>NW_003852473.1:1876280-1881095 GCF_000181295.1 Otolemur garnettii
CTTCCGTGCGGTCTCTGGAGGCCCGTCCTTCCCCTTCCCTGCGGTCTCTGGAGGCCCATCCTTCCCCTTCCGTGCGGTCTCTGGAGGCCATCCTTCCCCTTCCGTGCGGTCTCTGGAGGCCCATCCTTCCCCTTCCGTGCGGTCTCTGGAGGCCATCCTTCCCCTTCCGTGCGGTCTCTGGAGGCCCGTCCTTCCCCTTCCGTGAGGTCTCTGGAGGCCATCCTTCCCCCTTCTGTGCATTGCACAGCTGGCACCTTCTCATTCCTCAGCTTCTAGCTCACGTCTCTCCTTCACGGAGCCTTGTTTGCCTTCCCCACCTTTTCTCTGCCCTTATGTGTTATATCATTCTCTTATTTTCTGCAGAACAGTATCCCTCACTCTTACCTTTTTCTTTGCTTGTCTATGTGTGAGTGTTTATATTCTGTTTTCACTTACTGGGGAAGTTTTGTGAGAGCAGGAACTTTGCCTCTGTGCACCATCCCATTTCTCTTGGAGTGGTGGCTGGCACATGGGGGTAGTCAGTAATTAACTGTTATCTTCCTTAAGATCTGTGGATTCAATTTCCCACCTGTTTTTAGAAAGTTTCCTAAAGCCTCTGAACCTTGACTTGGTGAGTGCTAATCCACATGGGGGTCTGTCTTTGGGACTCATCAGGGGTCTTCAGGATGGCTGGTGGTCGCAGTGTCAGCATGTCCACCCTGTCTGCTGCCCTCAAACCTTCTCTCCCCTGCCTTATTTATTTATTCATTTTTTGTAACTGTTACCCTTCTGCTTTGTGGTTTGCCTCCCTCACAGCAAGTTTGTCGTTACTTGTCTTTACTTTCTTGGCGTTAATAGTTCTTTGTCTTCCCTCTCTCTCCAGCCATTACCTTGCTCCAGGCCCATTCCAAAAGCTCTTAACTGTCTTCATTATCACTTTTGGTTTCATGACTTTAAAATAACTCTTTCTGATCCTATATTGGACCTGGTCTGACATTTTTTTAGTTGTTTACAAACAATAATAAGCAAAACACTTTATTTTATGTAACCTAAGATAATAAAATCATCAGTAAGCTCATATTTATGTTTTTCTCTTTTAAAACTGTAGAATAATTATGAGTGATCCAGCAACTTCCTTCCTCCCCCAAATATATAAGATCTGGGGAGTATGTGGGTGGCAGAAAACTTGCGCAGAGAGGTGCCATCTACAAGCTGATAACTCCTTAGATTCCGTCTGCAGCCTGACCGCACTCTTCAGCTGCAGCTTGGTTCTGGGCTTCCATGACAACGCATTGTCTGGTTTTCATCTTACTCCATGGGCCTGCATTCTCACTTTCATTTTCTGGATCTTCATTCTCTGCCACTCTCTATATTGTAATGTCCCAGGGTTTTGTCCCTGACTCTCCTCTGTATCTCAGCTTCTAGCTGTCGTACTGTAATTCATCCCCCATGCTGACCTTAGGATGACCTTTTATCAAATACAACCAATCATGTCTCTGCTTTGCTTAGCCTGCCAGAGGCTCCCTGCTGCCTCTGAAGTCCTAGTCCTAGTCCCGAGTCCCCTAATGGTTTTCTCCCATTAGGATGAGTCCCTGTGGGTCTCATTTCCTGCCTCTGCTCCAGAGGATCCCGAAGACCATTGTCTCTCCTGGCAGCTCTTCAGCATAGCAGGCCAGGCCTTTCTCACGCTGTCTCTTCAGAGCACACTCTTCTTTTCCCCTCCCTCTGCTCTTCCTCAGTAAACTTCGGCTCATGTACAAAGGTGACTTAGTGTTCCTCTTTTCAGGTAAGCCTTCCCTGACCCATTCAGGCGGAAGTAAGAAATGTCTCCTCTGCATTCTCCTGATGTTTGATTATCTCCATTATAATACTTGATTCATTAATCTGACAATTGTTTATTGCTTGCTTGCTATATGCTAGATACCATTTTAGGCATTGGCGATAAAATAGTAAACATGAAAGACAAGGCCCTTATTTTCAAGGAGTCTACATTCCAAAGGGGAGGAAAGAGAAGAAACAAGTAAGCAAAACTATTTTATTTTACTAGTGATAGGTGGTACTAAGCTAAAACTAGAACCAGGCAATGTAGTAATATGATGGAGTGTGTGTGTGTGTGTGTGTGTGTGCTCAAGTGTGTGGGGGCTGGGGGGCTGTGACACTTGACAATGAGAGAGATACTGTTTGAGTTGAGAATTGAAAAAGAAGGGGCCGGCCATGCGGAGATCTACAAGAGTCACGTTCTAGGCCATTGTTTTTCAATCCTTTTTATCTCACAGCTCGCTCGAGTATATAGTTAAACTTCCATGGCACACTTAAATTATGTTGATCAAAAAAATGAGTGAAAAGAGAATATACTTACTATGCTTTGAACTCCTTTTGAAAATAATTTAGTTAACGATCTTTAAAAATTTTTGCCTAAGATGCTCTCATGGCACACCAGTATGTCACAGCATTCCTGTTGACAGTCACTGCACTAACAGGCCCTGGAGCCTCAGAGAGCGTGGATGTTTGGGGAGCAGAAGCAGGTCAGTGAGCAGGGAATAGGAGCAGGGGAAGGAGTGTGTCGGGCATGATCAGTGTAGGAGCAGGGCCGGATCACGTAGGGCCTTGTAGGAAGCTCTGTCAACTTGAACTGTGGTAGGAAGCCATTGGAAGAGTTTAGGTGAGGGATCTGATCTGATTGTCTTGATCTGATTTGTGTCTAGCATTATCACTCTGGTTTGTAATGAGGAGAATGATAGGGGACACGATTGTGAGCAGAGGCCAGTTCGGGAGTGGGTACCTGCTGCAAGCGGGAAATGTGGGAAGCTTGGACGGCTGTGGTATGTGTCGTGGAGAAGTGGAGTGACTTGGGACATACTTTGATAAGACTTGCTGATGGAATGGATATTGGGGACTGAGGGAAGGATGGAATCAAGAAGAGGACCCACTGGTTCTTCTAGAGTAATGTTGAGGATGGAGGTGCTATATACCTACTGTGGGTGAGGAATTGGTGGTGGGGATGAGGAAGTTCTGTGGATGAGGAATTGAAAGTTACGTTCAGTTGAATACACCTCTTAGGACTCCAAAGCTTGGATGGCAAGGATGGGGTTGGATATGTGGTTCTGAAGGTCAGGGATGGGGATAGGTAATTTTGGAGGTCACCAGCTTACTCTTTGTATTGTACAGCTATGAAACCAGATAAAGTAAGTTGGAGTGTAGATGGAGTGGGGAGGGGGTGGGGAGGGGAGCCCAGTGTGGGGCCTTGGGCCCAGTAGGTGTAGAGGTCTGATAGAAGAGGGATAGAGAAGGGAGGAAAGGAGGTCATTGATGACATAGGAAGAGTGTTTTAAGGAGGGAAGGTCAACTGTGTCATGCTGCTTAGAGTTCTCGGAGGGTGAAGACATAGATGTGATCCCTGGATTTGACCCTGGAGGTCACCGTGACTCTGGTGAGAGCACCTTTAGGCCCTCTGAAAGGGCAGGAGATGGAAGTTGGTTCATTACTTTCACTGCTTGTGTATCTGTCACCTCCTCTAGCTTGTGTGCTGGCCCTTAGTTTATTTCTGGGGCTCAGCTTGTAGTAAATGGTAAATAAATGTTTGTTCGTAGGTTTGAATTTTACAATGTGGTTTAAAGAATAATAACCTCTTTTAACTTCATTTAGAATACTTTTGCACCATTGACATTGCCACCAGTTTGTGTCAGTTCAAGGACTATAATCATGTAAATAATCCTTAAATAAGATGTGATGAGAAGGGCAAATCCATTTTAATAGCAGTTCCAGTATGCCCTGAAGGCATCATGCTATAGTGAGAAAGGGCCATTCTTTGGCTCAGGGATTCTCAAACTTTTTAAACAAGGGCCAGTTTACTGTCCCTCAGACCGTTAGAGGGCCGGACTGTAGGCCTCAGGATGAGTCAGCTGCTAAGCAGGACAGGCAGTGGCGGCAAAACACCTGGTGGGCGGGATAAATGTCCTAGGCGGGCCGCATGTGGCCTGTGGGCCTTAGTTTGAAGATGCCTGCTTTGGCTCTACTACTTAGTCCCTCTGTAGGGGTCTGGGGGCAGCCCCCCACTGTCTGGATTGCAGCCTTTGGCTGTCATATATAGATACTGTTAACAGATTCCTGTTACAGGATTTTTGTGAGCAGCAAATGAGTTAATGTACATGAATATCCTTTGTTAGTAAAAAGATGCTTTATAAGTGCTATTTTTGTAAAAATAATTGGATTATTTATTTCATTACTGACTTAAAAAGTAGATTAGATCAGAGTGTCATGAAATTCATATTCAAACAGTGGCATTTCAATGGCAACAAGTTGAGTGAGGACATAGATCACTGGAAAATGTGGTACTTTTTCAGAAACATATAGGAAATTGATTTCTTTTAGCTTTGTTCTCTTATCTCTCCCAGATAAATTTAATCATTTTTTTAAAGCCCCAAAGTAGACTCTTGCGTCAGGATAAAGTAGTCAAACCTAGCTAGTGGCCTGGTGTTGTGTATAAAGGATAAAATGTGGTTACTATTGCTTGTGTTTTTTCTTGTTTTAAGTGAATGCATTGGTTAACTCAATTTGACCTTCTCCTTGTGGTGACAGCAGTCTAACCTTATGCACAGGAGATACCAATAGCTGCAGAGGATGCCTGAAGATGTGGTATTACCGAGCCCTTCTTACATGTGTACTAGGTTTTTTCCTACACATACATATGTAAGATAAAGTTTAATTTATAAATGAGGCACAGTAAGAGATAATAACCAGAATTGATAATAAAGCAGAACAGTTATAAGAATATACTATAATTAAAGGGTGAAGAATGTGGCTTCTCGCTTTCTCTCAAATATCTTTTTTTTTTTT
>NW_003852473.1:1881306-1914418 GCF_000181295.1 Otolemur garnettii
CCACCTTAGGTGTACGTGGCTGGTGCCTTAGCCAGTTGAGCTATAGGCGCCGATCCCAAATATCTTAATATTTTTGGACACAGTAGACCACTGAACCTGTGAAAGCAAAACTGTGGATGGGGATTAGGGGGTATCTACTGTAATCATTTTATTTTTCCTTCGAGGGTAAAAACCATGGTAAGAAACTCCGAAATTACTATGCAGCAAATAGCTGTCCCCCTCCTGCCAGAATGAGCCATGCGGTGGAGCCTGCAGCCACTCCAGTCGTTCCAGTCCCCCCACAGGTGAGATGCGTCTGGATGAAGCAGCGCTGGGGGAGGAGCTGTCGTGTGCACAGAATGTCGTGAATGAAATTTGTTGTCCATGTGTCCATTAGGGTACAGTTAGGCAAATAATCCTAAAGTAGATGCTACTTGGTACTTGTAACCCCTTGAACTATATAGTGCTCGATTTAACACATGCCCAGATCTGTAAGTCTTGAGATTTTTCATTGGCTGTGTTTGTGATTCGTGAAATGATGAAGCGAATACTGTTACATGAGTCTTTCTCTCTGCATTTCTCAGAATGTAGGGTTAAAATGACCCTGAATGAAAAGAGAGGTTTTTAAATATTTCTTTCTTTTTCGCAGTCAATCCAGTTCCTTTAGATTTTTGTCTTCCATTTGTAAGATTAGTTTCCAGAGATTGCCCTTTACTTACCTCTATGTTGGCAGCCTGTGTAAACACTTTTTGGACTTTGCTATTATGAGACATACTTGAGAGCCAGGTTTCTTTTTGGTCTTTGGAAGATAGAGCAAGTTGATTTAGGGAGATATTCCTGTATCTTAGTAGCCTCTGAAATATGGATTCTACTCTTTAATCTATCTTTGTAGTGTTATTTGTCCATAAAATAATACAATGGTCATAAAAAAATAATAACTATAATTGAGTACTTATTATGCTCGGCACAGCGGTGAGCACTTTTCATTCATTGTTTCATTCAGGGCTGGAAATAGGTAAGGGGTATACTTGACGGGCGCAAAATTTAAGGGGGAGCTAAAAAACTCAGTAATCGAGATAAATACTTAATGTGATGTTTTAAAAACTTAAAATTAATGTAAAAAAAATCAGTGATGAAGAAAGCATCAAACGTGTGAAGACAGGATGTAAGAGTTAAGTGATTTTCCTTTTGCCTCGGGCTGTGATGTGGCTGGGCCTGGCACTGGTACTGGTGAAGTATTTAAAGTTTTGGTATTTTGTTTATTGGTTTATTTGCATGGGATCTGATTTTTAAAAGTAGTATATTAAAATATTATCTTGATGATATTAAATCCTGTGCTTAAGGAGAGTGTCTCACTTGCTTTATCCTAGTCTGGGGCCCTGGCTTGATTTAACACTTGTAACAACTTAGAGGTTTGAGCCAATATCATTTACCTTATGGAAGTTTATCAGAAGCTCAGATAAGCTAAGTCATATAACACAGTGTTAGATGTTTTGCAAAGTGGCAGAGCAAGAATTTTGTTTCGTTTAGACATTTGTCCCTAACCATCATGGTATGATTTTACTTTTCTGAGTGTCAGTTAGCCTTTGGCCGTTCTTCCATCTCATGGATTTGTGAGGAAAATGAAGTATATTAAGAATGGAATCAGAGAACAGGAAACACCCAAGAGATCTTTAAGCTGTGAATGGTTTTCAAGTTACTGGTTCCTGAAGGCTGCTCTGGAATTGAATGGCTGCCCCCATTCAGGATTGTGAGCTGGCTCCACTTTTCCTGGGCAGACAGCCTAAGCCAGTGGTGTCCAACCTTTTGGCTTCTGTGAGTCCCATTGGAAGAAGAATGGGCCACACATTAAATACACAAACACTAACGAAAGCTCATGAACAAAAAAAAAGGTCCATTCATAATTTTTGTGATATCTGCCACCACAGATAAGCAAAAATGTCCTCATATAATAATCTTAATTGTGCAGTAGGCTATTCAGAGAGTCTTTTAGAACCGTTGAGCAGGTCCCAAGTTTGTGATCACTAATGTAGAAAAGTACATATCTACGTAATAAAATGTCTTTTTGGGGGATATTTTTTATTTTAAAAGAAAAGTGGGCAACATAAAACTAGTGGCATATTTGACATTGCATTTGACAAACTAATGCATCAATATCTGGTTCGATGGAAGTAGCTGCAGTTCTCAATGAGGTTCAAGGTGCTCGTCAGATATTTTGGTTCTAATTTTACTCTTAATGTGCCTCATTCTTGAAAATAATAGCTTGCAAATGTAGGTGCTGCCAAAAAGTGATGACATGAATAAGGCATGATTCTGAAGTGAGGAAGATGGAACCGATAAAAGTCTAGTAAAGAGACATGATCAAAGTTTTCTTTAAGCTGAATGTCAGTTGCAGATCTGTGCATCCATTTGAAAATTGGTAGGTAGAGTATTTATGTCAACTAAAAGTGGAGTCACAAATGCACTAAAATATTAATTATTTTGCTGGAAATCTTAAAATCTGTTTTCAAGTTCTTATATCAAATCAAAAAGCAAGACTGCATATTTTTTGCTCCTCACACGACTGTGTTTAGCCAAGGTATTGAAATGCATAAAATTGTTTGTCTTAATTTGAGCTTGCCATAATTTGTTTCATTTGGAACACTGTTACGGTTTTAAACATTGTATCAATAAATTGGTTTTCACCTTGAAAACACATGTTTACTCATTTAAATGAGTGGCTAAATCCACTAAAAATGCTAAAATCTGCAAGCCAGTTTTCATTGTCAAGTTCTGGCACAAATTTGGGTATTGATGCCATAAATGACTTAATAACATGTTGGAAATCATAAAATCTTTTCAACATTTGGCCTTGACTGAGCCATCTTACTTCTGAAAACTAAATGATATCACCCTAACATCTTTGCTTTTAAGGAATTCTTAGAATTGGCAATAATTTGATCCCTTGGCCACTATGAAATTCAGTCTTGATGACAATTTCATGACATTATCCATTTTTAAAGTTTTTGCGTATAAATTTTCTTGGTGTACTATGCAGTGATACTTCATCAAATATGAGTTTTGGGTGGCAGTTGCATCATCTTCCTTTAATTTCATAAGTCCTTTTCTTTTATCTACTGTCACTGGGGCACCATCAGTCACCATAGCAGATATGTTGACAATGGACAAACAAAACTGCTCTAACATATTTTTTACTGCTTCGTATAAATCTTATGACTTGGTTGTATCTTTTGATGATATTAAAGAAGCCACTTTTTGGTGACATTATATTTATCACCAATACCTCTAATACAAATGGCAAGTTGAGCCATATTGATAGTCTCAGTGCTGCCATCCATCTCCAAAGCATAACATTCAAACTCAGCAGCTTTACTCTCCAAACTTCTTTTGATAGATTTTCCAGTTTCTTCAGTTTTTCTGGCTATCATCTGGTGAGACAAACTGATTTTAGAAATATCCTCCTTTTTTCAGAGCAAATTTTATCTGCCATGCTTTCCATACATTGCTTAATAAACTAAACATCAGTAAATGGTTTTGATTTTTTTGCTGTTAAGTATGCTACCACATAACTATCTTTTACAGTGGAATCCATCTGAGTTGTAACTTTTTTTTTTTTAAGTAGAGAAGGGGTTGTGCTCTTTCTTAGGCTGATCTTGAACGCCTGAGCTCAAGTGATTCACCCATCTCAGCCTCCCGGAGTGCTAGGATTATAGGTTTGAGTTAACTTTTTACAAAATATTTTGTTGAGAAGGAAGACTTTCCGGTCATTCACCTATATATCTGTCTAACAAGGGTACAAGTGAACTTTTCTAGAACTAGAATATAAATGTTTTGACACCATGACTATGCAAATGACATGAAATTTATGTGAACCAGCTTGATGAAAGTATTTCAAAATGTATATGAAAACACTACACTGTACCCCATGTTTGCATTAATGTATACAGCTATCATTTAATAAAAAAAAAAAAAGAGAAGACTTTTCTTCAGTTCTGCTATTTTGTCCTTATGACACAATCCTTTATATGCATTGAATTTGGCAGCATGTTTTTGCATATAATGCCTTTTCAAATTATAGTCTTTGAAAACTTGCCCAGATTCCCTACAAATTAAGCAGAGTACCTTACTATCTGCCTTGGCAAAAAAGTAGTCATCTGCCTACTTTTCATTGAATAATATTCCTTTACCTATAATTTTTCTTTTTGGGGTTCTCTTTTCTTTTGAGACATTGTAGAAGCCATGCTGGGTTAAAAAATAATAGAAAAGAGACTATATTTATGTTTAGTATGAGAATTAGTTTACAGGAAAATAGAAAACAGGGTTTCGGCCCTTCCACATCTCGGCTGCCGATGCAGGGGCAGGTGGAAGCTGACTCTAAAGTGCAACAGGGGACGTGTGAGGTGCTGCTAAGCTGGACATACCTTAATAAGCAAATAAGAGTGCTCAGCTGATGTCTGTAGAACATTGAACACCTAATGTTGCAGTGTTAGGTTGAGATATTGATAATTGCTGCCTCATCAAGTCACTTCAAGCACATGCAATATCTGATGGTGTCAATTAGACCATCTGTGCTCGGAAGGTGACACATCGGAAGTCGCACACCACTGTAAAACTGAAGCTACAAGTAGCAAGAGCTTATGTGTATTTATTTTATGTGAAATTGCACCACGACATTGTTGTCTATAAAGTTCATGCTGAAGAACCAGGTAATCGATTTCTGCCAAAAAAATGATTTAAAAAATCTCATAAGGTTTACAATTAGTTATATTTATAAAAAGTAGGTTTACAATTTTGTGTTGAACCACATTCATAGGCACCCTGGGCCACATGTGTCCCTCAAGCTGAGGGTTGGACACCCCTAGACCTTTCTTTATAGCATAGCTCTTCATGATTTTTGAAGACAGCTACACTGTCCCTAGAAAATCTTCCTTTCCATATGAATCAGTTTCATTTTCTTTAACTGTTCAAGATATATATGGTTTCAGAATCTTTATCATATATTACTCTCTTCTATCCAAAATTTATCATATCATTTTTTTGTTGACCCAGCAGTATTTATTGAGTACCTACTATCTTCCAGGTACTGTGTCAGTTTTCCCTTAACACGTTGTTTACCAACCTGAATACAATCATCTGGATCTGTTCCTTATTTTTCCCTGATTATATTTTACCTGTAGCTAGTTGGTAGCCTCTTTGAGGATAGGGGCTAAATTTTTAAAAATATGTGACTATACAGTTGAACCTCTGTAAATTGACCACCCAAGGGACTGTAACAAACTGGTCAACATATGGAGGAGGTCATCATAAGGAACTAGGCCTCCTGTACTGATACTTAGATGTGGAGCATGTCTGGGCTATGAAAATTAGGGTCAGGGTGGTGCCTGTGGTTCAGTGGGTAGGGTGCTGGCCCATATACCAAGGTGGCGGGTTTGAGCCCTGGCCAAACTGCAACAGAAAAAATCGCCGGGGGTTGTGGTGGGCACCTGTAGTCCTAGCTACTTGGGAGGCTGAGGCAAGAGAATCGCTTAAGCCCAGGAGTTGGAGGTTGCTGTGAGCTGTGATGCTGCAGCACTCTACTGAGGGCAATAAGGTGAGACTGTCTCTGTTAAAAAAAAAAAAAAGAAAATTAGGGTCAACTTAAGGAGGTGGTCAGTGTAGGGAGGTAGCCAACTATGACATCTCTTTTTTTTTCTTTTCTCTCTCTCTCTCTCTTTTTTTTTTTTTTGTAGAGACAGAGTCTCACTTTATTACCCTTGGCGTCACACAGCAACTATGGCATTTCTACTGTGTATCCCTTCTGGGTGAGGCAGCAAGCCCAATAAATAGAGTTCAGTAAATGCTTCTTGATGGATTCTGAGCAGACTTTATGCTTTCTGGCAATGTGGTTTTAAGCCATACCTATTTATTATTTACCCATTATTTATTGCCTTAAATCTTCCATTTGGGGGTTTTTAAACTCAAGTTAGAAACTTCTTCAGTGGAGATAGCAATGGGCCATTCATTAATATAGTACATAGGTGATTATAATACAAAACCATGGTTAAGTATCTCCCAGCCGTGTTTTCTGGAATGAATCTGTTTCCTTACGAAGCTGAGTACTTAGGGTCATGCCATGTCATATCCCTTGTTTTTCAACTCTTGGGAGGACCTTTGAGGTGGGGGAGGGAATAAGCTCTGTATTTTTTTTAACTTTGTTTCTTCTTGTGTCTTTGATGTCAGATGGGCTCCTTTAAGCCGGGAGGCAGAGTGATCCTGGCCACAGAGAATGACTACTGTAAGCTCTGTGATGCCTCCTTCAGTTCTCCGGCTGTGGCGCAGGCACACTATCAAGGGAAGAATCATGCCAAGCGGCTGCGGCTGGCGGAAGCTCAGAGTAACTCATTCTCGTAGGTATTGCCATTTTCTCTGAGGCCAAAGTGTTATATGAAACTCTGCTTTAAAGAAAAAGAGTTGAAAGGGATTCTTGTTTAGAAATCTCACTCTTTTTAATTTTCTGTCCTCCAGGGATTCCTCAGAGGTGGGCCACCGGCGGGCCCGGAAGGAAGGGAATGAATTTAAGATGATGCCTACTAGGAGAAATACGTATACAGTGCAGAATAATTCAGGTATCCTGTGTATTTCCATATGCCTTGGCTTCATTCTGCAAATGTTCTCCTTTAATTTATTTCCTTCTGTGGCAATAGATAGCGCTGAGAATTTGGGGTTAGTCATTCTTATGCTGAATTGGTCTAGTGGCTATTCAGGCTGGTGTTTATTTCAGGTCTAATTTATTTGCTTTCTATTTGGTATATTATTTTAGTTTTAAACCATAGCCTATGTTTTAGGGTCTCTTATAGTCCATTTATGTTTCTTCTGGTATTTTCCGGTTAAGAAATGTAAAATGCATGATAAAAATGGTTGGTTTAGAGATGTACCATGTGTAATTCCCATTTGGGGGGAAAATAAAATAGATTATAGCAGTGGCTTTTAACCGGGGTAGTGAACCATAATTACCTAAGGAGCTTTTTGTTTAGGGGAGTTTTTGCGACAGAGTTTCACTCTGTCACTCCGGTAGAGTGCCATGGCTTCATAGCTCACAGCTGCCTCAAACTCTTGGGCTCAAGCAATCCTCTTCCCTCAGCCTCCTGAGTAGTTGGCATTATAGGTTCCTGCTACACACAAGGCTAATTTTTCTCTTTTGGGTAGAGACAGGGTCTCACTCTTGTTCAGGCTGGTCTCAAACTTTGACTTCAAGTGCTTCTCCTATCTTGTCTTCCCAGAGTGCTAGATTACAGGCAGGAACCACTGCGCCAAGCCTACCAGGGGAATTTTTACAAAATGCCTGAATCATGACTTTAGTGAGTTTCAATCAGTAAATGTGGAGTGGGACCTAGATATATGCGTGTTTTGAAAATGCTTCCTTGAAGATTCTATACACACATTCAGTTCACAACCATGCATTTATAGGAGTGCTTTCTGCATATTCTGATTATCTTCAGAAGTAGAGTAGGACCGAGCAGTCCCGCATCCTCTCCTGTCCCTGAGACTGTGATACAGACACATGCCAGCAGAGGTCATTTATGTGAACAGTAAAATAAACAAAAAATGAACTTAATTATACATGGTACAACTTTAATTGAAAAGGAACAGAAACTCAGTAAAACAGGGACATATAGAAAGCACAGTGTAATACGATTAGGAAGTCTAAACATTTATTAGTAATTACAATAAATGTAAGTTTACATTTATTGTTGTCAGATTGGCTAAAAGGAATCCAGCTGCAATGAAAGAAACTTGGATAACAAGATTAGTATGAGATAAAGTAAATTTTAGGATGAAGGTAATACAGATTATGTTGTCTAACCAGAGTAGATTCACATGATGTGTCAATAACAAAAGTATAAAAACACTGCTGAGACTTGGCAGGGTTTAACAAGACAGACAAAAATATAAAAGCAAACAAAATTTTCATTTGTTTAGCAATTTTGAAACACTTGGGAATGACTCATGGTTCAAAGAAGTTATCCTGGAAATTAAAAATTCTTGGAAACAAACAGTAATGAAAATATATAAAAAATTTCAGCCTTCATTAAAAGCAGTATTGGCCTTCATTAAAAGCAGTATTTTGAGAAAAGCATTAAATAATATAGCAGAAAGAAAAGCAGAAAATTAATGAACTAATCATCTACTTTAAGAAGTCAGTAATGGAAAAAGAAAAAAATAAAATTATCAGTAATGTCACTAACATTTTTGTGGATGTCATTCCAATCTCTTTATATATATATAAAAATATATTACTTCCTTAAAATAGAAATGGGGCTGGGCACAGTGGCTCACACCTGTAATCCCAACACTTTAGAAGGCTGAGGTAGGAGAATCACTTGAGGGCAGGAATTCCAGACTAGCCTGGGCAAAAATGAGACCCTGTCTTTATAAAAATTAAAAAAAAAAAATTAGTTGGGCGGCACCTGTAGCTCAAAGGAGTAGGGCGCTAGCCCCATATGCCGGAGGTGGCGGGTTCAAACCCAGCCCTGGCCAAAAACTGCAGAAAAAAAAAAAAATTAGTCAAGTATGTTGATGCACTTGTAGTTCCAGGTACAAGGAGGTTAAGGTGGGAGGATTACTTGAGCTCAGGAGATTGAAGCTTCAGTGAGCTATGATCACACCACCGCAGTCCAGCATGGGTGACATAGCAAGACCCTGTCTCTAAAAGAAAAAAATATATATATAGAAATGGTATCTTTTTTTTTTTTTTGAGACAGAGCCTCAAGCTGTCCCCCTGGGCAGAGTGCCATGGCATTACAGCTCACAGCAACCTCCAACTCCTGGGCTCAAGCGAGTCTCCTGCCTCCGCCTCCCAAGTAGCTGGGACCACAGGCGCCCGCCCGCCTATTTTTTGGTTGCAGCCGTCATTGTTGTTTGGCGGGTCCAGGCTGGGGATTCGAACCTGCCACCTTAGGTGTACGTGACTGGCGCCTTAGCCGGTTGAGCTATAGGCGCTGAGCCAGAAATGGTATCTTATTTTATGATATTCTTGGTTTACTTACTGGCATATTATAAGAGTTTTCTGTAGCATTATATTTAGTGACTACATAATTTTCCGTTGCATTCATTACCATAATTTTTCAAATCCTATTTTTGGGTCTCCCTTCCCCCTAAATTTTTGTTTTTATAGACATTACTGAAATAAATGTCCTTGCTGGTAGATCTCCATGTACAAATTCTCAGTGTTTTCTTAAGATAATTCTTAGAAGTAGAATTTTTGGAATAAAGGTTAGCATAATTATAAGACTTCTGATAGAATGCTTGGAAATTAAAATATTTTAAAAATTGTATTCCCTTTCTCAGAGACAGAGCCATTTGGAGTTTAGATTTGGTTCTATAGCAGATTTTCTGACAATATTTGGATTAAATCATTTTATCTTTTCAGATCAAACTTGTATAAAATTATAATTTTAAAAATCCATCGACTTCACATTCCTTTAAAGCTTAGAATCCGTGAGTTTTATAATTTGAATTTAGAATTACAAATTACAGTGATAATTGTAATTTCACTTAGTGAATATTCTGAATATATTTCATCTCTTGCTTTAGCAGGTCCTTACTTCAATCCCCGCTCTCGGCAGAGGATTCCACGTGATCTAGCCATGTGCGTCACTCCAAGTGGCCAGTTTTACTGCTCCATGTGTAATGTTGGGGCTGGTGAAGAGATGGAATTCCGGCAGCATTTAGAGAGCAAGCAGCATAAGAGCAAGGTGTCTGAGCAGCGGTACAGGAGTGAGATGGAGACTCTGGGCTATGTATAGTGAATGTCTCACGCAGATAACGCGGCTGTCCACTTACGCTGCTCTGTGGTCCTTTTGATATGAGTACATTCCTCTGCGTACTGTTAATATGTGTGACCTGCACTGGTACCATGAGATGTCAAAACAGGGGGCGGGGGGGTGGAGAACCAGCTTCTTAGGTCATAGTGCTATAGTGCTTTTCAGGTTAATGTGTCGAGCTACTTCCAGCATGTGACTTACCTACCTACACCATCAGAAATAACTTTTTATCTGGCCCAACTTCTGGTTGACTGGTAGCCTGACCATTTAGAACTACGACATCTTCTTTTACAATTTTGGTTTGATATACTATTAAATAAATAATTGTGTTGAGTTCTTCTGATCACAGTGAAGCTAGGTGAGCAGAGATTTCAGTTTCCCTAGGCTGCATTGGAACCACCACCTCTATGCCTCGTGAGTCAGACTCACTGTTATAAACTGTGTTAGGGCCTTTCCCAGGATAGTTTTTTGCTGTATCATATCTCTGTATCATTGAAATGTAGGTTTTTCTTGAACTCAAGATACTTCCACTATGCTTCTGTCCTTCAGACAGCTACCCATCATTTCCAGCTGTGGATTTCACACGTCTGAGGGCCACCTTCTTCCCATCTCTTTTTTTTTTCCTAGTTGAACCAGCTTGTCTAACAAGCTCAGTTTCATGTCCCAGCTGTGCTGTGGGTTTCCAAGCCTCACATACGAATATTCAATGAGTTTAAGATGGATATGAATTTAAAAAAATATATTTTTCAGCTTATTTTAGGAAACAAAAAGATGCGTGTGATTTTTCCATTTAGAATTACTTCATTGATCAGAACGTTGTGTGTGATGGTCTCAGTTGTAAGTTCAGATTGCCTGATATTTTATTTTGTCAGACTTTTTAGATAATCTAATTCTTATGCTTAATTAAATTCTTCTCCGGCCTGCCAGTTTGTTGGTAGTCCTGAAAAATATCACTACCTGCTATTTTATACATAGAGAAGAATTTTTAAAAAAGCAAATCAAGTATCAATACCATCATTTCCAGTAGATAAAACACATGAACTGTGGTTTTATTTTTGTAATTTGGCTTTTTGAGGTTACAAAAAAATATAGATTACTTTAGTGTCTGGTAATTACAGTAGTATTGGGAGTTTTTTGTTTTGTTTTTTGTTTTTAAATAAGTTAGTATATGTCTAGATTAACTAATGGAGTACTCTGTGAACTTGAACTGCATTTGATGTATTTACAGTAGTTTAGTTTACAAAGGATAAGACTGGTGCTCATCCTCACTTCTTTTGAAAGGCCACACTCACCAGGAAGTTTATATTAAACAGTATCTTTACACTATGGTCAATTCAGATGTGATTGCTTACATTGCTAATTAAAGATAAAACTCCTGTTTTTTTCTTGAGATTTCTATGGACAAATACATTGGGGAGGGTGGGAAGGCAAACTGTAATCATCATTCCTTTTCTGTAATACTTTGGAACATTTTTAAACAACATAGATCCATCCTTAAAAATCAGTTTTGTGATTAACCTCTTGTAAAGTATCAAATTACTGCTTTCTGTTGAAGCAGTTTTTTTTTTTTTTTTTTTTTACAGTAGAATTATTTGGTCATTTTTTTTTTCTTGCAGAGATAGAAGAATGAAATAATCTTTTGTGATTCTATCTAGACCTATGACTTTTAGTATAACAACCCTTTTTGTAGTAATCTATAAAGTAAGGTGGATTAGGCAAGTTAAGCCTTTTCTTATTGGCCAGTAGGTTACTTATTTTGCTGCTAAGAATAGTTTTTTGGTGTATTTTAAACTATAGTGCTGACCACTTGGTTTGTGATTATTTAAAAATCTCATTTTCTTTCTCTGCAGATATGTGTGTGTATGCACCCCACCCCCCACACACGATAATCATAGTGAAGATTTCATTAAACCTTGATTTCAAATAGCAGTAGAAGACATGAGTTTACATTTTGTAAAAGTGACATTTATCCATTTTCAGTTTTCCTTTGGAAGTAAAATTAGAAGAAGGGTTCCCAGCTCCCACCACTTACCAATTTCATTATTTACACAAAAAGCAGTAGACTTAAGGGCTTGATATTCTTCAGGCCTTGTGTATTCAGGTTTCCAGCGTCTCAGTGCCCTTAATGGATGTTATGAATGCATAAGTGCGTTTTCTTTTAAAGAAAGAGGTTAGATTTATAGCGTTTCTTACTTGCTGTATTTCTTTGCACTAAAAAAGAGCTATGTGTTTGTTTTATATGACACTTTCGTACCATATTGCCTACAATAAGTCGGTTTTCTCCTTAATTTCCAAACCCCCAGGAGGTTGTTAAAGCACATCCATGATCATTTGTAGAGGTTACACGCACATCTGAAAAAACCTGAGATTTCTATTACCGTAGGTTGTGTTTTACAGTTCTCCTGTGCTCCACGGGTGAGACAAAGGGTAGCAGGTCATCAGGCAGGAGATGCCTGTGCAGATACATCTCTGCATGGTACACCTTCCCGTTGTCATGTATCCCATGTACTCAGTGTTCTTCCCTGTTTAAGCAGACTGTTGTTGCTTCTGAGTCAGTGATGTGTGATCCCCATCGGTTTTACTCTGTGAAGTCCCGTCCTGCTCTGTTGTTAAATGCTTCAGGATTTAATGCTTCCCAGGAATCATGTTAGTGTCTTTTATCAGCTGTATTCAAGGATAGACAGAGGCTGAAACAATGGAAAACCTTTCTTAAAAAAAAAATTAAGTAGATTTAAGTAAACATTCATAAGAATTAGCATCACAAGTCTCTTTTTTCTGTGACTATCTTTGTGTAAACCAGCGGTTCTCAACATATGGTTCATGAGACCCCTTTGTAACAATGAAAATACATCATGGCATTAGGAAGGCTGAGAACCACTGGTGTAAACTGTCATTAGAAAAATCAATGTTAGAAGATAGCAGAAACTCTTCTTAGGGGTTGAAGGCAAGAAGTTGTTAAAAAAAAATTCCATTAAATTATTCCATTTAATTGTTTCCATTAAATGACTGGATTGTGGCCATGCACAGTGGCTACATGTATAATCCTAGCACTCTGGGCGGCTGAGGTGGGTGATCATCAGAGCTCAGCAGTTCGAGACCAGCCTGAGCAAGCATGAGACCCCATTTCTACTGAAGATAGGAAAACGAGCTGGGTGTTGTGGGGGGCACCTGTAGTCCTAGCTACTCAGGAGGCTGAGGCAAGAGGATTGCGGAGCCCAGCAGTTTGAGGTTGCTGTGAGCTAACAGGCCATGGCACTCTACCCAGGGTGACAGAGCGAGATGCTGTCTCAAAAACAAGATTGGATTGCATATTCCTTCAAAGTCTTTTTCAAAAAAAAGTTCATTTACAAAACTGAGTATGCCCTGTAATCCTTATGACTCCGTGCTGGCCAGAGCATTTGTTGTCAGTCTTGGCTTTGTATATCACATCCTGCAACTTGTAAATATGTGCCTGTTGTTTACTGTGTTTGCTTGTTTCTCTGGGTTACTGTGTGTGTCTGCTGGTCTCTTATAGCACTGAATCCTGCAAAGGGAATAATTTTTTTTTTTTTAGACCATTCATTTTGACAAAGTTCTTCTTCCAAATCTTTCTCACTATTTTTCCTTCTAATTAGTTGGTAAACTTAGAAAAACATTTAGGATTTTTGAAGTCCTGAGATTGGAAGAAAAAATTTCAGATCATCCTCACATCCCTCTGACTTAAAGTTAACTACAGAGAAGCATGCAACCTTTCACCTTACTTTACAAAGCTGCTCTACAGAACTGTGTGCTTGCATTTGGTTACCTACTCGTATCTGCAGTTTGAACAAGAATCAAAGGAGAAATGTAGATGTATATATGTGTATGTATACATCTGGTTAAGTCTTCATCTTTAGATAGGTTCTGGGGATTAGTGGTGGAATTTATGATTTCTTAGCTCCTGAGGTGGCTGAGACTGCAAGTTTGAGGACTGCCCTGGGACCCGTGGGGAATGAGACACGTGACTCTTCCACATGGATCCTGGCAGAGAGGCCTGGGCATGGTGGTCTTCTTTCCTCAGTGTCAGGACCTAGGCTGAAAGTTCTCTGAAGAACTTGGGGAAGCTCGTACCAAGCATAGTAGAGCTGCCCTAGAAATAAATTAAGAAGTTTCCTATCAGGATAGGCAGGTTTTGGACAGATATTTAAAAACATTCTGCCTCATCGTTTGTTTTTTTCTTGGCAGGTAAATGATTGTTCAGGAGTTTCACACATAATAAAAGTGTTGTGTGGTTTTGTTTCTCTTTCTCTCTCTCTCTTTTTTTTTTTTTTTTTTGGTAGGGGAACCCCTATTGTTGTGAGCTATTGCTGTCAGTCTAACTGAATGGACAAATAGTTGTGTAAATAGCTTCTCATAAAACATTTCTACTGATAGTTGTTTGGTGTTGTCCCCCCATTGTGAATGGGAGGAACTTTTGTAAACTCCCTTTCTGGGTAGCTACCAAAAAAAGTACTGGCTTATGGTCCCATGTGACCCTGTCTCCGTTAAGCCCAGAATTTGAGTGCCTTTAGCAAGTGTTAGCATTTCACAAAGAGAAGAGATGACAGAGTTATTGCCATTAATCACAATCCACAAGACAGGAGTTTGCAATAACAGCTCTGTGTGAATTCTGTTCTACATCTTTTTTTTTTTTTCTTTCTTTCCTAATGCAATCTCAATTTGATAAAACTGTTGTCATTATTGATCAGGACCCATATACTCTGAAGATGAATCCAATTGTCCCAGGATGGCAATCAGTCTGTGATCTGTGTTGCATTTCTATTTCCTGTGTGATTGGTAGTATGGTAGATTTGGGAGAATTTGACACCGATGTTTGGAAAAATTATTTATTTCACTAGTCTTTTTCAAATTCTTTTTTTTTCTGTAGAGGAGAGAATTATATATTTGTGAACAAAGTGTACGAAGAGACTGGCACAATAATTATTGTATTCATTTCTACATTAAAAGAGGCATCTTCACAAATCAGGTTTGAGGCCTTTTAAAGCAAAATTTTCCCTAGTTCAATTAATTAAAATTTGAAATTGCCTGAGTGCTTTAAATCTTTGAAACATACTGCTAAATTAATTTTATTTTAGAACTATTAATATTTTCCTTAACATGTTCAATGAAAAATGTCATATGTCAACATTGAAAAACGTTTACAATATACCCACTCCTAGATTCGACCATCAACTTTTTACTGTGCATGTATTACCATACACCTGTTCATGTCTTCATCCCTCTAGTCATCTGTAACTCCACTGGGTTTAAAAAAAACTAATTTCAGGCTGAGTGCAGTGGCTCACACCTGTAATCCCAGCACTCTGGGAGGCCACGGCAGGTGGATCGTCTGAGCTCAGGAGTTCGGAGACCAGCCTGAGCCCTAGCCAGACCTTGTCTCTAAAAATAGTTGGGTTTTGTGGCAGGTGTCTGTAGTCC
This sequence comes from Otolemur garnettii, assembly GCF_000181295.1. Lineage (NCBI taxonomy): Eukaryota > Metazoa > Chordata > Mammalia > Primates > Galagidae > Otolemur > Otolemur garnettii. The sequence continues at coordinate 1,896,525 of NW_003852473.1, forward strand.
CAGCTACTTGGGAGGCTGAGGCAAGAGAATCACTGGAGCCCAAGAATTTGAGGTTGCTGTGAGCTGTGAAGCCACTATACTCAATCCCAGGGCAACAAAGTGATACTCTGTCTCAAAAAAAATTTTTTCATTTCAATGTAAATTTCAGATAATACACTTCCCCTATCCTTAGCACTTAGCACAGGTGTCATTAACTAGGGTTTAGTATTTGTTTAAAGATCATTCTGAAAGCAGTGTCTGAAGTGGATGACCTTGCCACTTAGTGTACCTTTTCCCTCCTGTGCTCTTTAGTCTTCCAGTTCCTGCTCTTGGTATGCTAAGAGGGAGGGAGAACAACTCCTTTTCACACTGAGCTTTATTCTAGAATTGGTCTATTAAAATGGTTACTTGTCATAAATTATGAAGTTTCATGATCACTTTTTTCTTGCCCCCTCTTCTGATGATATATTTTTGCCAAACTATGCAGCTTCTTGAAAAAACTGTAAATTACCGACTGGGGTTTATGAAGCCGGCTTATACCTCATTTCAGGCTATTGCTGCTTTTCTCCTGGTTTCCACGTGTCCTGTCACTACTTCCAGCTGCTGTGCCAGAGGTCGAGGGGAGTAAAGGGTCCAACCCATATGCGACCAGCTGCTGTCAACAACTCTGGGAGAACAGACTAGTCGTTTAGGAAGTTGAAAGTATCTAAAGGGTTTGAATTCCCTGAGAATTATAATTAACCATGCTTCCTGTAGCTATAATTAGCAGATTGTACTGTACAGTGAGTTGTTGAAATTACGAGCCTTGGTAACACTCTTTAGCTTTACTCTAGTGCTCTAGTGATGTTTAGAAAACTTTCTTGACGTATGCCTTTATTGTTATGCCCACTTTTTGTGGAAAACTAAAGAAGTGAAGTGGCTTGCTGTAAGCCATGAGGATTCAATGGGTAAAATTGATTCAAAATTGAAATTTAAATATTCCAGATTCATATTCTTATGCTTGTTTGATAAGATCAATGGCTTCTAAAATCGCTAAAGGATTCCTTTGGGACCTTAAAAGGAAAATATGTATTTTTACTATTTAGATTTTATTTTTAGACATTTCATAATTCTTTGAACTTACAGATACTCTCATGGCATAGTTCCTAACTAAGTCCAACGCAGTGGCTAAAAAAACTCTCAGTGCACTGTTGAGTATTAACTAATGTAGAGTTTATCAGATTTCTTTTTCATTTAAATGGCCTTTTAATCCATTTGTAACTCTTCCTATGTAAATGGTTAAGTGACCCCCTCACTAGTGAAAATAAATATTCTATATGACTCCTTATATGTGTATTCTCGACATGATGTATATTTTTAAGGAAAGTAATTCCATGTGTCAGGATGAGCGATATAATCCTAGGGCAAAGCACGTATCTACCGTGCGAATCTGGCATTTACAGGAACAAGACTCTCTTGGAGTGGCTGGGCATTGTTTTCCCTTTTTTTGGTACCTGAGTACCTTTCTGTGGTTTTGTAAATTAGTGTGTCATTTTGTAAGAATTTCGTGTTGACTCTCTGTTAACTGGCGTTCACCTGTGGGATGCCCGGCTGACCACGATGATTTAGTTTGGGTGTTATGTGTCTGCTTTGCAATGCCTTACTGGAGTGTGTCAGATCCTGCTGTAAAGCAGGCCATGTATTTATTAGGACAACAAATTGCCTCTCTTGGATGTGTACTCTGGACAGAGAAGCAAAACTAATTTTGCTTTCACTGTTAAGTTTGCATCTAAATGCAGCTATAGTTTCAAATTTGAGAATAAAATCATGGAAAACCAAGGGAGATTTTAAAATCCTTCATTTAATGGCATGGCAAACTTTTAAAACTGCTTTTGCTATTTCACTAGAACCGTATCTTTAGTAAAGGCTAGAGCTAAAAAATGCCAGCCAAAACCATATGAGATTGGGGTTGTTTCCCAAAATTTTCTCTAAATGTCATGCAGGGGCTTAAGATCTGTGTATGCTCTTGGGGCAAAATGCCAATCACCACTCTGGAAATCTGTCTGTGTTCTGGGGCGACAGAAATGACAAATGTGTCGTGGGATTGAAACCAATCAACTGTGAATTGTGAAATTGAAATTGCTTTTTGGTTTTATTTTCTTTAGCATACTGAATACAGAAATCTGACAGTTATTTAAAATTTACACTGCTTATGTTGATGGCTCATTTTGGCTGTGTATCCACACTTATGTACTGATTTCTGATAAAGGCTTGATGTTACTATAACAAGCTTTTTGTGTTCAATTTAATAAAACAGTTTCTGAGTCTTGTCTGAAAATCATTTGATCATGAGTTGAAGATCAAAAGAAGGTAGGTTGTCACACTGAGGTGTTTTTTCGATGCTGATTGTCGATGACTGAGTTTTCCACCCATCAGTCTGCGTACTCTGCTACAGACCTGAACTCGTGGAATATTGCCAGTTCTTGTAGAATCCGCCTATTTGCTCATACCATCCCTTCCCCGTTACTGGAGTTGGCCAAGGACTGAGAGAGTTCTCAGTTTAATGGTATATTGTAATATTTATCTTCTCTTTGAATTCACAGAAATCTGGACCATAACCCCTGCTCAAATAGCATGGACCCATTAATCTTTCAGGTGCCTTACCTTTAAAATACTCCTACAAATATGAACAATTTATGTGTGTGATGTCTTACTGAGATGTGGTCCTTTGAGCACTCTGCTTCCCTGCACGCAGTGTGCTTTTGGACTTAAGTGCTTATTTCAGAAAGTAGATTACAGGCTGTAAGATACCGTTACGCTTGGTTTAATCAGGATGCAGGACACATCCACTTACTGTCGTGGGAAAAATTCTTGAGTCTGCACAAAAAATGTTTCTGAATGAAGTGAATGGATCACATTGAATTTGTGTGTTGTAAACTAAACAAGGCATCAGCATAATTTTTAAATCATCTCTAAGAGATTTTTTGCTTTCATGAAAACCGTGATGATAGACATCAAAAGAAGTCTTAAACCACTGGAGGTGTTCAGCTTTTCTTCAGACATTTCAGAGCTTTCGTCATTGGCTACAAATCTATTCAAGAGCAAGAGCTGGGTGTTAATCCTTTAAAATTCTTATATATGAAAGGCTATCAGTGAATTTTCCTTATCTATTATAAATTGATGTAAAAGTATAAAAAATCAGAAATAGAAATTTCATGGTGAGCTTTGAGGCATTATCTTAGTTAAGGCTTAACCCACCGATTTTCTGTTCTGTTTCAACAGAATTTTCTTCTGTTGAAAATTAAAAACTTAGAAGCAGGGTATGGTGTTCATACCTGTAATTGTAGCACTCTAGAGGGCTGAGGCTGGAGGTTAAAAATTAAAAAATCAGCCAGCATTGTAGTGGGCACCTGTAGTCCCCGCTACAGCAAAGGCTGAGGCAGGAGGATCTCTTGAACCCAGCAGTTTGAGGTTGCTGTGAGCTATGCTGACACCATGGCACTCTGGCCTAGGGTAATAGAGTAAGGCTGTCTCAAAAAAAAAAAAAGTTAACTTACAAAAGAATAATGACATTTACCTATTATGAAATGTGACTGTTACTTAATATTGGTATGGTTGTTAGTTCTTACCAAAATAATCCCCTAAAAATGTATTTTACGGCTTGTGTGTTTGTGTCTTGGATACACACGTATACATTGGAGGGCTTTGATTAAGAGCGAGTTTGTGAGGGCAGTGCCTGTGGCTCAAAGGAGTAGGGCGCCGGCCAAAAACTGCAAAAAATGGAGTTTGTGGAAATATGTTTAAAATGATGAAATACTAGTAATAAACTGTGTCCAGCAGAACAGATGTGTATTTGCTGCTGGAGGTAATAGACTCTCCCATAGGTGGTCTATAACTTAATGCCTGGCATTTTGGATAAGTCTTTAAGTACGTAATTAGACCTTCAAATGTGTTTTGGCTAGCAGCCGTGCCTCTAGACAGGAACAAGATGTCTTTAATATTAGTTTCAATTTTTAATGTTTGCTAATGCTGGAGGCACTTCTCTAACCCTGTTTTCTGGAAAGTCTTACTGGGTTATGGACTTCAGTCAAAGGTATCTTAGTGCCACCTCGTGGAATCTCTAAATTTTGCAGTTACAGTTTGAACATAGGGAGGGATACTTTGAAGTAGGATCTTAGGTTGAAAATCACCTTGTGGAGGACATGAGTTTTTAACCATAAATAAAGCAGAGACATCATGTCTTTAGGAAAGATTGAGGACTGTGCCTTTACAGCTTAATCTGCTCAAGTATTACAGAATGGGAAAAGTGTTAAATTGGGAGTCAAGATAACATCTACATAGATAGATATGGAGATACATGCATATGCATGAGTGAACATATAATTCTTTGTGATGCCTTAAAATTTTCTATTTTGCTTTTAAAATAATCTATACATTTTGGGGTATGTGAACAACAAACATGGAATTTAGATTTATAAAACAATGAAAGCCCCAAACAGAAAGTAAATGACTAGAATTTTTATCAAGGATATTTGAATATTTAAAAACAAAATATAAAGGGACAAATGTTTCCAAACACGTGGAAACGAGGCTGACATATAAAAACTAAACATAATTTATTTGGGGAAAACGATATTTTTTGCTTTAATAAGCTAACAATAGAGATATTTTTAAAAAGTATTTTACTAAATATTTCAAACATTTAGTAAAAGTACATGCTGGATAACTGGTCTCAGTTTCATCGCTACTGTGTTCTTTGGTGTGTCATTCAACCTCTCTGAAATTCAGTTCCCCAGAATTGGAGCATTTGATGTGAAATCCACCTATTGTTTTTCAGCCCTCTCTCTCAGTACCAGAGATAATGTAGAGGATTTTTTTATTTTTTAAATTTTTATTTTATTTTTTCTTTTGAGACAGAGTCTTACTTTGTCACCCTTGGTAGAGTGCTGTGGTATCACAGCTCAGGGCAACCTCAAACTCTTGGGTTCAAGCGATTCTCTTGCCTCAGCCTCCTGAGTAGCTGAGACTACAGGTGTCCACCACAATTCCCAGCTGTTTTTTAGAGACAAGGTGTCACTCTGGCTCAGGCTGGTCTTGAACTTCTGAGCTCAAGTAATCCACTGGCCTTGGCCTCCCATTGTGCTCGGCTAGCATTACAGCACAATTGTTTTGAATAGAAAAATACTAACCTCACCTTAACTCCCTGCTCCCCTGTGCTCCTGCCCGGAGGCAATAGCAGTAATAAGTTTCTTGGGTACTTTCCAGAGGTATTCTGTGTGAATGGCATTCCATACCTATTTTGGTTTTTGGCAAACATTCCATACCAGCCTATGAGATCTGTTTCATTCCTTTTTATTATATGATGTTTCCTTTTATGATTTCTAAAATTTCTTGAATTGGCCCTCTATAGATGGACATTTATATGTAAACTAAAATTGTAAAATATATATAACAATTTTACCATTTTAACCATTTTTTAGTGTACAGTTCAGTGGCATTAAGCACATTCTCTTTGTTTGACAACCAAGACCACTGTCCATCTCCAGAAATGTTTCATTTTCTTTTTCTTTTCTTAAAATTTCAGATTAATATTAGAGTGAAAATGCTTAGGTTACAATGTTTGTATTTGTTAGGTAAGGTCCCTGTTGTAGTTGTGCCCCTCACCCAAGATGTGTGCCCATTAGGTGGAAACACACTAATCCCCTTCTCCTCTCTCTCTTCCCCCATTCTCCCCAACTTGAATTAAATTGAGTTTTTCTCTTTTGTAGGCCTCTATTAGTTTGCCTACTGGCTTCATGTTAGTATTAAGTACTTTGGATATTTGTTGTTCCATTCTTGTGATACTTTACTAAGGAGAATGTATTTCTTCACATTAACTCCATCCAGGTTAATACAAGAAATGTAAAGTCTCCACCTCTTTAATGGCTGAATAGTATTTCATAGTATAGCACAATTAATTAATTTCATGGGCTGGTGGGCATGTAGGTTGCTTCCACGTCTTGGTGATTGTAAATTGTGCTGCGATAAACAATCTAGTGCAAATGTCTTTATGATAAAAGGATTTTTTTTCCTTTTGAGTAGGTACCTAACAATGGGATTGCCAGTTTTTTTCATCTTTTTAAATTGAAACTCTACTTATTAAGATGACTTCTTCCTTCTTCCCCTACCAGACCCTAGCAACCAAACTTCTTTTTTCCATTTCTGCGAATTTGACTACACTAGGTACTTCATGTAAGTGGAATCATTTGTTCCTTTGTGTCTGGGTTATTCCCTTAGCATCATGGCCTCAGGATTCATCTGTGTTATCATATATGTCAGAATTTCTTTCTTTTTGAGGCTGAATAATAGCCCATTGTATGGGTAGGCCGTATTTTGTTTATCCATTTGTTTGCTGATGGACACTTGGGTTGTATCCACCTTTTTTGGTTATTGTGAATGATGCTGTTATGAATGGGGGTATACATAAATTAAAACTTAGAAAAAAATTAAGTTATTCTATATTTGCAAAGTACAGGGATGTTTAAATTTTTCCCCTGAAACCTTGATAATTTGAGTCAACTGATAATACATTAACAGGAAAAAAATGTTACACAAATATTTTAATTTGCACATGGCACAGAAGTACACAAAATAAGAAAAGCTCAAAGCATGATCAGATGGTTGGCACTTTTATACTATCCCAAGGTTACAGACAGAACAGGGGCTTGGAATGTAGCAAGACAGGTTAGGAAAGGAAAGGAAGAGGAAAGCATGGGGCAAAGATGCTTGTGTTTTGCCCACAAAACCTCACAGGCAGCAGCCCTCAGAAAGGATAGGTGGAGGCCTGTGGTGAACATTTCTGTCAGACCTTTAAAGATGTCAGACTCTAAGTTAACCTTTCCTAGATCTGGACGGGGGCTCAGAAAGAGCCTGTTTGCATCTATTATTTACTTCATTTTATTTCCCCTATATGTGCAAATCTTCCCATAAGAGACAGTTTCCCAGAACTATTGTGTTAGCAGGTCCTCTCAATAGCCATCTTGAAGTATGTCAAAAAAGTATATTTTGGGGTGAAGTATTAGATATTTCCTTTAGTCCACCATTTGAAACTTTATTTTTAGAGATTTTTGCATATTAAAGTAGGATTGGTAGCTATAGGGAGATTGGGTTAGAAGTTTTGATATAAGAGATCAACAAAGGAGGTGTGAAAAGGAATATATTTATGTATATCATCCCATATCCTTTAATCAATCCCTTAGTCCTGAGAACAGGTCAGTTCAGTTAAACAGTTCTGTCTCCTTCCAGCAGGTGGCATTGCAGATGGCTTTCAAAACCAGGCTTTCATAGATGATTCGCTCAAATGGGTCTTTAATAAAGAGGCATTTCTATGAAAACAGAGGAAAAACATAGGTTAATGTTTGGAACAATCTCTGAACCAGTTTCTTTAAAAAAATATTTTTTTTTGGTGACAGACTTTTATTCTGTTGCCTTGGGTAGAATGCTGTGATGTCATCATAGCTCACAGCAACCTAGGCTCAAGTGATCTTTTTGCCTCAATCTCCTGCGTAGCTGGGACTACAGGTGCCTGCCACCAGGCCTGGCTAGTTTTTCTATTTTTAGTAGAGACAGGGTCTTGCTCTTGGTCAAAATGGTCTCAAACTCCTGAATTCAAATGATCTACCTGTCTCTACCTCCCACAGTGGTAGGATTACAGGTGTGAGCCTGTAGACCAGTTTCTTTAGAGTCTAGAGTGCATGGAATTGAAAAAGTTCCCGTATATGGGTTGGAAGCATCTTCAGTTGAAGCAGACAGGCAGTGACAATCTGGCATATTTTCCTGGATTCTAGTTTGAGTGAGGTATTCAGGAGAACTTTTGAGTAGTCCATACATCAACAGGTATGCTGGCTGTTACATGTTAAGCTGCTGGAGTCAAGTTGTCCAACTTTAGTTTGCAAAGCTTTAAGGAAAGCATAATTTTAATTTTCTAGTAATTCCAAGTCAGAAAGTTCAGAAAATATTTTGAAAAAATGAGTTTGAGAACTATGGCCAGGAAAGAATTCAGGAGTTAATCTAAATTGTAGGAAAATAGAATCATAAAAACTCAAAAATAATAGACCTGGCTAGAATCTAGTAACAGGTGAACTATAGCTTTTTTCTAAAGCATAATTTTTATCTCTGTAGTCTAGTGATTGGCCATATAGGCTCCTTTTAAGTCAATTTGCTGGAAACTTTTCATAAGGAATTTTGGATCAGATTTTCAAAAACTTCTTGGGGTTTAGCTAAGCCAACAACTTTGTCTATAATATTTATATAAATTGGTGAATTCCTCCCTCCCCCTTTTTTTGCTTTCTTATTAAGACAATGTCTTACTTCATCACCTGGGCTAGAGGGCAATGGCATTATAGCTCACTGCAACCTCAAGTTCCTGGGCTCAAGCAATCCTCCTGCCTCAACCTCCCTAGTAGCTGGGACTATAGGTGCATACCACCATGCCTATCTATTTTTTTCCTTTTTTAGGGGGCCAGGGGGGCCAGAGTCTTACTCTGTCTTGCTCATAGAAACCCTAAAGTCTTGGGCTCAACCAGTTCTCTTGCCTCCCATGTAGCTGGGACTACAGGTGCACCTACCACTACACCTGGCTGACTTTTTTATTTTTAGTATAGATGGGATCTTTGCTCTTGCTCAGGCTGGTCTTGAACTCCTGATCTCAAGGGATCCTCCTGTTTCAGACTGGTAGGATCCAGAGTGGTAGGATTATCTTGAGGTACCTAGACCTGTCAGAAAGTGACATTCTTTGCTTACTGACTTATCAAGAATCTCTTAACAGAACCATGCAGGGAAGGTGCCAGGCCAGTCATTTTCCAAGTTTATTGGCTTTAAAGTCAACTTTGATCCCTCAAAGTAGTCTGGACATGGAGACTCCAGGAGCCAGTGAGGCAGTCTGGAGCTGAGGAGGACCAGCACAGAAGGCAAGTTTCCAGGTATAGGCAGAGGCCAGCTGGCTAGCCCCTCTCACAGAGGAGTGGGGACAGGAAGGGGCTGTTCTGCAGTTTTTTGATTTTGGTCTGATTTGCTTGCTGGAGTTGCCATGGAGGGGATTTAGTGAGCTAGTGAACTTGGAACAGCTTATGGTGGCTAGGATTGAGTGCCAGGAAGGATGAAATTCCCAATGACTCGGCTACAGGCAGAGTACCACTATTGTGAAAAGGCCACATGGGTGGAACAGTCCACAGAGTCCTAGTGCACTACCCGCTCTGGTGTACCTGCTGAGCTCAGGCAGCCTCCTTGGGGTAAACTGAACAGCTCATACAGCCCTGGGACAGACATTTTGTTTTCAGGAAGCACTGTTTGAAGAGCTTCTTAAGAAAACTGGTGAGAGCTACAGGTCCCCAATCCTGCAGGGACTGAATGGTGATGAAGAGACTAGCACTGACTGAGGGCAAAAAATCAGGAAGAAAGGACTGGATCTCCTCTGCAACTGGAGAGTGACTCCTAGCTCCAGTCTTATACAGAGAAACTGGTGATGGTCTTCTCTGTCTCCTGACACCACAGTGCCACCTGATTTCTAGGGAATACATTGCAATATATATGTATACACACACACACACACACACATACATGTATTATTTTTATTTTCATTTTGTGCTTCTTTTCCCATGTTTCCTCTTTTTATTGCTGTTGTAGTTTTTTTTTTTTGTTTGGTTTGGTTGTATTTTTATTTTTTCATTTTCACTTTCTTCGATAGCAATGGCTCCGTGATTTTGGTTACAGTATTTTAGCCCCCCTTTTAATCTTTCTTTCTTTATTATTTCTCCCCTTTCTCTCTCTTTTGATGGTGATTTTTCTACTTTTCTCACCTTTCACACATAAATTTCTCATATAACAATTAAGATATCCCTTATTTCTTTTTTTCTTCATCTTATATAATTGTCTTTTGAATTTTCTTTATCTATTTTAATTATTTTTTTCTGTTCTCTGAGGATGGGGGGTGTCACAGCATTGGTCTGGCTGGGGTGGGGGTCCCAACAGTGATCTGGCTCAAGGAGGCCATGAGCTCAGGGCCTAGGGTGTCCTTATAACTTTGGCCTTTGGAAAGATGATATTGCTAAGTCCCCACTGCAACATACTGCTGATTTTTTCTATATTTAATGGAGGTGGGAAGGAGCTGGGAAGGAGCTTCTGACCTTGAGGGGCCAACCCAGCCCAAACTCCCAAAGTCCTAGAGGTGCAGGGGTGGGCAAAGGACCCTGCTGAACATGACTGTTTCATCTGTTGCTTTCTTTCTCTCTTTTTGATTTTCTTCCCTTTTCTTCATTTTTTTCCTTTCAACTCCCCTTTCTTTTCTCCCCTTTTTTAACTAAAACAATTTTTTTTCTTCTTTACTTTTCAGAAAGTAATATAAAGCAAAGGATGTAGGGAGGGGAAAAAAGCGGTGAATGAGAAGAAAAGAAGTAAACAAGAAGAAAACACATGTGAGGAGGAGCCAACAGAAAAATTCTTGCAACATGAAAAAGAAGTGAACAAGAAGAAAACACACATGAGGAGGAGCAAACAGAAAAATTATTGCAACATGAAAAACCAGAACAAAGTAACCATCCCCCAACCAAGGGATCATGAGATAGTTAATGCAGAAGATTCCACTTATAAAGAATTAATGGAAATGACAGAAAGAGAATTTAAAATATAGATGGCAAAAAGAATGAAAGGAATTGATGAGAAAGTGCAAAAACAGAACCAAAAAAGGAAAAAAATATATGAAGAATATAGAAAGGATATGGTGGAGCTTAAAAAATTGAAGAAGTCATTCATGGAACTTAAAGGTGCAGTAGAAAGCATCAATAGATTAAACAATGGAGAAGAAAGTATCTCATAGCTAGAGGATAAAACTCTTGAGTAAACCCTGGTAGTTAAAGAGATAGAAAAGAAGGGAGGGAAAGTAGAACATTTGCTGAGAGAATTATGGGACTTCTTGAAGTGTTCAAACATATGAATTATAAGTATCCCCGAAAAGGGAAGACGAATATCCCAAACTGGAGGATTTTATAAATGAAAATTTCAGAAGTATCACCAAAGATTCTGATATATTCCTTTTAGAGAGATATTAAGCCCTGTGTTGTCAATGCAAACAGAGCATCTCAAAGACATATGTAATAAATCTGTTCAAAGTCAAGATGGAAAAGAAAATCCTGCAAGCAGTCAGGAGTAAGCACCAATTGACCTATGGGGAAGATCCATCAGTGTGACAGTGGACTTTTCAGCTGAATCTTTCCAAGCCAGAGGAGAATGGTGATCTACCTTTAACCTTCTTAAAGAAGACATTTTTAGCCCAGAATTCTGTATCCTGCTAAACTAAGCTTCAAAATAGATGTAAAAATAAAATCTTTTACTGATATGCAAACACTGAGGAAATTCACTACAAGAAGAGCAGCTCTACAGGAAATACATAGATCTATTCTCCACACTGACTAACTCAATGGATCACCCACAGAGTAAACACTCAGAAACTAAAGGAAAAAAACCTACCTTCCACAATGCTGCAAAGGATAAAACTAAGCAATGGACTTTTCACAAAATAAGATGAATAAAACTCCACCACTTATCAATTTTCTCAATAAATGTTAATGGCTTGAATTCCCCACTGAAGAGGCACAGGCTGACTGACTAGTTTCTCCAGAAACACACCTACCTTTGAAGGATAAAACAAGACTCAGGATAAAGGGTTGGGAAACAATAGCTCAGGCAAATGGAAATCAGAAGAATGGACATGGTCACAATCTTACTTTTCAGATACAAGAGGATTAAAAGCAACTGAAGTTAAGAAGGACAAATATGGTCACTTCATACTGGTCAAGCAAACAATACAACAAGAGGACATTTTAGTTCTAAATATTTATGCACCCAATGTAATGCTCCCAGATTTATGAAATACACCTTAATAGGTTGGAGCAATATCATATCCTATAACACCATATTAGTAAGGAACTTTAACACTCCTCTTACAGAGCTGGACAGATCCTCTAAACAGAAACTAAATAAAGATATAAGAGACTTAAATGTGACTCTAGAACAAATGGGCTTATTAATAGACATATACAGAACACACCATCCCAAAGCCAATGAATGTACATTATTCTCATCAGCCCATGGAGTATACTCCAAAATAGATCATGTACCAGGACACAAAACAAACCTAAACAAAATCAAAAGAATTGAAATTATACCATGAATCTTCTCAGACCATAAGGCAATAAAGGTGCAATTCAACTCCAACAAAACTTTTCATCCCCACACAAAGGCATGAAAATTAAACAGTCTTATGCTGAATGACAGTTGGGCCAAGGAACACACAAAAAGGAAATAATTAACTTCCTTCAGCATAACAACAATGAAAACATAAGCTACCAACATCTGTAGGACACTGCAAAAGCAGTTCCATGAAGAAAATTTATCACATTAGCCGCCTAAATCCTAAAACAGAAAGAGAGCACATCAATAACCTAACAAATCATTTTCAGGAAATGCAAAAGGAAGAGCAATCCAGTCCCAAATCTAGCAGAAGAAAACAAATAACCAAAATTAAACCAGAAATAAATGAAATTGAAAATAAAAGAATCATTCAGAAAAATAATAAAATAAAAGGTGGTTCAATAAAATTGACAAACCATTAGCCAGATTAACCAGAAATAGAAAAGTAAAATCTTTAATAACCTCAATCAGAAATGAAAAGGGGGAAATAACAACTGATAACAAAGAGATACAAGAGATTATTTCTGACTACTACCAAGAACTTTATGCACAGAAATTTGACAATGTGGAGGAAATGGACAAATACCTTGAATCACATCACCTTCCTAGACTTAACCAGGAAGAAATAGATCTCTTCAGCAGACCAGTATCAAGCACTCAGATTGCAGAAACAATGAAAAAGCTTCCAACAACAACAACAACAAGCCCAGGATCAGATGGCTTCACACCAAAATTCTATCAAACCTTTAAAGATTAACTTCTACCTATACTGTAGAAACTATTCCAAAACATTGAGAAGGAAGGAATCTTCCCCAACACATTCTATGCAGCAAACATATCCCTAATACCAAAACCAGGAGAACTATAGACCAATTTTACTAATGAATATTGATGTAAAAATACTCAATAAAATCTTAGCCAATAGATTATAGTAACATATTTCAAAAATTATATATCATGATCAAGTAGGCTTCATCCCAGGGATACAAGGCAGGTTTAACACACGCGAGTTCACAAATGTAATTCACCATATCTATAGAAGCAAAAACAAAGACCAATATGATCCTCTTAAAAGATGCAGAAGAAGCATTTGATAACATTCAGCATCTTTTAAAAATTAGATCACTTGAGAATATACGCATAGGTGGCATATTTCTTAAGCTGATTGAAGCCATCTCCAACAAACCCACAGCTAATATTATACTGAATGGAGTAAAACTGAAAGCTTTTTCCACTTACAACTGCAACCAGACAAAGATGTCTATCACCTCTACTATTCAACATAATTCTGGAAGTTCTAGCCAATGATGCAGTCAGGCAAGAGAAGGAAATAAAGGGCCTCCAAATGGGTGCAGAGGAGGTCAAACTTTCACCCACAATATGATCTCACTCACAATATGATCTTATCCTTAGAGAACCCCACAGACTCAACCATAAGAATCCTGGAAGTAATCAAAAAATACAGCAATGTCTCAGGATATGTCCACAAATCAGTAGACTTGGTATATGCCAATAATAGCCAAGATAAGAGGCTAATCACACTAATTCCCTTCACAGTAGCTTAAAAAAAAAAAAGAAATACCAAGTATATACATAAGAAATATACATAAGAAAAGAGGTGAAGGACCTCTAAAAGAGGATTATAAAACCCTAAGAAAAGAAATAGCAGAAGACATTAACACATGGAGGAACATACTATGCTCTTGGCTGGGAAGAATCAACAAAATGTCTAAACTACACAAAACAATCTGCAGATTCCATGCAATCCCTATGAAAATACCAACATTGTACTTTGAAGAACTGAAAAAAATAGTTCTTTGTTTCATATGAATCAGAAAAAACTCTTCATAGCCAAGGCAATTTTAGTAATAAAAACGAAGCTAGAGGCATCACTATATCAGATGTTACATTATATTACAAGTCCACAGTGATCAAAACAGTGTGGTATTGCCAAAAATATAGAGCATATGGAACCAAATAGAAAATCAAGAGAGGAAACCAGTCTATTATAGCCATCTGATGTTTGACAAACCAAACAAAAGCATACCCTGGGGAAAAGAATCCTTATTCCATAAATGGTGCTGGGAGAACTGGATAACCACATGTAAGAAACTGAAAGTGGACACATACCTTTCACCACTTGGAAAAATGAACTCAAGATGGATAAAAGATTTAAATCTAAGACATGAAATGATAAAAATCCTAGAAGAAAGTGTGAGAAAAACTCTTCAGGATGTCAGCCTGGGAAAAGATTTTATGAAGAAGAATTTGATGGCAATTCCAATGACAACAAAAATAAACAAATGGGACTTAATTAAACTGAAAAGCTTCTGCACAGCTAAGGACACAAAAATCAAAGAAAATAGACAACCTTCAGAATGGGAAAAGATAATTGCATGTTACAAATCTGATAACTAGGATTTATGGAGAACTCAAATTACTATGGAGAACTCAAATTAATCAATAGAAAAAGAGCAAACAATCCCATCTATCACTGAGCAAGAGACATGGACAGAACCTTCTCTGAAGAAGACAGACAAATGGCCAAAAACGTGGAAAAATGCTGATTAACCCTAATCAAAGAGAAATGAAAATCAAAACTACCCTGAGATATCACCTAACCCAGTAAGAATGGACCACATCACAAAGTCCCAGAGCTGCAGATGCTGGCATGGATGGAGAGAGAGGGGAATACTTTTATACTGTTGGTGGGACTGCAAATTAATACATTCTCTTTGAAAGAAGTGTGGAGAATTTTTAAAGATCTCAAATCAGACCTTTCATTTGATCCTGCAATTCCATTACTAGGCATCTACCCAGAAGAAAAAAAAAAAACATTCTATCATAAAGACATTTTCACTAGTTTGTTTATTGCAGTTCAATTTATAACCACCAAGATGTGGAAACAACTTACATGCCTATCAACCTAAAAATGGATTAACTATCTGTGTTATATGTATACCATGGAATATCATTCAGCCACAAAAAGATGGAGACTTTACAAATTTTGAATTAACCTGGATGGAGTTGAAACACATTCTCCTTAGTAAAGTATCATGAGAATGGAAAAGCAAATATCCAATGTAATTGATATTAATCAGAAGCCAGTAGAAGATCTAACACACATTCATATAAGAGAAAAACTCAATTCAATAATTCAACTTGGAAGGAGAGAACAAGGGAGGAGGTAGAGAGAGGGGAGGAGATTGGTGTTCTCTTACTTAATAGTCACAATGTAAAGGTATGTGGCATACATTCTGGGTATAGGACACAACAAGAGGAACTCTACCTACCAAACTCAATACTGTAACTTAGTTGTTTATACCCTCACTTTAACCTAAAATTAAAAAGAAAAAAAATCCATCTGGTCATATGTGAAAAGATGACATTCCAAAGACTTGGCAAGATAACCAGGGTCTCCAAATATGTCTTGTTGCAGAAAGAGCAGATTTTTATTGAATTTATACAAATAACTATGTTGTCATAATATAATATTCACCAATAATTTTCAAATTGTGAAGAAATCAGAGAGAAAGGTAAATGTTTCAATTTTCCTCACAAAAGTATATTTTTCCCAATTGTTGTAAAGTACAAATAGCTTAAAAATTTTTTTCTTAACTCTGGAAAACAAGACATAAAAAGAATGACCAGTGTTTTAAATAAAAAAGTCATAAAGAAATCATTTTAGTCTTCAATTAGTTCAGTCCCATAAAATTAATTCTTGCTTTGCTTGAATTAAGGTTAGCAATGTAAGGTTAGAAATTTAATGTGTCCAGTTTATTTTATTTTATTTATTTATTTATTTATTTGGAGATAGAGTCTCACTATATATATGGCCCTTGGTAGAGTGCTGTGGCATCACAGCTCGCAGCAACCTCAAACTCTTAGGCTTAAGCAATTCTCTGGCCTCAGCCTTACAAGTAGCTGGGACTACAGGTGCCTACCACAACACCTGGCTGTTTGTTGTTGTTGTTGTTGTTGTCATTGTTGTTTAGCAGGCCCGGGCCAGTTTTGAACCCACCAGCCCTGATGCATGTGGCCAGTGCCCTAACAAGTTAGCTACAGGCTCCCAGCCATGTCCAGTTTATTTTTAATTGGGGCTTTGAAATTTATACTCAGTCCTATTGCATTATCTTAATGTTGTCAGAAATGTGCATTTAAGAACATTAGTAGTCTTTTCCAGGAACCCTCTTGAAGATACAAGTCTCTAGAATATAAAGGCTCAAAATCAAAGATATAATTTCACAGTAAAATGTGTGCACAGCTTGGCTTTGGCTCACAGACAACTTAAGTGAGTATCAGAAAGATCACAGAGGCAACAGTTTTATAGTTTTAAAACATCTAAAGTCACAGAAATTTGAAAAGTGGTTGGGCTTATTTACTTCATTTATGAGCATTCATTTACTTATATTCAATTTGGTACCATGTGGACAGTATACAAACACAGACATAGACATATATACATACAAATACAGAGAAACAAAGATTTTACAGATTTGACTTAAAAACTTCAGCCATCAAGCAGATAAATCTCATTAGTGTAAAGGAACAGTTGGATTAAACCATACCTCTGTAAATGTGACAAGTTCAAATTTATCTGTACCACATGACTGAAATCCCTACCAAGTTTTTGAGAAAACAGGGTAGCAAATTTACATTTTGAAGTACAGAGATAAATTTAAGATTTTTAAGGACTGAGTATGTGTGACATAGAAAAAGTGGATATCACAGTAACATAAAATCATGAGAATTCATCACCAGATTTTATAAGGAGACCAGTTTTAGCTATCTAGATGGCTTCAAGTTAGTCTCTATATTTCAACTGGAACAATGAGCTCAGGGAAGAGCTATTAAAGAACAGGGCTGGGCCAGGTGGCTCATGCCTATAATCCTAGGGTTCTGGGAGGCTGAGGTGTGATGATCACTTGAGCTCAGGAGCTCTGAGACTAGCCTGAGCTAGAGTGAGACCCTGTCTCTATTAAAAAAAAAAAAAAAAAAAGAAAAAGAAAAGAAAAAAATTAGTCGAGTGTCTTAGTGGATGCCTGTATTCCTGCGAGCTATGATACAATGGCACTCTAGGCAGAGTGCCATAGTGAGAGTCTGTCTCAAAGAAAAAAGAAAAGAACAGGGCTGACCAAGCTGTATAGTTTCCAGGGCTTAATACACATATATGTGAAACACAGGGACAGCTAGAAAGTCTCAGAAATCAGGTATCCCAATTTTACACTGAATTCCAGGTCTGCTGGAGTTGAGGCAAAATCCTGTCACGAGGCCAGGCTGTGCAGCAATCACCCAATGCACCTCACAGCAAGAATGTTTCCCCCGAGGCTGTGAGCAACCTAGAGCCAATTCACCTACTCTGTGATTGGCCTGTCCTCCACAGGGTCTCATCCCTTGGTGGGGAGTGTTCCACAGCCTCCAAATGTCCAAAATCTAAATGTACAAAGTAATAAGTTGCCCATGAAGTAATAACCATTTACTGCAGCCACTGTCAGCCACTCCAGAGCTGCAGCCCTCACCTGTGACTCACCAGCCCACAACCACCCAAAACTCAAGGGCTCTCACGGTGCAAAGTAACCCCTGGCGCCCTAAAAGCTTAAGAAATCCAGAAACAGTGTGAAAGGGAGCAGAGCTTTCAACCTGAAGGAACCAGCCACACTCTCTGGGCTCCCTGAGGAAGACAGATACCCTACAAAAAAGGATGTGGGTTG
>NW_003852473.1:1914623-1954693 GCF_000181295.1 Otolemur garnettii
GTTGTTTGGCGGGTCCGGGCTGGGGATTTGAACCCGCCACCTTAGGTGTATGTGGCTGGCGCCTTAGCTGGTTGAGCTATAGGCGCCAAGCCGAGAGCATATAATTTTTTAAAAATGGTTTTGATTAGGAAAGAAACTAGGTCCAAGAGAGAAAAAGCAGACAGACCTTAGTTTTTTTTTCTTTAAAAACTATGAGGCTTAATGAACTATGAAGTTCATAAACTCATCACAGAAAAAATGCTGTATACCTCATTGTTGAATATACTTGCCATCACTAGATGGCCAAAGGGAGTACTTTGAAGGTGATTGTAGTATATTCAGCAATGAGGTAAGAAGCACTTTTTCTAGGCCTAGTTCCTGAACTTAACTGTCTGACCTTGTGTGTGTGTGTAGCCTTGATATCAGCTCTTAATTAAGTGACTTCTAAAAACAGTTATTACATTTTTTAGAGACAGGGTCTTGCTCTGTCACTTAGGCTCTAGTGTGGTGGTATTGTCATAGCTCAGTGTAGCCTTGAACTCCTGGCCTCAAGTGATCCATCCTCCTGTCTCAGCCTCCCAAGTAATTGGAATTACAGGTGTGGCCCACTGTGCCCAGTTTAAGCCAACTATAGAACTCTTAAAAAATCTTTTCTAATACCTTGCTAGATTTTAGCCAGGAATAAAAAGCCAACATTCCTGGCCTTTGAACTCCTTTTTAAACCAAAGCTTTAAAAGCAAAGATTTAATCTTTCAAGTGAAAACTAACAAGCCTTTTGTGACTTAACAAAGGACACACAAAGCATCCCCTAACCTCAAAACTACCTCAAAGAAAAGTATTGTTAGTTGCAAATAGGGCAAAACCTGCATTTTGGTTCAGGCTGCTCACAGGGTCTCAGCTTCTCAGCTGACAGTCTGCACACAAAGGTCCTGCTGTTGGGTGCCCTATAGGTACAAGATTAAAAGAGACAAAACTTGGTAAGAGAAGAAATCAAAAGCTGTCCAGGAAAGGGAACAGGATCAATAAATAGATACTGCCAAAAGTCGAGAGTCACATAAATATCAAACCAATGTTAAAAGAGGTATTTC
The DNA here is from genome assembly GCF_000181295.1 of Otolemur garnettii. Lineage (NCBI taxonomy): Eukaryota > Metazoa > Chordata > Mammalia > Primates > Galagidae > Otolemur > Otolemur garnettii. The sequence goes on from NW_003852473.1 coordinate 1,915,691, forward strand.
TTTTTCTTTTCTTTTTGAGTTAAAGGACTCATATCTCTAGGGGACTGGGTCCCTGAGTGGGAATCTGACTTAGATGGAGGTGGCTGAAGTGTAGAATCTTAACTACTAGACTACCAGGTGGAGTGCCCTTCTTTGCAAATCCCAAAGGGACTCCCAGACAGGCAGCTTGAGCATAAAAAGGGTTTTAACTGTTTTAAATGTGATTTCTGCTTTTTTCTTTCTTTCTTTCTTTTTTTTTTAAAATCTTGCCAAGGGGAATTTCTAAGGCTATATTTCTTTTGTTTCTTTTCATAGGTATTCTTATCAAATAAGATAGCTGTTTAAGATAAGGTTTCTCTAAAAAGTTTTCTTTAAATATAGCTAATTTATTTATTTCATTAAGCGAACTAGTTCACGTACTTTCTCCCTGTTAATCCAACCTGGAAAGGGAGAAAAACAAAGACTCTTACCTCTGTTTCAGGCAAATCTTGGGACAGTGTAGAAAAACCACCCTCAAAACTGAGATGGTGCCGCCTCAAATCTGATATGGTTGTGAGAGAGACCAGAGAATGACCGGGACAAATCCAGCCTGGTGACTTGGATTAGTTTGTTAGCTGTTACTTACACAGTTCTCATTCCTAGTCAAGACAGGAATCGTCTGGGCATTCACTCCTGAGCATCAGCAGGAGTTTGGAAGCTAAGATCTGGTTGCCTGCCCATTTATGGAACCATTGATTCCTTTCTGAGGGGGTGGGGGGCACTGAGCTCTCTCCGTCTGCATCCTTGCCCACTTAGGTATGAGAGGGGTTAAGCATGCGCAGTACCTCCGATAGATGGGTACTGTAAGACAATTAAGGTAGCGTGAAACCGTTTAAATCAGTCTGGAGATTTTTGACGTTCTACCCCAAAGGATCTACTTACAGTCCTCTTTGGTCTTTGCATTTTTTTTTTCTTCTCACTTCCTTGCTTAGATCGGTACCTTTAAGTTTAAAAGGAAACTGAATAAGTTCTGTTAAACATTAAAAGCCAGGGCGAGGAACTGGTATTCCTCACTCACCTTCCGCATTCTACCTGCATGCTATAGGCAGAGATTTAGATGAAATGACTTAGTAAAAAAAATTCTTACTTTTGTTTGCTGGCTTTTTATCACTTGTTCCAATATTTCAACCATAGGTTCTGGAATAAACGGTGATTTGTTATCCTGCTCGCAAGGCCATAACTGAGGGAAAGGTTAAATTTTCCCCCTGAAGTTTCAATAAGTTGAGTCTGTAAAACAGAGTGATGATAGATTAACTGGAAAAAATTTATAATTAAAAAAAAACCAATGTATTAACATGCACAGGGGCATGGAAGTCATACAAAATATAAAAACTCTGAGAAATGGCCAGATAGTTGGCAGTTTTATAATGCCTTAAGTTTACAGGGCAAGACAGATTACACAGATAGGTTAGGGGAGGGAGGGAAGAGGAAGGCATGGGGCGAAGGTGGTCTTGTTGTGCCCACGAATCTCACAGGCAGCAGCCCTCAGAAAGGATAGGTGGGGGCCTGCGGTGCACGTTTCTCTGTCAGACCTTTAAAGATATCAGACTCTCAGTTTACCTTTCCTAGTTTTGGACAGGGGGCTCAGAAAGAGCCTGCTTGCATCTATTATTTACTTCATTTCCCCCCCCCCCTACACATGCAAGTCTTCCCACAAGAGACAGTTTTGCAGGACTGTTCTGTTTGCAGGCCCTCTTAGTAGCCATCTCGAAATATGTTGAAGAAGTATGTTTTGGGCTGAAATATTTTTGTTTTCCATTAAAAGTTTAGATGATAACTAAATCAACACACACATGCTCACCACTGAACTCTCTAGCACTAGCAAATCATAAGATTTTTCTGGCCAGGCGTTATAGCTCACACCTGTTGTCCCAGCGCTGTGGGAGGCTGAGGTGGGTGGATTGCCTGAGCCCAGAGGTTCGAGACCAGCATAAGACCAGCATAAGACTAGCGTGAGCTGGAGTGAGCCAGAGTGAGACCCTGTCTCTACCAAAAAAAAAAAAAAAAGCGGGGCCTTGTGGTGGGCACCTGTAATCCCATCTACTTGGGAGGCAAAGGGCAAGAGAATCGCTAAAGGAAGAAAGAAAAAAGAAAATTAAAAAAAAACCCTTCAAACTAAGATGGGTGAAAGCCAGCTGAAATTGAAAGCAAAATAAACAGAAATTAAAAAAAGAATTTTCTGTATTTTATTCTATTTTAACCATATTCTATTTTTTTTGTTTTAATTTCAATAGATGTAGCAGATAAAAGTGGTTTATTGGGATGAATTTATAGTGGCAAGTTCAGGAATTTTAATGAACCCATCACTGTATCTGCTAGGCAATTTTTGACTCTCATCCCCATTTCTGAGTCCCCACTGTATATGACCATGTGCACCCATTGCTTAGCTCCCCCACACAAGTGAGCACACGAAGTATTTCTCAATTCCTGAGATACTTCACTTAGGATAATGGCTAACAGTTCCAACCAGGTTGCTGTAAAAGATGGCTGAGCAGTATCCTAAGGTATGTGTGTATACATATATATGATGTTATCTACATAGTGTATATATAATTATATCTGTGCGTAAATACACACACACACATTTTCTTCCTCCATTGATGAATGGATGGAACCATTGATGGGCCCTAAGGTTGATTCTGTATCTTTGCAATTATGAATCGTGCTGTGAAAACACAAACATGCATGTTTCTTTTTGATATAATGACTTCTTTTACTTTAGGTAGACACCCAGTAGTGGATTGCTGGATTGAATGATGGGTCTTTTTGTTCTTTGAGAAATCTCCGTACTGTTTTCCACAGTGGTTATACTAATTTTTATTCCCACTGACAGTGTATAAATGTTTCCTTTTCACTGCATCTGTGCCAACATTTATGGGTTTGTTTTGATTAATTCATGAAGGCCATTCAGTCAGGGGTGTGCTGGCATCTCATTGTGGTTCTAATTTGCATATTCCCAATGATTAGTATGTTGAGTGTTTTTTTATCTGTTTGTTTGCTACTTGTATGTCCTCTATTCAACAATGTCTGTAAGTGTTTTTTGCCTACTTTTTAATGGCTTTTTTAACTTTTTTCTTGCCACCTTATTTGAGTTCCTTGTTGATTTTGGATATTAGCCATTTGTTGGGTGTATAGTTTATGCGTATTTTCTCCCCTTTTGTGGATTATCTATTTACTCTTTTAGTTATTTCTTTCTTTCTTTCTTTTTTTTTTTTCCCAGTTTTTGGCCGGAGCTGGTTTTGAATCCTCCACCTCCAGCATATGGGGCCGGCGCCCTACTCCTTTGATCTTTTAGTTATTTCTTTTGCAGAATTGTTTTTTTTAGCTAAATTAGGTCTCTTTTATTTATTTTTGGTTTTGATAAATTTTCTTTGGGGGTCTTAGTCATAAATTCTTTGTCTAGGCCAATGTCTGGAAGAGTGTTACCTAAGCTTTATTCTAGAATTTTTACAGTGTCAGATGTTACATTTAAGGCTTTAATGTATCTTGAGTTAATTTTTGTGTGTAATGAGAAACAGGGATCCAGTTCATTGTTCTGTATGTAGGCTCTTCAGTTTTCCCCATGCCACTTAATGAACAGAGAATCCCTCCCAGTGTGTGTTTTTCTCTGAATTGTCAAAGATCAGGCTCAGCACCTGTAGCTCAGTGGTTGGGGAACTGGCCATTTATACAGGGCTGGTGGGTTTGAACCCAGACTGGGCCTGCTAAACAACAATAACAACAACAGAAGGGTGGAGGGAGGGTGATTGGTGGGATCACCTCTATGGTTTATCTTACAAAGGTACAAGTGAATCTTTCTAAAAGTAGAACATAAATGTCTTAACATAATAACTAAGAAAATAACATGAAGGTTATATTAATCAGTTTAATGAAAATATTTCAAATTGTATATGAAAACACCACACTGTACTCCATGATTGCACACATATGTACACAGCTATGATTTAATAATTAAAAAAAATAACAACAACAACAAAAAAAATAGCCTGGCATTGTGGCAGGCACCTGTAGTCTCAGCTACTTGAGAGGCTGAGGCAAGAGAATCACTTCAGCATAAGAGTTTGAGATTGCTGTGAGCTGTGATGCCATGGCATTCTACCAAGGGCAACATAGTGAGACCCTGTCTCAAAAAAAATGTCAGTTGCTTGGAGGTGTATGGTTTTAATAATATACTTGGGGCCAGGCACAGTGGCTCATGCCTGTAATCCTAGCACTCTGAGAGGCCAAGGTGGGTGAATTGCTTGAGCTCAGGAGTTTGAGACATACCTGAGCAAGAGTGAGACCCCCATCTCTACTGAAAATGAAAAACTGAGGGAAGACGATTGCTTCAGCTGAAGAATTTGAGGTTGCTGTGAGCTATGATGCCACAGCACTCTACTGAGGGTGACTAAGTGAGACTCTATCTCAAAAAAAAAAAAAATACACACACACACTTGGGTTCTCTATTCTGTTCCGTCGATCTATGTGTCTACTTTTTACCAGTACCATACTGTTTTCATTGCAATAGCCTTGTAAAGTATAATTTGGAACCAGGTACTGTGATGCCTTCAGATTTTCTTCTTTGCTTAGGATTGCTGTGCTGTTTGGGTTCTTTTTCAATTCCATATAAAATTTAGATTTTTTTTTTGGTAATCCTGTGAAAATAATATTAGTATTCTGATGGTAATTACATTGAACCTGTAAATCACTTTGGACACAATGGACATTTTAACAATATTGATTCTTCTAATCCATGATCATGGGCTGTTTTCCATTTGTTGGTGTCATCCAGGATTTCTTTCATCAGGGTTTTGGAGTTTTCCTTATAGAGATCTTTCATCTTTTTAGTCAAGTGTATTCCCAGGCATTTCATTTTATTCTTTTGCAGCTGCTGGAAATTGCATTGAGCTCTTGACCTATTCTCACCTTTTTTTTTTTTGGAGACAGAGTTTCACTTTGTGGCCCCCAGTAAAGTGCTGTTGCATCATCATAGCTCATAGCAACCTCAAACACTTGGGTTCAAGTGATCTCTTGCTTCAGCCTCCCAAGTAGCTGGGATGATAGGCATCCACCAACAACTCCTGGCTAGTTTTTAGAGATAGGGTCTCACTCTTATGCAGGCTGGTCTCCAACTCCTGAGCTTGGGTGATCTACCCACCTTGGCCTCCCAGAGTACTAGGAGTTCAGGTGTGAGCCCCCACGCCTGGCCCTTGATCACAGCTTTGTTGTTATTAGTGTATAGAAATGCTATTGATTTGTGTACATTAACTTGGTAAACTGAGTGTATTTATTTATCAATTCTAGGAATCTTTTGGAGGAGACTTTAGAGTTTTTTAGATATAATACCATTGGCAGACTAGGATGGTTTGGCTTCCTCTTTTCTGATCTAGATGCCCTTTTTTTCTTTCTTCTGCCTGATTGCTCTGGCTAAGACTCCCGGTGTGATGTTGCACAGAAGCAGTGGACGTGTGCATGCTTGTTTTGTTCCAGCTCTCAGGAGGAATGATTTCTGCTTTACCCCATATAGGATAATGTTGGCTATGGATTTGTCATATGTGGCTTTTATTGTTTTGAGGTGTAGTCCTTCTATGCCTAATTTGTTAAGGGTTTTTATCATGAAGGGGTGGATTTTATCAATTTTTTTTTGCATTTATCGAGAGAATCAACTGTTTTTTGTTTTTGTTTCTGTTTATGTGGTGAATCATGTTTATCGATTTGCATGTATCGAACCATCCTTGGATCCCTGGGATGAAACCCACTTGATCATGGGGAATTTTTTTTTATTGTACTGTTGGATTCTTTCTGCTAATATTTCATTGAGGGTTTTTGTATCTATGTTCATAAGGAATATTGTTCTGCAGTTTTCTTTTTTTGTTGTATTTTTTGTGGACTGGGATCAACAAGATATTAGCTTCATAGAATGAGTTAGGGAGGATTTGCAGCTTCTTGATGTTATGAACAGTTCTAGTAGAGTAGGATAAGTACCAGTTCTGGGTAGGTCTGGTAGAATTTGGCTGTGAATCTGCTCATTCTATACTTTTTTGGGGAAGATTTTTTTATTACTGATTCAATCTTGCTACTCATTATTGGTCTATTCAGAATTTCCATTTCTTCTTGATTCATACTTGGGAGGCTGCGTGTTTCCAAAAGTGTACTCATTTCCTTCTAGATCGTCTAGTTTGCATGCATTGAAGTGTCATATTCTCTGATCTTTATTATTTCTCTACTGTCAGTTGTAATGTTTCCTATTTGTTTCTGACTGAGCTTATTTGAATCCTTTCTTTTCTTAGTCTAGCCAGTGGTTTGTCACTTTTGTTTATCTTTTCAAAGAACCAAATTTTCATTTCATGGGTCTTTTGTATGTGCTTCCATGTTGGTCTCACTACAGCTTGCAGCAGGTAGTGGACACTGTCCTAGCTGTGTGCAGGAGAGCTTGGGCTCCCCTGCACCTCTTCAGCTGGCTTACCGTCACAACCGGAATTCAGCCCAAGGGCAGGGTGCTTACCAACTTCAAACTTCCAAATGATGCCCTGGGCCTGAGACAAGACAGGGTGGAGCCCTCTGAGGCAGGCTAGGCTGGCAGGAAAATGTAAAGAGTGCAGTTTGCTGAGACTTGGTTCTATTGCATCTGGTATCATACTAGATGTATGCTGGAAAGCCTGGTTTCTGAGTCCTTCCCCAGCCAGGTGAGGGCTACAGCAGCATCAAACTTAAACCCTGTCCAAGGGCAGGGCACAGCTCAGTGTCTAGACCTGCAACCAGAAAGGGTGGGGCCCCATCTAGGCAGTCAGTAGTGGTGAAAAACTGTGGAAATGCTGTCTACCCATATCTCAGTCTCAACATCAGCCTTTAAGGGTGTATAGGAGCCTTCCGGGGGTGTGTGGGAGCCTGCCCTGGGTGTGTAGGAGCCTGCCGGGGTATGGGTACTTGCCTGGGTGTGTGGAAGCCTGCCCGGGGTGTGTAGGTACCTGCTGGGGGTGTGTGGGAACCTGTCCAGATGTGGGAATGCCTTCCTGGGGTATGTGGGAGCCTGCCTGGGTGTGTGTGATTCTGCCCAGCTGTGTGGGTACCTGCCATGGTGTGTGGGAGTGCCTGGGCTCCTCTCTCTCTCCTCAGAGCCATACAGCAGCTGTAGGTGTGCTCTCAGCCTCTGGTATCCAGGCTCTCAGAATGGCTCCTGGGTCAAGCTGCTCTTGGCTGGGATGCCTGTGGAATTCCACATGGGTTCCCTTTCTGGAGCAATGTCTCTGCGCAATCTCCAAGTAGCTCTCTCTGTTAGGCCAGAGAGCTGCATGGCTCAGGGGCTCTCTTGTAGCCAAGATCATAAAAGCTTGTGTCAGAGAGCGGAGCCCTGGGGGCTTCTTTCTATTTCACCTCCTTCAGCAGCTCCTGCCAGCTGTTGGTCCCAGTTGCTTTGAACCTTCTCCTTACCCACTTTTGGTGCTTCCTGTGGCTTCCCTGGCGAATCCTAGCAATCTTTCCTAGATAGTCAGTTTGAAATATGAGATTCAGCTTACTATTCTTTTTTTTTTTTTTTTTTTAAATTGTTGGGGATTCATTGAGGGTTCAAGAAACCAGGTTACACTGATTGCATTTGTTAGGTAAAGTCCCTCTTACAATTGTGTCTTGCCCCCAAAATATGTGTCACATACTGAGACCCCACCCCTCCCTCCTTCTCTCTTTGTCTCTCTGCTCTCCCCTTCCCCCACCTCCCACAATATACTAGGTCATTAACTGTCCTCATATCAAAATTGAGTACATAGGATTCATGCTTCTCCATTCTTGTGATGCTTTACTAAGAATAATGTGTTCTACTTCCATCCAGGTTAATACAAAGGATGTAAAGTCTCCATCTTTTTTAATGGATGAATAGTATTCCATTGTATACATATACCACAGCTTGTTAATCCATTACTGGGTTGGTGGGCATTTAGGCTATTGTAAATTGAACTGCGATAAACACTCTAGTGCAAGTGTCCTTATGGTGAAAGGATTTTTTTCCTTTTGGGTAGATGGGATTGCAGGATCAAATGGGAGGTCTAGCTGGAGTTCTTTGAGGGTTCTCTATACTTCCTTCCTAAAAGGTTGTATTAGTTTGCAGTCCCACCAGCAGTGTAAGTGTTCCTTTCTCTTCACATCCATGCCAGCATCTGCAGTTTTGAGATTTTGTGATGGGGGGGTATTCTTGCTGGGGTTAGATGATATCTCAGGGTGATTTTTATTTACATTTTTCTAATAATTAGGGATGATGAGCATTTTTTCATGTTTACTAGCCATTTATCTGTCTTCTTTGTAGAAGGTTCTGTTCATCTCTCTTGCCCATTGATAGATGGGATTGTTGGCTTTTTCATGTGGATTAATTTGAATTCTCTATTGATCCTAATTGTCAAGCTTTTGTCTGATTCAAAATATGCAAATATCCTTTCCTATTGTGTAGGTTGTCTATTTGCTTTGTTTATTGTCTCCTTAGCTGTACAGAAGCTTTTCAGTTTAGTTAAGTTCCATTAATTTATTTTTGTTGTTGTTGCAATTGCTATGGCAGTCTTCTTCATAAAGTCTTTCCTTAGGGTGATATCTTCCAGTGTTTTTCCTATGCTTTCTCTGAGGATTTTTATCATTTTAGGCCTTAAATTTAAGTCCTTTATCCATCTTGAATCAATTTTTGTGAGTGGAGAAAGGTGCGGGTCCAGTTTCAGTCTTTTACATGTGGATATCTAGTTCTCCCAGCACCATTTACTGAATGGGGAGTCTTTCCCCCAAGGTATGTTCTTGTTTGGCTTACCGAAGATTAGGTGGTTGTAAGATGTTAGTTTCATTTCCTGGTTTTCTATTCCATTGCAAATGTCTATGTCTCTATTATTATGCCAGTACTATGCTGTCTTGACCACTATGGCCTTGTAGTACAGCCTGAAGTCTGGTATGCTGATGCTCCTGGCTTTGTTTTTGTTACTAAGAAATGCCTTGGCTACACAGGTTTTTTTCTGTTTCCATACAAAACAAAGAATCATTTTTTCCAAGTCTTGAAAGCATGATGTTGGTATTTTAATAGGGATGGCATTGAATTTGTAGATTGCTTTGGGAAGTATAGACATTTTAACATTCTTCTCAGCCATGAGCATGGTATGTTCTTCCATTTGTTAATATACTTTGCTATTTGAAAGCATGATGTTGGTATTTTAATAGGGATGGCATTGAATTTGTAGATTGCTTTGGGAAGTATAGACATTTTAACATTCTTCTCAGCCATGAGCATGGTATGTTCTTCCATTTGTTAATATACTTTGCTATTTCCTTTCTTAGGGTTTCATAATTTTCTTTATAGAGGTCCTTCACCTCTTTTTGGTATTTCATTTTCTTTGAAGTTATGGTGAAGGGAGTTGTGTCCTTAATTAGCCTCTCATCTTGGTTGTTATTGGTGTATACAAAGGCTACTGACTTGTGGACATTGATTTTATATCCTGAGACATTACTGTATTTTTTGATGACTTTTGGGAGTCTTGTGCAGCTTACTATTCTGATTCTTCTTTATGAGGAGGCACATACTACCTATGTGTAGTCAGCCATCTTGATCCTATTAGATTCAAGCTTAGAATCTCATATTCTATTTTTATTTGTTTGTTTATTTATTTATTAATTTATAGACAGAGTTTCATTCTGTAGCCCAGACTAGAGACCTGTGGTGTCAGAGCTCATAGCAACCTCTAACTTTTGAGCTCAATCAATCCTCCTGCCTCAGCCTCCTGAGTAGCTGGAACTATAGGCACCCACCATAATGCTCAGCTAATTTTTCTATTTTTAGTATACATGGGGTCTCACTCTTGCTAGGCTGGTCACCAACTTCTGAGCTTAGGCTGGTCTTCAATTCTTAGCTCAGGCTTGTCTCCAATTTCTGAGCTCAGTCTGGTCTCCAACTTCTGAGCTCAACAATCCACCTGACTTAGCCTCCCAGAGTCCTAAGATTTTTTGGTGTGAGCCATATGAATATGCTTCTGGCTCCCCCATATTCTATTTTTAAAGGAAACAAAATATTGCAGGTTTAGTTGAGTCCTACTCTGCACCCTTCCACAATTCCAATATCCTTTTTCTCTCTCCAGATAGACACACAATCTTGAGTTTAGTGCTTATTATTTTCATGTCATTGTTATGTTAATACCCTATGTCTGGTGTCCTCAAACTCTGGCCCGTAGCCCACATGCAGCCCGCCTAGGACATTTATCCAGCCCGGCAGGTGTTTTTGCTGCAGCTGCCTGTCCTGCTTAGCAGCTGACTCATCCCAGGGCCTGAAGTCCAGCCCTCCAGTGCTCTGAGGGACCGTGAACTGGTCCTCTATTTAAATAGTTTGAGGACCCTTGCCCTATGTATTAAACTATAATACATAGTGGTGTTGTTTATGCATTCAAATTAATATATATGGAATCACAATGTGCAAGTCTCTATTTTTTTTATTCAACATGTTTACAAGATTTATCTATGATGATACATATAATCATAATTTATTTTAAAGTATATAGTGTTCTATTATTTGATATATCACACCTAATTCATCCTCTGTTGATAGGTAGGTGGTTTGGGGTATTTTCTCATTACAAATAATACTACACGGATGTACGGTGTTTTTATACATATCTCCATAGACTTCCGGTATGCGGATTCTGGAAACTAGATCCTGTGACATCACCTTGGAGCCTGTTTGAAGTGGAGTATCCAGGCCTCAGTCAAGATGTTACAGAATTAGAGCTTATCTTTATTCAAGATCCCCAAGTGATTCATAGTCATAGTAAACTTTGAGCAATGTTCTCAAACTTAGTAGCACATTAGAATCACCTTAGAAGTTGATCCACGAATGGATCAACAAACTGTGGTATATGTACACCATGGAATACTATGCAGCCATAAAGAAAGATGGAGAATTTACGTCCTTCATGTTCACATGGATGGAGCTGGAAAATGTTCTTCTTAGCAAAGTATCACAGGAATGGAAGAAAAAGTATCCAATGTACACACATCTATTATGAAATTAATTTAAACCTTTTTATATGAAAGCTATAACCTAATAACAACCTAAGGATATGGGGAGGGTGGAGGGAGGGGGGAGAGGGTGGAGGGAGAGGGATTCGAGGGTTCACTTCTGTGGTTCATCTTGCAAGGGTACAAGTGAATCTTTCTATGAGTAGAATATGAATGTTTTGACATAATAACTAAGAAAGTTACATGAAGGCTATGTTAACCAGTTTGATGGAAATGTCATGGATTGTGTGTGAAAACACCACACTGTACCCCCAAAGTGCATCAATGTACACAGTTACCATTCAATAAAAAAAAAAAAAAAAAGGGAAAAAAAAAGAAGTTGAAAACAAAACAAAACAAACAAAATAACTTATGGCAGGGCACACCTCCATTGATTCTGATTTAATAACTCTAAGATGTGCCTGGGTTTCCAGGGATTTTTAAAAAGCTCCTTAGGTGATTCTAATATGTAGACAAGATTTGACTGCTGGACCATAATAGCTCTGACTGCATTGGCTCTCCAGGTAAAAGGTACTACTGGATGCCTCCTTGGAAGGGACAGTTTGCTCATAAGAGGCTAGAGCAAGCAGGAAGATGGAACTTTTAATCCAGTAAATTACCAAAACACTTGGGCCAATACTTTGTCCTATAATAGTACAATTAGTTCTTAGTCGGTAGAGTTCACTTTACTTAACAAACACTTGTAAGGCCCTGACTACAAATCAGGTGATCTTCTAATAAGTAGTTTATTTACATTGTTTCACTCAATATTTTTTGGAAGATTTCCTTTGCACTTAAGCCTTCTAAATTTTGAATGAAGTAGTACAGTTTATCAGAAAGTCAGAGCAGGTTAATAGTAAGAAAGAGTGTATTGAAGGAAGGCTAGGTTCTTTGGTTTGTGTCCAGGGAGACAGTGCTATACTTTGCTTTCACATCTAGTCTAGACTTTTTCACAGGGCCATGCCATTTGCTTGCCTGGATATGGAGTAGGGTTTTGAGTGCATATAAGAAGAGAATTCAGGACTCTATCTGCTTGGTGATTTGGGATTTTTCTACCTCTAACTACCCCATCAGTGTGCTCAACATTGAGAAAATTCCTGATCTCTGGGCTAATTATTATTCTATCCAGTCACTCCACATCTTTGCAAATAAATTGTAGAACAGAACACTTAAATCACAACCAGATCAGATATTTCAGAGTATATTTACATGATCTGAAAGAATTTTCTCAGAGTGAGGAAATTCATTTTTTTCATTACAGAAATTTATGTTTCATCACATAAGTAAACATGCACACATTTTCACTGTCAAATATTCAAACATTGCTTTTTGAAAAGGGAAAAAAGCATCATAAAATCCCAATTTCCTCAATCCCATTGTTCCCTTTCCAGAGGTGACCAGTATTATTAGCATAATGTGTACTCTTCCAAATCCTTTTCCATGTATTTATAGATACAGTTTTTATGTTTTACTGGAGAAAAATTTCTAAGCCCTCTATTTTTATTATCAATTATAATTTTTCTTATGCAACTGTATTTTCTTATCTTTCTCCCAGATTTGCTAAATTCTTCCTTATGTTACAGTAGCTATGAGTTTATTCACCCAGGATATAACTTAAAAATATCCTCTAATGATGGGCGTGGTGGCTCATGCTTGTAATCCTAGCACTCTGGGAAGCTGAGGCAGATGGACTGCCTGAGTTAAAAAACCAGCCTGAGCAAGAGCAAGACCCCATCTCTAAAAATAGCTGGTGTTGTGGTAGTTCCCTGTTGTCCCAGCTGCTCGGGAGGCTGAGGCAAGAGGATCACTTGAGCCCAAGAGTTTGAGGTTGATGTGAGCTATGACGCCATGGCACTCTACTGAGGGCTACAAAGTGAGACTCTGTCTCAAAAAACAAAACAAACAAACAAAAACAAAAAAAACACTCTAGAGGATTGAGACAACTTACCAAAGTGGAAGAGTTCACTGATGTGTCAGAAATATATTTAAAAAGGCAAGCAGTAACACCCCAGTTATGTATTTCTTGTTTCATGGATAAAACTGTAAGAACAAGAAAAAGAGGAAAGGCCTCCTCCTTTCCTAGGAGTGAGAAATGTGCCTTATTTTTGCACTTGGATCCCCCTATCCTCTAGTGCTGGTGGTTCCTTCAGCCAGCAGCCTGGGGGATTTTCATTCGGTGAGTGAGATGCTGTTCTTTCTCTCTTCCCTTCCTCCATCTCTGCAGGGAGACTGACACATTTTGTTCTGTAGGTAGGAGAGCTGGCAGGACAGTATCTGGCCACAGTGTTTGGGTTTAGGAAGGGCCTCAGGAAACACCCACTGCGTCCTGCAGATGGGCACTCAGAATGACGGTTGTCTAATGCCTTTACGCTCTTCTTCAACATGCCCTCCTACCAAAGCCTTGTTAGTGGACGGAGGAAAGAGAACGAGCAGCTTAATGTTTCTTTGTGATCACCATTTTATCACTTGGTGGCTGGGGAGGAAAACAGGAAATTCATCTTTGGGCTCAAGGACTTTGCAAAGTCACTACCCACTAGGAAACTCTGGGGTGTGCTGGATTTAAAGAGAGATCTGTATGCTGCCTCATAATTGTACTCTTGCAGTGGTGTCACCTTCCAAATTCATGGACTGACAGGGCTCATGAGTAAAAGCAAAACATTTGAAAGTGCACAAACTTGGAAAGGGAGAGTATTTCCAAGTATTATCTGGCAATGACATTCTTTTGCTTAAAAACTTTTACTGATTTCTCATTGCCTAAAATTTAAATTCTATTGGCAGAGGTCACAAAACAGCAGCCTAGGGCTGTATTTAGCTGACAGATGTATTTTGTCTGGCTTCACAGTGTTCTAGAAAAATTAGAATTCATTAACAAGAGATCAAGGTCAAAGGATTTAACATACAAATTTGGATTTCTGGTTGTATTGGCCAACATTTCTATATAGAACAGATGAAATTAGTTGTGGCTCTTTGGATGGGCACCTGCTCTCATCCACTCTGCAACAGTGCAAACACCTAATATTCCAATTTTCTAGCAACAGTTAAAGATCAGTTCTATGAATCTTCCCGCTAATAGGCAGTTAGGAGTTTCGTTTTGCACAACTTCTGAAAAAAGCTGAACAGGCAGAAAAGAGATGTAAATCTTTCTCTCTCAAACTTGTTTTTTGAGAATCTGCTTTTTTACAGAGTTCCTGAGGAAAGAGCTTCAGGTTTCAGCTATATCTCAAGGACAGCTATATCTCCTGTGTTAATTCTGGTAATCCAGTCTCCAAAGAAAGGCAGAGAAGCCAACTCTTGCACTGGGACATCCTGCAGTTTCTGTTATCTACTTGCCACCAAGAAGAAAGAAAAGAGTAGCTGCAGCAGTTTCTCGACTGTGCCCTGCCAATTTACAACCCCTGGAAAATTGCCCAGCCACTCGGCCTCGGTGAGGGATTTCCTCCCTCTTTCCTTGGGTTGTGTAAGGCCATCATGGACAGCTCAGACCAGAGGTGCCCGTTCATTCATATAATTGTGAGCAATAACAAGTCTGTTATTTTCAACCATTAGGTTTTGAGGCAGTTTGTTATGCAGCAGAAGCTAACTGACATACATTTAAAGAATGGCAGTGCTTCAAAGTGCTTCAGTGGTCAGGAGGTAACATCAATATTTAGTTAGATCTTTGATTTCTTTCACCAGCATTTTATAGTGTGCAGTACACATATAAGTTGTTAGATCTACACATCAGTACAGCTGGCCTCTAACTTACCATGGCTCACCTGATGCTTTTGGACTCTATGATGCTTTGTCAGGACTTAACCCCATCATAAATTGAGGATCTCCTTCTGATTTATAAAGAGATCATAATTTCTGCTGAGCATGTATGATTTTTGTACTATTGTAAAGTCAAAAACCCCCAAGTTAACTCATTGTAAGTAGGGTGCTGCCTACTGTGTTGACAGCATTAAATACATTTTTTACTTGTAATATTTTTGACTTACTGTGGGTTTACCTGGATATAACTTCATCATAAGTCAAAAAGCAACGGTATTTCATTTTCTTAGTGATGGTAAATAGCATTCTATGTTTAATTTTAATGTCCATTGCTAGTGTATGGAAAAATTGTTGATTTTTAAATGTATATATATATATATATTTGAGACAGAGTCTCACTGTGTTGCCCTCAGTAGAGTGCTGTGGTATCACAGCTCAAGGCAACTTCCAACTCCTGGGCTTAAGTGATTCTCTTGCCTAACCCTCCAAAGTAGCTGGGACTACAGGTGCTCACCACAACACCTGGCTATTTTTTGATTATAGTTGTCATTGTTGTTTGGCAGACCTGGGCTGGATTCGAATCCGCCAACTCCAGTGTATGTGGCTGGTGCCCTAGCCACTGAGCTATAGGCGCTGAGCCTACACGTATATCATATTTATTGCAAACTTGCTGAACGCATTAAACTGTTCTAGGCGTGTTTTAGTAGGTTCTGTGGAATTTTCTATGTAGATAATCATGTAATCGCAAATAGGAACAATTATATTTCTCTCCTGTCTGATCTGTATACTTTTTATTCCCTTTTCTTCGTTATTGTATTGGTTTGAATTGGATATCCTTGCCTTATTTCTAATATTAATGGTGAGACATTCAGCTTTTCACTATTAAGTGTAATGTTAACTTTAGCTTTTTTTGTTTTTTTTTTTTTAGAGACAGAGTTTTACTTTGTTGCCTTTCATAGAGTGCTGTAACATCATAGCTCACAGTAACCTCAAACTCTTGGGCTCAAGTGATTCTCTTGCCTCAGGCTCCCGAGTAACTGGGACTATAGGAGCTCACCACAACGCCTGGCTGTTTTTAGAGATGGGGTCTTGCTCTGGCTCAGGCTGGTCTTGAACCTGTGAATTCAGGCAATCCACCTGCCTCAGCCTCCCAAGTGCTAGGATTACAAGGCATGAGCCACCATGCCCAACACTTAGTGTGTTTTTTTTTAAATATATGCTCTTTATTAAGTTAAAAAAAACCCTCTCTATTCCTGTTTTTCTGAGAGCATTTTTTATGACTAAGTGGTGATTTTTGTCAAGTGCTTTTTCTGCATTTGTACGCTTCCTCTTCTCTTCTTTAGCTTCTTAGTATAGTGGCCTCCACTGATTGACTTTCAGTTATGAAATCAACTTCGCATCCCTCAAGTAACTTATTACAGTTCTTTGGAATTGTTCTTTTACCAGTTCAAGTGAAGTATGGAAACCTTACCCATTTTGTTTGTTTGTTTCTTTACTCTCCCCCATTTATAATATAACGGTACTATTTCCTCCACATACATGTAGGACCATATCAGACAGTGTTATAATTTTTGCTTCAACTCTCAAACATTTAGAAAACTGAAAAGCAGAAGAAAAGGCAACTGTATTTACTCATAACTGTGGCTCTTATGGTTTTTCTTTTTTCCTCATAAGCCAAGATTCCCACTTTTCTTATTTCCTTTTCATTCAGAGAACTTCCTTTAGCTGTTCTCTTTGGGTAGATCTACTGCTGGCATGTTCTTTCAGTTTTTCTTTATCAGACAATATCTTGATTTCCTCTTCCTTTCTGAAGGCTATTTTTCCTGGCAAAGAATTCTGAGTTGCCAGTTACCTTTAAGCACTAGAAAAACGTGTTACTTCCTCGGCCTCCACGTCTTCTGATGAGAAATCTTCTGTCCCTTAAATTGTTTGCCGTTCAATTGTTTAAATCCTTTATTATAGATAAATGTAATTTTTCTCTCACTGCTTTTAAAAGTTTTTCTTTGTTTTCAGAAGTTCGACTATGGAGTGGATTTCTTTGGATTTATACTGTTATGGATTTTACCAATTTCTTGAATTTGTAGGATTATCTCTTTTGCCAGATTTTGAAAGCTTTCAGGCATTATTTCTTTGAGTCCTTTTCAGTTTACTCTTTTTCCTCTCTTTTCAGAACTCTGATGACACAAATGTTTTATCTTTTGTTTTTGTCCACAGGTCTCTGAGGCTGTGTTCATTTTTTAAAAATATATATTTTGTTTTGGTTGTTCAAATTGGGTAATTTCTGTTATTCCATCTTTCATTTCACTAATTCTTTCCTCTGCCCTTTCCATTCTACTGCTGAGCCCATCCACCGAGTTTTTAAAATGTTGGTTATGTATTTCAGTTTAAAAATTTTCATTTTACTGTTCATTATGTATTTTATTTCTTCACTGAGACTTCCAATTTTTTCATTTGTTTCAAATGTGTTCCTTATTACTCACTGAAACATTTTTATGATTTGATGCTTTGAAAAACTTGTCAGATAATTCTGTCATCTCAGTGTTGGCATCTCGTGATAATATTTTTCATTGTGTTTGAGATCTTCCTGTTTCTTGATATGACAGGTCATTTTTAATCAAAACCTGGACATTCAAGGTAGGAATAAGAATGTTGATCTTATTTAAACCTATTTTATTAACTGTGTTTTTGAAATACTGTTGTAGGGCAGTGCCTGTGGCTCTGTGAGTAGGGCACTGATGCCATATACTAAGGGTGATGGGTTTGAACCTGGACCTGGCCAGACTGCAACAAAAAATAGACAGGCACTGTGGCAGGCTCCTGTAGTCCCAGGTACTCGGGAGGCTGAGGCAAGAGAATTGCCTAAACCCAAGAGCTGGAGGTTGCTGTGAGCTGTGATGCTATGGTACTCTACTGAGGGCGACAAAGTGAGACTCTGTCTCTAAAAAAAGAAACCTGAAATACTGTTCTAGAGAAACAGATCCTGGTTACCATCTGGTGGGGGCGAGTTTCCCACTTAGTATTCATTGACACTCAAGGTAGTGATTTCTTATCACTGCTGGTCGGGGTGGAGATTCTGGCTCCTGAATTAAGCCTCAGCTGATAATCTGTCTCTCTGTGAAGGGTAGGAGTGCCTTCTTATTCCCCACATGATCTGCACTGACCAGGAAGGGAGGATGGCCCCTCTAAACTTGAATATTATAATTTATACTTTTTTGTTGATTGAAAAGGCAAAAAGAGTATTTTCAAATTTTAAATAGGATTTCCTTGATTAACAGTGAGGTTGAACTTTACCACAATGCTAATTAAAGAAATTCACCAACATCATGAAAGTTTAAAATATAGATTCTAAGAGTTAAAGCTTAATAATATATATAAATCGACATAAGTGATAAAATGGCGTAGAACTATATGTGTGCACACACGGAAACATATACAAATGAGTGCATGCAAGTGAAACAAGGTAAATCTGAATAAGGTTCAGATAAGGTACATTGCATTGTACCAAGGTCAATGTCTTGATTTTGATATTGTGCTATTGTTTTATAAATTGTTACCCTTGGAGGAAACTGGTTGAGGGGTACATGGGACCTCTTTGAACAACTTTTGCAACTTCTTGTGACTCTGTAATAGTTTAGTAACAAAAGTAGAAAACAAACAAAAAAATGTTGATAATCAGTATTTTCTGCTTTATTCTGAACGAGTCTGGCTCTTGAACAAATTTCCTTTAAAGTTTCTTTATTTGGACCAGAGAGATATGAAGTCTCTATTCTAGTCATCATACCTGAATCTGATAGGGAACTGTTCTTACTTACTCATGGGGAGGCAGACCAGATATTTGGCCAGGGTGCTGCTGACAAGCAGAGCTGGGCAGATGTTTCACCCGACCTTGCTTCAGGCCTTGCTCCTGACTCACATTTGCACTGGGAGTTTCTTCCCACTTCTCTGTTCTGGACACTGTGTCTCCTACCATTTGATTTCACTTGAGAACTGAATCTGTTCTGTCCCTTTTTTCCCCAGAAAAAGGGACATTGGGGGTTCTGAATAATATCTGACTAAAAGTGAGGCCATGCATTTAAAATAATTAAATTTAAAAATAGGAAATAATTTTCAAAATTCTATAGTGACAGTAAAGTTTCAAGTAAAAAGAAGCCAGAGTGTAGGGATATTTCTAGGCTGTTAAAATTTTGTCTGTTGAGAGGCAGGACCAAGATCCAGAATCAAGGCTGCTTTTCAATCATATTTATCCTCATTGTAAAGAAAATACAAACACAACTTTGACAATTTTGATTGTATCATACATACAATGCACTTAATTAGACATAAAAATTAATGTGCCTTAAAGATATATTTCCAAAGGTCAGAATTGACAAAATATTTTATCTAATTGATTGTCTCAAATAGCATTAATATTCAGTGTCAGCTTACTAATGGTCTTTCCAAGTGCTATTTTGCTCGGGAAGAAATCAGGAGTATGTGCATTATTTCAGTATTGAAATTACCTAAGGAAAAGCATAGTCTTGTGAACTGGATGAAAAATGGATTTTTAAACTTATTTAGGGGTGGGAAATCGTCCTCTTTGCCCTCTGAAGGTTCACTTAAACTCACTGACAAAAGATAAATCAATAGAAGAAAAGACATATGAATTTATTTGATCATAGTTTTAGGTGGCATGGGAAACTTCAGAGATCCGGGGAAACTGATCATTTCCATGGGTAAGTTTGATGCAGAAATAAGACCGTGTAGAAATAAGACTGGGCAGAAAGGCTACAATCTAACACTAATAGATGTGACGAGGAAACTCAACCAGGCCTGTCTGTCTAGATTCTTCTTGGCCTCTGAGTATGCATTTCTGCCTTCTGTGTATGGGGCAGGACTCTCTCTGGAACAAGGATCTTATGACCTACAATCAGACAAGGTGGGTCAGATTATTTCTTTATGGTCAGGTTTTACACAGAGTAATATTTTTCAGTTTTGTGGCTGGCTTTTGGAAAAAGGGAGTTCTGATTTCTATTACCTGTCTTGGGGAAGAGGGCTTCTAGTTTCTATGGTTAGTTTCAGGGGAGAATGGAGGGCCAGAGAAAGTAGGCTAGGAGTTCAGAGAAAAACTTTGGCTTCTGAAGGCTTCCTTTTTGGGATATGTTTTTTGGGGGCTGCACAGCACTTATTAGCATTCAAATATATAAGTCTGCTTCAGTGGTGACCTGGACACTGGACACTTTTAGTCTAAAGGTATAGAGTCTTGTTGATTTGGAATAATGATCTAGATGTCTGAAACATTTTCCAAGACTACACTCCTTAATTAGTTCTGCTTTGGGAAAATACATGGTATGAGAATTTATGGAATGTCTATCTTTTCTTGTTAAGCCTTGGTAACCAGAGTGTTAACTGCTTTTGGTTTTGAGGTATTTTTTCAGATGAGACTTGAATCTCTCTTGGTGTGTGGAACCCCCTTCTAGAACAAACAGGTCTTCCCAAAGCTGAATTTGAAAAGTTTCCTGGCCTCACAGTGTTACTGATGCCTTTTCTGACCTTCTGGTTCTCAAATGACAGCCCTGCTGGGCAGCAAGTGACCCTGACAGTGGAGCATCATCTCTCTTCTGCCTTTTGCAATCACACACACCTTTCACTCCTTTACTTCACTTTTGAAACGTATGTCTGTAGTCATTTCTGTCTATTCTTTCACTTTTCTGAGACAATTTTGAATGTGCTGTTTTTAGTAAATGTCTGGACTCAGGGTCCTGGTGGCCAGCTATAAACTTAGGGAACTTCTTACCCTTTCCATCTATGTTCATGAAGGTTCCCAGCAAGTTCAGGGTCACAGTGGTATATAAACATTCACATGCTGTGTGTGTTTGAGGGGGATTGGGATTGGTGGGGTGTGTGTTGGGTGAACTGATTGATAACTGCTGACTTCACGATTCTCCTCTTTCTAGACATCCTAGACGATGGAGCTAAGGGCTTGGTGAGAGAGGAGTGTGGAGCTCGCCAAACTAATTCCGTTAATATTTACTGGAAGGGTGGATTACAGGAGAGGACAAAGTTCATATTTAGTTAGCACCTTCCACAAGGAATAGATACTTTCAAGTGAAGAAAACTGTGTATGTTCCTTGGCAGGTGACATGCTGAAGTTTTATGTAAAAAGGAGTACACGTCTCCCTTAATTCTTGCTTTATTTACTTTTTTTCTGTCTTCAAAATAAGATAAATAATGGCATAATAATGACGGCTTATTATAGGGAAAAGTAACTAACTAGTGAAATTAAACTTATTTGTAGTTCTTAGAGAAGATTGCTTCAGAAGAAAAAGTATTATTAGTGTAAAAACTAGTAGTTGTGTATTTTTTTTCTGAATAATGATTTTTTTCTAGATGATTAAATTCTGGGATTTCAAACTCTCTTCCCCCATGTAAAGAATTAAAGAATACACCTATGTCTTTTGTATTGAGTTACTAATTTGGGAGTCCCTGCTGAGGCTGCAGGTCACTAGAGGTCACCTCCTGATGATTCCTCCTCACTCTGACATTGTAGAGCCGTTCACAGGCCTGGATGGGCTTTCACAGACATCATCTTCTTCATCTTACAGCAACCCCGTGAAGAAGGCTGAGGAGTAGGTGCTGTGGGTTTGGGGTTCACAGCTCAGCGACTCTTTTGTTTGGTGGGCTCAAGTCTCGATTGTGACTTGCTTGTCTGTGCTCCCTCTGCCTGTCCCTGCCTGTGGAGGAGATAGCACCTGCTGTGCTTCCTTGCCTCCCTCACCCCAACTCCCCTGTCAATGATTAGTGGGTCTTTGTCACAGAGGAGTCGCCTGATCCCCACAGTAGCATCTTAAGGTTCTGCGTGACTATTTTGAAAATGTCTTAAGGATGGGTTGAGAGATTTCCCCCCATACTCTCTTCGTTTTCTTCATTTCTTATAGGGTGAAAAGAGTGAAAATAGTAAAAATGAAGTTAAGAAAATCTCTTTTTTTTTCCTTTGTGAGACAGGGCCTCTCCTTGTTGCCCAGGCTTGAGTGCAATGGTATGATTATAGCTTAAACTATGGCAAACTTAAACCCCTTGGCTCAGCGATCTTCCTGCCTCAGTCTCCTGAGTAGCTGGGACTGCAGGTGTACGCCACCATGCCTGGCTAATTTTTTAACTTTTTTGTAGAGAAGGCTCACACTTTGTCGCTTAGGCAGGTATTGAGCACCTGACCTCAAGTGATCCTTCTGCCTTGGCCTCCCAAAGTGCTATGATTACAGGCATGAAGCACGGCATCCAACTAAACCCCATTAATTTGATCATTTGCAATCATAAATTCAACAATGTGTGGCACACATTCAATGTAGACATTCAATAGATAGTTGATGAATAAATGAATAAACAAAAACATTCCCTATCCATACTAGGAGGTGGATGTCTAGTTAGAGAGTGTGAGCTTTACAACTAGACTACTTGGGTTTGAGTCTCAGAGATTCCATTTAGTAGCTGGGAGACCTGAGGCAAATTACTATATTTCTATGCCTCAGTTTTCTTATCTGTAAAGTAGGGATAAAATATTGTCTTTTAAAGTTGTGAAGATTAAATGAATTAGTAATAAGGGCTAAGAATAGTGCCTAATACATATTAAATAGCATTTATTGAGAAATAAACACTATTAAAGTGTATTTCTGCATATAATCTCATTTTATCCAAACAGATATTCAATGATGTATGTGAGACTGGTATTTTTAGATCAAATAGCTGAGGAATCTCAAGTTCACAGGACTGGAAAGTTGTACAGAAGTGTCCAATATTTGGTTCTGATTCCAAGGTCTGATTTTTCTAACTTCTAGATTGAAGTTATTTGTTTTATTTTGAAGATGATTAAAAGACATTTAAAAAGAAAAGCAATTAGCTTGTTTCCAGAAAAGGTTATGGGTCTTATGCAAGGTCAAAATCACTTTCTGTAGCTGAATGAGATGAAAAGAGGTTGAATGAAGTAACACAGATAAGGCCTGGTGCTGCAGAAGCCCCGGAACCTTATCAAAGCCCCTCAGTGACTCTGGGGAAGAGTGAAAGGAGCCCTTTGGAAAAACCAAGAAAAGGAGTTAATCAATCCGATTTAGAACTGAATAATACCTTCTTTATTCTTTCGTGTTAGCGCTGAGCTTTTGCTGAAAATTCACTTTGCTCTAAAATGGCCTAATTTTTCCTTTTAATTTGCATTTCCTTCCTGCCCAGATGCAACTGGCAGCCGCCCAGTGGTAGTTCCACTAAAACAACTGTGCTCCGGCACCTCCATGTGGATCTTGGAACTGTCCTTTTACATCTGTTTCTTTGCATAATTTGTCAGACTTTGCAGGTTGCACACCAAAATTCTGCCAGCAAAGAGCAGGAAGTTTGGGTCATCCTTATGGGTTTACTGTGAACATTGTAGGTTTTCAGTAACTGGAATCAAGCTCTGGTGAAAGTATTAACACATTAGCAGTTTCGAATTGTGCTCCAGGCTTCTGGGCAATGAATATGAAAAAACTGAAAAACAGGGAAACTTGGGCACATTATTTATACATTGGGTGAGCTCATTCATTCACCCAGGGAAATCAGGCAGTGCGGATGCCAGCCCAAGGTTAATTTTGTTTTCTTCTTAGCCAGGAACAGGGTGTGCTGTTACCCAGAGAGAAATGAGGACTTTTTAATTGGCAAAGATGAACTTCTGCTGCAGAAGGAGATATTCCAGTTGCTGGAGGTCAACAGAAATGCTTTTGGATTGTAAAATCCTGCTGGGTTCACAATTTAATGCAAAATCCTTCAAATTGCTAGTATTCCAAAGCCCTGCAGTGACTGTTCAGAAACAGAAGAGGGCACCTCACCATTTCTTACGCCAGATTTATTATTTATTTTTTAAGAATGAAGAGGAAATTGGCTTTTGAATGAAAATGAAAAACACTTCCTTTTCCTAATGAATGAAAAGATTCTGTTAATATTTTCAAAAGCTTGAATATAATTAACAATGCTGTATTTACTTTCTAGTTTTGAGAGACCTTAGAGTTTTAATTGAAGGCCAGATATAATAAGCTTTATTATATATCCTAAAGTGGTTATCAAATACAATGCATTTAGATTTTAGGAAAGAGCTGAAGCCGGAATTTCAGGTCCTTGATCTGGGGGTGGGGAGTTTGAAGAATGAAATCACAGACCACGTGAATAAGCAAAAGGACAGAGTTTATTGAAAGACAAATAAATAAGGGAAAGAGAAGGAACAGAACCTCTGGGAATGCCTGGGGGAACCCAGGTGGGAAGTCTTCTGTCTCAGGGTTCATATACCACACCCCATCCTTTGGGCAGGGGGTGTTTTGGGAATGTAAATCTGGAACATGTCAAAATTGGCCAGGGACCTGCAGGGAGAAAATAATCTTAAAATTAGCAAAGGAATGGGGTCCTGTGGTCTTTGTTCCGGGCAAGGCATCAGGTGTGTGCTCCTCCTGCAGGATGCTGGATCACGTTGCTTGTTCCTTGACCAGGCTTGTATGCTGTGAAGAAAGTGTCTGTTTTTGCTTAGAGATGGGGGTCTGTGATGAAATTGATCTCTGAGCTCACCCAGGCCTAGAAAATGGGGGTTCCTGTCAACTCTGAATGGGGAACCTTTTATCAGAACCATATGAATAACATGCTGGGAGGCCAAGGTGGGTGGATCGCTGGAGCTCAGGAGTTTGGGACCAGTCTGAGCAAGAACGAGATCCCACCCCAGCTACTTGGGAGGCTGAGGCAAGAGCATCATTTGAGCCTAGGAGTTTGAGGTTGCTGTGAGCTATAATGCCACAGCACTCTACCCAGGGCGATAGAGTGAGACTCTGCCTATTAAAACAAACAAACAAACAAACAAACAAACACCCCAGTGCCACCGGGATCCTGTTTCTCCTCCACTAGTTATGGTGGGGGGCAGCTCCTTGGGTTACTCCTTTCTTCTCATGTTCAAATCTGAGCTTTTCTTAAAATTCGGTCTTTCTAAGCATCTGTGAATCTTCTAAAAATTGTATAGAAAATGTATTTGTGCACTTTTGTAGAGGAGATTTGATATTTTAATCATATTATCTACCTTCTTTCCTGGGTTAAAACCATAGGGAGTTTCCCTGTTTAAGTCTACCTTATAGTAGTAATTTTGTATTTATTCTGTCATAATAAACACCAATGAGAATGACAGCTCAGGATTTGCCTAACAATTTAAACCATAACCTTCGTGGAATATAGCAACAAACCTTTTGAAGGTCTTTATGTTCAGTCGGGTGTAGTGGCTCACACTTGTAATCCCAGCACTTGGGAGGCTGAGGCAGATGGATTGCCTGAGCTCACAGGCAGGTTTGAGACCAGCCTGAGCCAGAGTGAGACCCTGCCTCTAAAAATAGCTGGGCATTGTGGTGGGCACCTGTAGTCCCAGCTACTTGGGAGGCTGAGGCAAGAGAATTGCTTGAACTCAAGGGTTTGAGGTTGCTGTGAGCTATGATGCCATGACACTCTGCCAAGGGTGACAAAGTGAGACTCTGTCTCAAAAAAAGAAAGAAAAAAAGAAAGTCTTTGATGTTCTTTGTATTACTATTCTAGTCAGAGCCAAAAAGGAACTCTTCTACCTAATCTAATTAAATTATGGTCCCAGGGAGAGGCAGTGGTTTGTCCAGGGTTACACAGGCAGTGAGTTTCAGAGTTCAGGATTAGAGAACAGGCTTTATGTCTTTTTTTCTAAGAGTCTTGCTTGGTCCAAAGTTTGCAATACTTGGATCCCTTGTACCCTTAGATGTGGCTCTTTTTGCTCTGCCCTCTGTCTTTGTACAGACGGAGTTTTCTTATGTTGCCCAGGCCAGAGTGTAGGGGCTATTCATGAGAGCACATGTAGTGAGAATACGATGGAGTCAGTCAGGCTCGGCCCACCATGATGCAGCTGGTCTGGTTGGTAGGTCCTGTGTGACCTTCACCCTGTCTCCCATTTTTTTTTTTTGAGACAAAGCCTCAAGCTCTTGCCCTGGGTAGAGTGCTGTGGCATCACAGCTCACAGCAACCTCCAACTCCTGGCCTCAAGTGATTCTCCTGCCTTCGCCTCCCAAGTAGCTGGGACTACAGGCGCCCACCATAACACCTGCCTATTTTTTGTTGCAGCCATCATTGTTGTTTGGTGGGCCCAGGCTGGAATGGAATCCACCAGTTCTGGTGTATGTGGCGGGTGCCTTAGCCACTTGAGCCACAGGTGCTGAGCACCATCTCCCATTTTTATAGTTTTGTAAATTTAGCTCTCACCCTAAAGATGCCTATTTTGAGTAGTTTAGGAGAATTGATTTAGGAATTAACTTTTGAATTGGAAATTTTGTAATAGGTCATTGAGTTGTGCTGGTTATTGTTTAAAATAAGGGTTAATGTGGTCTTTGCTTTGAACTTTTATGTATAAAACGGTGGTTTTGGAAATGGAAGAAGAGAACAGTCTTGGAGAGGCTACTCTCACTGTTCCCTGGGATCCCTGGCCTCTGGCGAACCAAGTTTGGTGTACCTATCTCCATCTCTGCGTATCGACTGACAGTGACAGGCGGCCAGACCCGCTTCATTTGGTAACATTCAGAAACGTGATCATCGTGCACTGTGGCCTTTAACTCCTGGCCTCAAGCAGTCTCCTACCTTAGCCTCCTGAGTCTCGGGGACCACAGGTGTGTATCACTCACTTAGCTTCTGTGTTGCTTTTGATGTTTTATAATTTTGTGGCTCTTTTATTCTCTAAGTGATCACTTAAAAGCAGTAAAATGCATTTGGTTTCTTTTTTGAGTTCTCCTAAATTATTGAACCTAGTAGTGCTTAATTTAATTTTATGGAAAGATGAATTTAATGAGGGCAAAGTGTGTTTGGAGGCAGGTGTTACAGCCTTATCAAGTTCATTGCCCACTGCTCACGAGGCAGCCAGTACACTGAGACAGTAGGGGTTACAGCAGAGAAAGGGTTTAATGTTACAGGCACAGGGCAAGGAGATGGAAGGAAGTTTCCAAGTCTGTGTCTCCCAGAATTTGGGAGAATGTTTTTAAAAATAGTTTGTTGGGCAAAGGGCTAGGCAATTGGGTCTGCTAATTGTCTGGGTTCTGGGTGAAATCATAGGAGAGTAGAAATTGTCTTTTTGTGCTGAATCCTTTCTTGGGTGGGAGTTGCAGTACCGTTGAGTCAGCTCTTTGGTATGGGCCACTGGTCTAGGTGGGTTAGCCATTCCACAGAATGAAGAGCCCCAGAGATACCTCAAAAACTAGCCTTTAGGTTTCCCAAGAGTGATGTTATCAATGGAAAAACTTGAGAATCTTTATGATTCCCAGCTATGTGAATAGCAGCGATAGGAAAGAGAACTAAGGGACAAAGGCTGGTTGTTATTAGTATGTTTAACCATGTGGGCGCATTTGCAGAGTTTAGGTCCCTAGCACAGTTCTCGCCTTTCATCCCTTTATTAATTTGTGGGTTTAAGAGGTGGTTTCAAAGGGAGGAGCTATTGGTAAGATAGGGTAGGGAAAGTTAGCTCCCAATTCAATTGCTAGACTGTTTATAATTCTTATTGTATGGTAAGAACTGGTGTTCATTGTTTTGTTGATGTATTCATTTGAAACATAAAACTGGTCCTTTGTGGTCCTCTATTTCCATGATAGGATGGTCATTTTCTAAGAGATCTCAAGGGAAACCCCCCCCAAAACTTCCTTGTATGAGATGCCTTATTCCTGTAGCCTAACCTTTTTCCTGAGCCCCATCTTAGGGGTGTTGATGAGGAATGTCTGTGTGTACATTACTTAGTAACTAAAAAAAAACTTAAAAGTTTTGAAGTGGCCATTTTGACTTGATTTATCAAAAAAACCAATATAATGTCTTGCTTGGCCCTTGGAATCTCCAGAAGATATCACAAATAACCTTGGGATTGAAAGGAGAACCTCTAGGAACCAGAGTGGCCTAGACCAGGCCTTTCCTTAGAGTACAGATTTCATCCTCTACTTAGCTCTGAAGTGCAGGGATCTCTCTGTCCTTCTGGGCTATATTTCAGCACACAGGAGGCTTCCCAGACAGACAGATAGCTAAGACTCATTGTCTTTATTCAGCGGTATCTGTGCCCACCACTCTCCCGTTCATATGCTTAGGGAATGCTTGTTGTGGAATCTCACAGCTACTTACACTCCCTTCTTTGTAAGAGTATAACTGATGTTTCTATATTCCTTTGTGTTAGGTACTTATTTTGCTTTCTTTCTTTTCCTCCATTGAACCCTCATCTTCCATAAATTCTTAACCATTTAAGCAGCAATTTGGAGGACAATGGGAAGGAAGGGTAGTTGTAAGTACTTCTTTTTTGGAAGGCAAAGTCCAAGGTTAAGAAAGTTGTTTTAGGGGCTTCAAGTTAGATGTAGCACCATCTAAGTTCTCTAAGAGCAAAATGCATGCACACAAATCAGATAATCAGATAGCTTTCTTAGTTTCCATTTTTTCTTCCTATTTTTAATTAAGGCATTTTTACAGAAAAATATTTTTCTATTATAAAGAGAAAAATAATGTAAGAATAATGATTGCTGGTAGCTGACATTTATCCTAACTGTTAGAAGGCAATAGAGGTGAGTGGGGATTGCAACATATAGGAGGTTGCTTGCCCTGTTTAAAAAGGCAGATTGTTATTAGATCTGGTATCAGTAAGTCCTTTGTCAAGAAAGGGCAAGTTTCCATATTTTTATGTAAAATATGTGAATTTCAATTGTTAGCTCCGTATTTAAAAAGCTACAAAAAGTTAAATAAAGTCAGGTTTTTTTTTTTTTTTTTTTAGTTAGAGTTTACCAGTTTGTAGCCTCTGAAAGAAAGGACATCAAAGGACATCTTGTAATTGTGCTTATGGGCAAGAGCAGATGAAAGAATAGATGGCAAAATAGATACTGTTTCTTTTGGCCCTAATAGGCCCAAAGCCAATAATGAACAATTACATGTATCACTTTTTAGCTGGACTGTATTATAAATAAGAGTGGTTTTCAAAGATCTGAAACAATTTTTCAATTATTTTGTTTCTTAGTCAAAGGAAGAAAAGCTATGGAAAATTTTCATAATAACAGGTTTATAGATTTATAAAGTAAAAATCTTCATAAATATTTAAAGCGAATTGATATGGTCTATGGGCAATAATAATAGGTATTCCTCTCTGTGTGTACAGAGTAATCTGCAATTGCTGTAGCAATTTGCATCTTGATGGATGGGTTATTTTATTTAGAATTTTGAACTCTTCCTTTATTCTGTAAAAGTATAGGTTTAGGCAGACTTATTCTTTTTTTTTTTTCTTTGCTATTGAGATAAGGAGAAAGTGTAAACAACAAATATGCTTAGAGGGAAGAAGAAATGAATTGTAAATTCTGCTCCTTTTGGTCTCATCCAGCTGGAGTGAGCACTCTGGAAGCTTTCCTGCCTCTCTCTTTTCACTGATGAGAGTCCAGTTGCAAGTTGCAATGTGGCAGTGGCCCCTTTTCAGTTACTCTTGGGAAACTGGGAAGTCAGACTTTTCAGAATAGTAGCGTGAGGAGTATAGTAAATCCTCTTCCCTGAAAAGCAGTGGCAACACTGGACAGTACTATAAAAAACAACCATTCCAGCAATCTGGAAATTGCCCAAATACGGGGAAATTGACAACAAATTGATAAGTGTTTGTCTAAGAGAAACTGCTGAACCCTGGATACAAACAGAGTCTGTCCCCTATTAACTGAGCTGTTCCCCTTTCACCCTCTTAGTCCCATCACGTGATAGCCCGGCCATAGTGGGGCAAGCCCTGGGAAAGAGGAGCTTAGCTGCTGGAGGAGGATGACTTGATTTGGGGAGGGGAACGGAAACCTGCAGCCTCAGGTATTGTCAGAAACAGTTGGCAAACAAATGGGCTAGCTCAGTGTTGCAGCTAGACTGACATTATGGTCCTGGAGCAGGATACCAGCAAGAAACCAGCAGACTTGAGATAGACACTGTGGGCCTTGGTCAGCTCCCACTTACCCACGGTGGTTTGGAAGGCTGTCTTTATGCTCAAGGCTGTGTACACTCTCAGGAGTTATCCACAGATCCTTGACTGAATGTGAGGCTGTCAGCCAAGAAGATTCACTGAGAAATAAAAGCTGGAGTAGGCTTTTAAACAATGTTCTTGGTGTAGGAAGTTGTACAGTGTACCCCTTGCCTTCCTCCACCAAAGATAAGTCTAACTCCCTAATTCCTGCACCTGTGAATGTGACCTTATTTAGAAATAAAGTCTTTGCAGATGTAATTAAGATTCTTGAGAAAAGATCATCCTAAATCACCCTACAAGTAAAGGCAGGTGTCCATATGGAGGTGGAGGCAGGTGTGGAAGGAAGGGGAGATTTAGGACACACAAACACAGGGGAGAAGCATGGAGAGGAAGGTGTGTGGAGACAGAAGCGGAGATTGGAATGATGCAGCTTCAAGCCAGAGGACGTCAAGGATCGCTGGTACCACAGATGCTGGGAGAGGGCCCTGGAGCACCTTCTCCCTAAACCTTCAGGAGGGACCAACCCTGGTGATACCCTAATTTCAGCCTCTGGGTCTCCAGAATTGTGAGAGAATACATTTCTAATGTTATAAACCACCAAGTTGTTGGTAACTTGTTATGACAGCCCTGTGAAACTACTATGTTTCTTCGAAAATAAGACACCGTCTTATATTCATTTTTTTCTCAAGAAGACATACTAGGGCTTATTTTCAGGGGATGTCTTCCTCTCCGCACTGAAATGCATAGCCATGTTCATCACTAGGTCTTATTATCGGGGTAGGGCTTATATTTAAAAATGCATAGAAATCCTGCCAGGGCTGATTTTTTGGGTAGGTTGGGAAACACGGTGGCATACTCAGTATTGGGAATGTACAGATGAACAGACGAACTTCCCATAATGCAAAGTATGTGAGAATCGGGCTCCGAGAGAACCATATCTGACTTCTGGCTCCACCACTTAAACTGGTTTGTGATCATGAACATTTAACCTCTGTGAACTCTGTCTTCTTATCTGTAAAATGAGCTTCTTTGAAGAGGCTTTCAAGCCTTCCCCTGAATCTAGACTGCAATAAACTATTGATCCCTACACAAATTTTCCTTTTATATCTGCACTGCTCTCCTTGGGTTGAATTAGTTTTGCACATATTTGACCCCATCAGACTGAAAATTCTCTAAGAACAGAGACTATGCCACATTTGCCTTAATGGTGGTGTACTCAGTCCGTGTGATAGGGCTGACTTGAGGAGTAAGTCTGCCACTTGGCAGCAATGGTATCTATAATTATTATTATGACTGTCTTTAAGGTTTGTGTTCCCATTTTTCATTTTTCCCACACATCTGTACTTTCCTTAGGAAAAAGGCAGAATTTAAAACTGTTTCTTGAGCAGGGAACATGTAGGCTTAAGCTGGTGGTGAGGTTCAAGGAAGACGCTGCTGGTGAAAGAAACAACAGGAGATGAGCGTGGTCTACTCACAGGGGCTGGGGAAGCATCGCTCCTGCATCTGGAGATGCAAATGTATTTTTACCTGTATTGTAAGTTCCCTGTCCCTTTAAGTATGGTATGCAAACTTTATAGTATAGGATCCCTATTTGTGCACAACTGTTTCGTCTTTATTACCTCTCTTTGTTTATATACATTCCCTTAACATGTTGGTGGCCTAGGGTCATATGTGGTAAAACTAAAGGGGATCACAGATCTTGGAACTATAGGCCAGACCAGCTGTCTGAGCCTGGGATTATCTCCAGTTATAAATAGTGCCTGGGCGAAGAATCAGCTAGCAAAATTAAGGGCTACAGGGACTGGGTATTTGGGGGGAAAGGAAGGAAAGAGTGCCAAGAAATCTAAGTGTTATAAATTAACCCTGCAGGAGCAGGAGCAGTAGGAAGCTACAGTCAGCAATAAAGCTCAGCAGGAAGGGAAATGTGAGCGAGATAAAGAGGGAAATGCAGGGTGTTCTGTGGTGCTAAACCCTCCTTGTGGTGGAACTACGCTGCTTGTTTAAAAAAAAATGAAAAGATTCCAGTCTTGAAGGATATTGTATGTGAAAAAAATGGAAATCTTCGCATTTATAGAACAATTGTTTTATAAATTAGCACTCAAAACGACTTTTTTTGGTGAAAGCCATAAAAAATTACATATGCTTTCTTTTTCTTTTCTTTTTTTTTTTTTTTGAGACAGAGCCTCAAGCTGTCCCCCTGGGTAGAGTGCTGTGGCATCACAGCTCACAGCAACCTCCAACTCCTGGGCTCAAGCGAGTCTCCTGCCTCTGCCTCCCAAGTAGCTGGGACCACAGGCACCTGCCACAACGCCAGGCTATTTTTTTTTTTTTGGTTGCAGCCATCATTGTTGTTTGGCAGGCCCAGGCTGGATTTGAACCTGCCACCTTAGGTGTATGTGGCTGGTGCCTTAGCCACCTGAGCCACAGGCGCCAAACCTATATATGCTTTCTTAGAAGGCATCTCATATAATTACCACTAGAAACAGGAATCTCCTCACCTTGTTATTATTTTGGTAAAAAATTATGGCACATGATGCACATAAATTGTAGACAAATTTAGAAGCTCTAGCTAAGTATAAACTTTTTCTTTTTCTTTTTTTTTAGGGATGAGGTCTCACTGTGTTGCCCAGGTTGGTCTCAAACTCCTAGGCTCAAGTAATCCTCCTGTCTCATCCTCCCGAGTAGCTGGAAGTATAGGGCCATGCCGATAGCTAGCTTAGCTAAGTATAAATTTTAGAAAATTATTTGCCACCACCCAAAAGTAATAGCATAAACATTTTTATGTGAATCCTCCTAGATATATAAATATAAGTGTATAGACGTAATGTTAAGATGAGCTTTGACATCATTATTGATACATTTTTTATATTAGTTCAGATATTGCATAGGCATCATTTTCCAGCCACTTTTAATGAAGTTTAATTTATGTAGAGATGAATGTATTTCTTTAAGTTTCTCAATTATATTACCTATGAAGAGTCTGTCTTTCTCTCTCACACTTATCACGGTCTATCTATGTCTTAATCCCCTGTCTATTTTTAGCAAGCAGGCCAGCTTCCCTCGGTCTGGACCCCTTCCTATATTTGGAGAGTCCCATAGCAGAGCCTGACTTCCGTGGCAGAAGCTGAACAGGCCACATGTTTCCGTGTTCTTGAGACTGCTGTGCAGTGAAGTCCTCAGGTCCAGAGTGCGTGGTGCAGTGGGCTGAGCCCATCAGTCTGGTCTGGCCTAATTTTTGTTCTGGTCCTGGTTGCTACCTTGTCTCCCTTATTCTTGTCTATTTTCCTAGCCTGTATCTCTGTATTTTCTGTTCATTTTGGAAACTACCTCCATTTTTTTTTTTTTTTAATAATTACTGACTTCTTGAATTGGCCAGTCTTTTTGTTACTCACAACTAAGGTCTCCAATGCATAGAGTACTCTTCTTATAGTGAGCCATCTAGATTTTACTCATTTCCAAGGAATCTAAGAATTAAGAGCAGAAGGAATTTTGGACCAGGTCTTGTTATCTGCTTATATTGAGGATAATAATGTGCTCCAGGGGAAATAGCGCTGGACTCAGAGCTGGAAGCGCTGGGTTCAAATCCTCAGGGTCCCTTGCTAGTGGTAGGACATTGGGAAAATCAGTTAATTTCTTGGGTTATCTGTTGGGAGATAGCATCGGATTAAAAAAAAATTCCTTGGGTTAAATTTGTATGTATATGTGTACGTCAATGTGTATGCAGCTGTATATGATCTCTGAAGTGACGCACTGAGGCTTGAATTTCCTCTGAATTTGGAGCTCTGTAATTTTAAGCAGATTCAGAAACTTCAGACTTTAGATCTTAGTTCCTAATTCTGAGTTGTCAGTCCCAGTAGTTACATAATGCTGAATAAGTGTAAGTAATAATTAAAACATCAAAGAGCATTAAAGGGAGTAAATCCATATTCTTCTTTTGAAAGTTTAAACTGGATTGACCTTTTGATGAATCAAATTGCAGCCCAGATATCCGGCTAGAATAATTGATGGGGACGGAGGAGCGTCGTGAGCTCAGGTTCATAGCTACAGACATAAATTAGACTTTGGTGATCATGAATTATTAGTTTCTTCTACTGTGGCTTCTTATGAAAGAAAGTATTTAAAGTACTGCGTATGTTAAGTGCGGTGCCTTTCCCAATGGTCTCTCAAGGACTCAAAATCTTATCTCAGGTGAAACTTTGAAGATTAAAACTGTAGATGGTTGGCCAGTACGTTCACAGGAAAGAGCAAGTCCAGTAAACTTTTGGGGGCTTTCATCTGCTCCCTTTGATGGAAGCCCAGTGGTAAACAACAGCAGTATAAATCTTCATAGTATTTAGTACTGGAAAGAACCTTGTCTAACTTCCGTATTTTACAGACGAGAATAAAGAGGCTGAGAGGTTAAGTGACTTGTTGAAGGTCATGGAAGTCACTACAATTTTGGTGGTAAATCTGCAGCTAGAACCCAGGGCTTTTTGTATCTTAAGTGATGTGATGGCTGAGAGTATGTTTTCCTTGATCACTGTTGAGAACCAGAGCCTTATTCATCCTGGGCACTGATTCATTAACTGTTGGCTGTCAATCAATTCTAGTACAGTGTAACCTCTGCTATGATATGTGTAATGAGCAATCAAAGTAGATATTCCAAGAGTTAATTTTTAAAAACAGGACTGAATACTTTAGTGCTGGGAGCCAGTGATTTATTTTAGTACGTGGGTTTCCAGTTGCTAAAATCTGTACTGTTCATGTTATGTGGCAATAGATGATAACTGACCCCAACTCTTCTGTTCTAAAAGCTGGGCTTGGTGCAGGATGGGAGTGCCATTGCTTGTCTCTTAAATGGTTGATCAGAACATGAATACTGATGTACAGCAGGTGGTGGGCATTTAACCTGTGCTGATTAATAGGCCATCACTGCTCTCCCAAGGTGTCTGACAGAGCACAGCGAGCCTTGGCACTCTCTGCTCATCTGGGTAAGGATTATTTGCTTGGTTTTTGATCTGAAATATTTATAGTGCATTAAATAGTCTGAGCACTTATTTAAATGTGGCTAGAGCAGAATGACAGATCTTCTTGAGCAGTGCATAATGACTTAGTCAAAATGTAGTTTAACAGATGAGACTGATATGTTCTGACAATAATACCCAATTGAGTTAAAATAAAGGGGAGCAGAGATGAAATCCTGCTGGGGACGCACTCTGAAGTCTGTGTGTAGATTTATTTTGGAGCCCTGGTAATTAAGATGGGGTTGATCTGATTTCTTAGAACTCCTCTTCCTCCTTTCCTAGTTCACTGTCATCTCTTCCCAATTTGGGCTCTGCTTTCATTTTCTGCTGTCGTGTGCTGACATTTTCTTCCTCTCCAGTGAGAAACTATTTCTTGGACTTCTCTTCATACATAAAAAAACAGTGTTTTTACATCCAGTGTTTGTAGTTTGTTCTCTAGAATTAGAGGACCTATTTAAATAGCACAAAAAGGAAAAAAAATATTTTTCAATACTTGAAGATCTTGAGTTTCCCTAGGCTTTTGGAGGTGGGGGAGGAGACTTCCTGGCAAAAGAGGAGGGCTCTGGATACTCATCAGAAAGTTCTCTGCTCTGAGACTTTTCCCTCTGTGGTCTTACTCTTTCCACAGGCTTTAGACTGTGACAGAGACCTGACAGGGACCTTTCCAGATTCCGTGTTCTATAGGGTAGTATGAACATTATTTATACATTGGTGTTAATCAGAAGAGAGGAGAGAAACAGACGTGGCCTGGAATAAACAAGGGCAGCTATGGGGGAAGGTTAAAATAAGTAGGCTTTTTAACTATGGAAGGGAAAAATAAAGCGCTGCATTGTATGAGAAATATTTTCAATAAACATCTGTTCTCTGATAGGTTGCTTACCCCCCACTCCATTGCCTGGTACTTCTGCACATTTATAGGTCAGGAAAATGTATAATGAAGCCCCGAGGCACTGTAAGATTGCTAAATCCCTTTTGAACAAATGGTTTCCTAACTAAAGAGAAATGATCAGAAATCTTAAAAGAAATGAAATCGTACATGAAACCCCCATATTAAACAGAAAAAGGTAGAGCTGTTGGAGTGTAGTGGAGGCTGAACCCGGCTTGCTGGGCCTCCTGGGGCCTCCTCCATGCTTGGATTCTCTGGCATTGGTTTAAGGCAGCGTATTTTAAGAATCAGATTCTAATTTGGAATATATCAATCTATATTTAAATAAAATAGAAAACTCTTTTATAGACCTTACTAGATAACAGTATATTATCCAAGTGGGGCAGATTCTGTAAGTAGGTTAAGTAAATGGCTTCATTTATGATTACATTTAAGGGGTGTCTAAAGGCTGAAGGGCAAAAATATCTCCTTTATAAGATTAGAGGTCACATTTGAAAGAGAATTCTGAAAGGACCCTGGATATAAGTGGCTTAAGTAATCACTTTATCTGGGTAAGGTTAATATATTCGGGAGAAATTTAGTCAATTCAACACAAATGTGTCGAATGCCATGATGTGTAAAGCGCTGTGCTATCTTTCTGCAATATGAAGAGGAACAAAACAGATCTTGAACTCAGAAACTTTACAGTTAGGTAGTGGAATTCAGTTGAACAGAATATGAGATCATTCTAATTCAAACTCCATATTTTGTCGAGAAGAACTATAATCACCGTATGATTAGCTAAGGGACACCCAAGTGGTTATGATGCAAACCTGATAACTATTTGGCTGTTCACCAACCTATCTTACATCTCCAAGAAAAAAAAAATCTAGTTCTTAGAGTTTTATTAATTTTGTACATGGAAATTAGGGAAAACAAATGACTTCTCTGTTATGGAAAAATTTAAACATTCGTACAGAAGTAGATATAATTGTTTAGTAAGCCCCCATAAGCCCATCCACCATCAGTCTGCAGCATGCTGTGCCCTAACCACTTCCTCTCACCCCATTATTATTTTGAAGCAAATCGAAGTCATCATATCATTTCACCTGTAAATATTTGAGTATGTACTCCTAAAAGATGGGCCTCTTTTGTAAAAAACACAGGCAGAATACCATTGCCATTCCTAAAAACTGAACTGTATTTTTTTGCTTATTTCAGATTAATATAAGAGCACATATGATAAGGTTACATTGTTTGCATTTGTTCCGTAAAGTCCAAGTTGTAGTTGAGCCCTTCACCCAGGAGCTGTCCCATAAACCGCAACATTGTGCCTGTTAGGTGAGAGTTCACCATAGCCCCTCCCCTCCCCTCCTTAAATTTGGGTTTTTCTCTTGTGTGGGCAGTAGTTGCTAAATACCATAACGTTTCCAATTGTCTTATAAATGCCATAAACATATTTTTATTTATTTCCTCCTTAAAAATCAGGATTCTAGTTGGGTCCTCACCTCTAATTGGTTGACACATTTAAAAACTCTTCCCATGTATAGGTTCCCCCGTTGCATCTCTTTTTTTCTTGCTATTTTTTGTTTGTCCTCTGACATTTTCCACATCCAGTTATTCACATTGAATTCCCATGGTGTGGTTCAATATGTTCCACTGTTTCTTTGTATTTATTGCAGATTTGTAGTTAGATCAAGAAGCTTTATCAAATTCAGGACAGATTATTTTGGTTCGACTACCTCACACATTAGGCTATGGTCATTCATTTTCCATAGCAAGATGCAGACACATCATGTCTGGTCTCTCTCTCCCATAACAATTGACCAATGCCGCGATCCTTCACTTCCTTGGGGGTTCCATAATGGTAATATTCTAATTCTGTCGTTCCTTTTTATTTACTGGATGGAATAACTTCCCTTAAGAGAAACATCTCTATATTAGTGCATTTTTTGTTGCTTCTAACAGAATACCTGAAAAAATGGGTAATTTATAGAGAAAAGGAATTTTTCTTTTTTGCCTTCACAGAATTAAAAAGGCTAAATTTAATGACAATAACAATATTTAACATAAGGACTGAGAACAAAAACCTCATAAAGAACGAATGAAGATAAATACATTCAGAAAAGAAATCAGACGATGGCTGCAACGAAATATTAAGCAATAATAATAGTAACAATGCAAAGAAAGTAACATTCCCATTGTCAGATAGAAGTACGTCTATTATAGAATACTTTGATCAGTTAACTTCTTCTTATTTTGTTTTCTCCAAAGTCTCAAAAAAAGGACAACTAATATTTATAAGTAAAAGTAAAAGATAATTTCAAAAAATAGATCATGCCAAATCTTATCGATAATAGAAAAAGAAATACTTCAAAATCATTCTACTTAGTCTGGATACACCTGATATTAAAATTGGAGAAAATATATTGTTATAAAGGGGAAATTACAAATATATTTCACTTATAAATGAGGATGCAATATGATAAACAACATATTAACATGTTGAATTGAAAATTAATGGTTAAGTAATGTACTTTGGTCAAAATTAAATACAATTTATATGAAAATTAGTCACTATTTTCTTTTTTTTTTTTCCTTGCCCACACCCTGTCCCTCCTCTGTCTGGTCTCCCCTTCCCCTGTGCCCCACCATGTCATTAATTGTCTTCATATCAAAGTTAAATACATAGGATTCTGACTACTCCATTCCTGTGATGCCTCACTAAGAATAATGTGTTCCACCTCCATCCAGGTTAATACAAATGCTGTAAAATCTCCATTATTTTTGATGGCTGTCCATGGTATACGTATACATATACATATACATATATCACAGCTTATCAATCCATTGCTGGGTTGAAAAACATTTAGGCTGTTTCCACATTTTAGTGATTGTAAATTGGGTTGCAATAAACAGCCTAGTACAAGTGTCTTTATACTAAAAGGTTTTTTTCCTTCTGCATAGATGCCCAGTAATGGGACTGCAGGATCAAATAGGAGGTCTAGGTTGAGTTCTTTAAGGTTTCTCCATACTTCCTTCCAAAAAGGTTGTATTAGTTTGCAGTCCCACCAGCAATGCAAAAGTATTCCTTTCCACATCCATGCCAGCATCTGCAGTTTTGAGATTTAGTGATATAGGCCATTCTCAGTGGGGTTAGATGATATCTCAGTGTGGTTTTAATTTGCATTTCTCTGATAATTAGGAATGATGAGCATTTTTTCATATGCTTAGTAGCCATTTGTCTATCAGCTTTAGAGAAGATTCTGTTCATGTCTCCTCCCCATTGATGTATAGGATTGTTGGTTTTTTTCTTGTAGATTAATTGAGGTTCTACATAGATCCTGGTTATTAGACTTTTCTCTGATTCAAAATATGCAAATATCCTTTTCCATTGAGTAGGTTGT
>NW_003852473.1:1954804-2007000 GCF_000181295.1 Otolemur garnettii
TCCTTTATCCATCTTGAATCAATTTTTGTGAGTGGAGAAAGGTGTGGGTCCAGTTTCAGTCTTTTACATGTGGATATCCAGTTCTCCCAGCACCATTTATTAAATAGGGAGTCTTTCTCCCAGTGGATGTTCTTGTTTGGTTTATCGAAGATTAGGTGGCTGTAAGTTGTTGGTTTCATTTCCAGGTTTTCTATTCGATTCCAAATGTCTATGTCTCTATTTTTGTGCTAGTACCATGCTGTGTTTTTTCATTCAATCAACCAATCTATGCCTCTTCAGTGGGGAATTCAAGCCATTGACATTTATCGAGACAATTGACAAGTGTGGTCACATTCTATTCATTTTATTTTGTGAAAAATCCATTGCTTAGTTTTGTCTTTTCCATCATTGTGGAAACTAGGTTCTGTCCTTTAATTTCTGGGTGTTTACTTTGGGGAAGGTCCATTGTGATGGTCAATGTGTAGGACAGGTTGAAATATTTCCTGTAAAGCTGGTCTTGTTGTGGCAAATTTCCTCAGTATTTGCATATCAACAAAAGATTTGATTTCTCTGTCAATTTTAAAGCTTAGCTTAGTGGAATATAGAATTCTGGGCTAGAATTGTTCTGTTTAAGTAGGTTAAGACAATAAATGACCACTGTCTTCTAGCTTGAAAAGTTTCATTAGAGAAGTCTGCAGTCACCCCGATAGGTTTGCCCCTATAGTCAGTTGGTGCTTACTCCTGGAAGCCTGCAAAATCTTTTCCTTTATCTTGACTTTAGATAAATTCATCACAATATGCCTTGGAGAAGGTCTATTTGAGTTGAAATAACCAGGGAACCGATAACCCTCTGAAAGGAGTATAACAAAATCTTGAGTGATATTTGGGAAATTTTCATTTATAATATTCTCTAGAATGGCTTCCATTCCTCTGGGGCATTCTTCTTCCCCTTCTGGATACCTATAACTCATATGTTTGAATGCTTCATACAGTCCCACAATTCTATCAGTGAATGTTCTGCTTTCTCTCTCATCTTTTCAGCCACTTTAACAATCTGGGTTATCTCGAGAGCTTTGTCCTCTACGTCTGAGATTCTTACTTCAGCGTGGTCTAATCTGTTGTAGCTACCTCACTATCCCTAGAAGGGGTTACTTAGGACCGGCATTGCATGTTGCCAGGATTTTTCTGCTGATTCCTCTTCATGAGCGCTTTCTTATATCTGTTTCCTTACCCTAATTTTCCTTTCACTTCTTGCTCTAAGTTACTATGCTGCAGGCCTAAAGTTTTAATGAGTCCTTTTGGTGCAAGACCAGAAAGATGAGAAGATTGAGGAGCAAGAAGGGAAAAAAGATTTAAAAAAAAAAGAGAGAGAGAGAGAAAGAAGAGGGGGTGATTAAAAGGAAATATTGACAAAAAGAAGAAAGGCATCAAAAGAAAGAAACAGAAGTAGTATAGGTATATATAGGGTACTATGACCCACCCTTAAAGACCCCCAACCTCTGGGGGTTCTGGGTTGGGTTATTCCCTTGAAGTCAACAGCTCTTTGCCAGCCAGCTCAGACACAGTACCCCATCTCCACCAGGTAGAAAGGAAAGACAAAAATACTATAAATCAGACCATAGCAAACAAGCAAAAACCCTAATAGGATAAAATTTGGGATAGAAAAACAATAGGGGCAAAAACACTGGAAAAAATGAAATTCTAACTATTAAAGGAGGCAAAAATGGAAGATTGTATTTAAACTAGAATAATGAAAAAAAAGTTGAAATTAAAAACAAACAAAAAAACCAACAAAAAACCAAACCCTCCTAAACCAAAAAACCAAACAGTATATATCTCTTGGGAAATATTGTCCAGGCAACAGGCGATCTTCTGAGGAATGAGAAGTTAATCTCAATTTTGTTTTTTGTTTTCTTTTGAGACAGAGCCTCAAGCTGTCCCCCTGGGTAGAGTGTTATGGCGTCACAGCTCATAGCAACCTCTAACTCCTGGGCTCAGTTGCGTCTCCTGCCTCAGCCTCCCAAGTAGCTGGGACCACAAGTGCCTGCCACAATGCCCGGCTATTTTTTGGTTGCAGCTATCATTGTTGTTTGGCAGGCCTGGTTGGATTTGAACCCACCACCTTAGGTGTATGTGGCTGGTGCCTTAGCCACTTGAGCCACAGGTGCTGAGCCTAATCCCAGTTTTGATACAGCTGTATAAGATGGAGACTAGAGGCCTCAGCTGATTTCACAGACCCCGCAGGTTTAGGAGCCCAAATGTCTTCTCAGCCCACTTAAAAGACACTCCAGACCATGAATGTTGGCTAAGCAGAAGCTTTCCAAGGAAAGCACTTATCCCTGGGATCTCTCCTGGTGTGCCTGCCTTCTTATTCAGTGCACCAAATCCAGTTTCCCTCAATGCCCCTGAGAGCCAAGGCTGATAATCTGCCAAACACTTGGATCTCTGCACTTCCCCAGCATTTCAGCCCCCACCTTTGGGCAGCTCAGTCACTAGATTACTTGCCCAAGGTCTCCTGGCTGATCCCCCCACTGCAACACGCAGGGGCAGCTCCCCCACAATTGCTGTGAGGGCAGCCCACAGCTGAACGGCATTACCTCCTTACTGGCTCAGCGGCTCAGTCCGGGGCCCCAGACAGTGCCCAAGATCATCTGCATACTGGCCCAAGGTCTCCCAAGGAAGTTCAATGGAGTGCCCAAGTCCAGACAAACCAAAACAACCCCCAGGCAAGGCTCTTCCCACCTGCAGTCTCGCTGTTGCTATAGGTACAGCTGTAGGCAGCCTCTGACCGAACAAATGGGCACTCACTACTTGCCTGTTTTCCACCACTTCCATCCACCTCGTAGGGTCCAGAAGTCTTTCGCTGATTTCCTGGGTCTCCAGAGGACAGCCTCTGGGCAAAACCCACTGGCCAGAGATGCCTGGAGTCTTCTCTCCCCACTCTCACTGTGCCTGGTTACACAGAAGCTGCTACTTGGCTGCCATCTTGATTCTCCTCCAGAAAAGGAATTTTTTCTTACAATTCTGGAGGCTGAAAAGTCCAAGGTTGACAGGTTGCATCTGGTAAAGTGATTCTGTTGGTGGGGACACTACAGAGTCCCAAGGTGGCTGAGAGTGCTAATGTGATAGCTCAAGTCTCTCTTCCTCTTCTCACAAAGTTACCAGTTCCACTCACATGCTAACACATTAATTCATTAACTCATTCATGAACCCAGATCCAGTCACCCTGAAAGCACTCACCTTTCAATATTGGTGCACTGGGGGGTAAGTTTCAATGTGAGTTTGGTGGGGACATTCAATCAATCCTCTCAATTACTGTTTGGTTAAAACAGTGGTGCAGTTTGTGTAGGAGGAGGGAACAATACTTGATTCTCTCATTTTATTTAGCTTTCAGAATAATGAGTTGATTTCTTATCATTCCACAATGGAACCAATAATGACTCCCCACGTCCCCCTTAATTATTGTGATGGCTAATTTTACGTTCCAGTTTGACTAGACTATAGGAAGCTCAGTCAACTGGTAAAACATTTTTTTCTGGGTATGTCTGAAATGAGGGTGTTTCCAGAAAAGATTAGCATTTGAATCAGTAGGCTAAGTAAAGAAGACCTCTTTCCTAATGTTGGTGGGCATTCTTCAAACCACTGAGGACCTGACTAGAACAAAAATGTGGTGGGAGGGTGAATTTTGCCCTCTCTTGAGCTGGGACATTGGTCTGCTGCTGCCCTTGACATCTGCACTCCTGATGCTCAGACTTTCAGGTTTGGGCTAGAACTATACACTGGCTTTTCTGGGTCTCCCATTTGCAGATAGCAGACTGAGGAATTTCTCAGCCTCCCTAATTTTGTGAGCCTCCACAGTAAATATCTACATCTATCTATCTATCTATCTATCTCTTACCAGTTCCTTTTCTCTGCAGATTCCTGACTAATACAAGTTTCATTAACTTATGAGATTTACATGAATCTGATGTGTTTTAATCCATTATACTCTCCTGAGTCCTCTTGACATGAGCTTAGTAGTCTTTGACATCTAGTCCTTGCTATCTGGCAGTAAGAGATTTTCTAGGTTTATCTTCTATATTTCCTACTCATTTATCAAAATTTAAGAGGAAAATATTAACATTTCTTAATAATTTTTCTGACTTAGAATGGCAAGTTTCAGTTCCAATGGTTTCTTCAGTTTTTAACCTTCATGGGACAGACCCTCAAGGAACTGGTTCTTGGTTCTAAATTTGAGTCTGAGCCACACACCAGCATAGTTACCTCAGACTACTCCTACCTTTACTGACAATGTTTCCTGATCTTGTCTGAAGCCACTTCTGCCAGTCAGAGGTCTTGTAATTTTCATACTGAACAAGTATCTCCTTGCCATTTGACTCTCCAGGAGTGATGTCCTCATTCAACAGGAAGTGATTCATTACCTATATACTATCCTGTAAGTGGCCAATTCATCAAATGGCTTTGCTTCTCTTTGCAAAACTGTCAAGGTTCTCTGACC
This sequence comes from Otolemur garnettii, assembly GCF_000181295.1. Taxonomy (NCBI): domain Eukaryota; kingdom Metazoa; phylum Chordata; class Mammalia; order Primates; family Galagidae; genus Otolemur; species Otolemur garnettii. The sequence continues at coordinate 1,959,282 of NW_003852473.1, forward strand.
GTGCATTCTCCCCATCATCACAGTATGAATTATGTCTCCCCCAAAGATATGTTCAAGTATGAATCCCAATATCTCAGCATTTGACATGAATTGGAAATAGGATCACTGCATATGTAATTATTTAAACAAAAGTGAGCCCATGTTAGAATAGGGCAGGTCACTAATCCAATATGATTGGTATCCTGATAAGAAGAGGGATGATGATGTGCAGAGAGACAGAGAGGGAGAGCCTACGTGACCACAGAGGAAGAGATTAGAGTGATGCACCTACAAGATAGGAAATGCCAAGAGTCGATGGCCACTGCCAGAGCTGGGAGGGGCCAGAAAGGATTGATCTGCAGTCTGAGGGAGCGTGGCCCTGCTCACACCTTGACTTCAGACTTCTAGCCTTCATAAAAGTGAAGGAATAAATTTATGTTGCTGTAAGCCACGCAGTTTGTGGTACTTTGTTACAGCGACCCTAAGAAATGAATGCAATTATCTCTGGCAGTCACGTACAGATGGACCACTCTAATTGTAGTCATGCACCACATAATGACATTTTGATCAGCAACAGGCCATATGTATGATGATGGTCTCATAAGATAATAACAGAGCTGAAAATTTCCTTTCCCCTACTGATGTCATAGCTGTCTTACTAGCATAGCACCGTGTGTCACATGCTTACGGCGAAGCTGGTGTAAACAAGCTCACGTTCTGCCTGCTGTATAAAAGTCTGGTACATAAAATTATGCACAGCGCATAAGACTTGATAATGATAATAAACAACTATGTTATTTGTTTACATATTTATTATACTATATTTTTTATTGCTATTTGAGAGTGTACTCTTCCTACTTATCAAAACAAAAGTAACTGTAAAACAGCCTCAGGCAGGGCCCTCAGAAGATGTTCCAGAAGGAATTACATTTCTTTGTTACCATGGGAGCTGCCAGCTTCACATATGTCATTGCCCTGAAGACCTCCCAGCGAGGTAAGATTTGGAGGTGGGAGACAGTGGCATTGATCATCCTGACCCCGTGTAGGCCCAAGCTAACATCTATGTGTGTTTGTGTGCTAGTCTTTAACAAAAAAGTGCAAAATAAAAAAAATTAAAAGTAGAAAATAACTTGTAAAACAAAGATATAAAAAAGGCAATATTTTTGTACGGCTGTGTTTGTGTTTTAAGCTAAGTGTGATTATAAGAGCCAAAGCATTAAAGAAATTGAAAAGTTTATAAAGTAAAAAAGTTACAGTAAGATAAGGTTAATTTATTATGAGAGGAAGAAAAATTTTTTAAATAAATTTAGTGTCACCTAGGTTTACAGTGTTTATAACGCCTGCAGCAGTGCGCAGTAACAAGCTAGGCCTTCACGTTCACTCACCACTTACTCAGCAGCTCACCCAGAGCAACTTCTAGTCCTGTTAGCTCCAGTCATGCTAAGTACCCCGTTTAGGTGTACCATTTTTTATCTTTTATATTGTATTTTTAGTGTACATTTCTTATGTTTAGATTTGTTTGTATATACAAGTATTTACCATTATGTTACAATTGCTTACAGTATTTAGTATAATAACTAAATATTAGTATAATAACTGTACAAGTTTGTAGCCTAGGAGCAACAGGCTGTACCCTATGGCCTATGTGTGTAGTAGGCCTATATATACCATCTAGATTTCTGTAAGTGTGATGTCGGACAACTCATCCTAGAAAAATACCTCATTGTTGAATATTTCTATGGTTACCTTCAAGATACTCCCTTTGGGAAGCCGTGCACCAATGCCAGCACCTGGTCCACCATTCAAAGCAATGTTGGAACTCTTTTTCTGGAATGGCTATTAGAGCTGTCATCATACAAGGTTTGACAATTAAGTTCACAAACTCAGCCTAGAAAAAGTGCTACATACCTCATTGTTGAATATCATTATAGTCACCAGATGGCCAAGGGGGATACTTCGAAGGTGAGTGTATTCAACAATGAGGTATGTAGCACTTTTTCTGGGTTGAGTTTGTGAACTTAGTGTCTGACCTCATACACATTTTTCAGAACATACTTCCTTTGAAAAACATGTCGTGTTTTTCAGAACATATTTCCTTTGTTAAGTTGTGTGTGGCTGCATTGAGCCAATAATAGAGGGTGTTTTTAAACAACGTGGATTGGGGTTTTTTTTTTTTTTTTTTGTTCTTTTTTCTGTTCTTTCTTAGATTAGAAAATAAATTATTAGTATTTCTTACCACTTAGCACAGAGTATTAGAGAATTTGGGTCAAAATCTCATGTAACTGATGGGGAAAGTGAAGCCTCAGGAAGAAAAGTGAAGCCTCAGGAAGAAAAATGACTGTCTTAAGACCACACAAGTATTAGGTAAAAGAAATAGAATCAGAACTCAGATTTCTGGATGCGTAGGCTAATACCTTTTCCATCACATGTATTGGAGACCTTTCAATTATTTTCAAGTTCCTTTTAGCACTAGATTATTTCACATTATTGCCTTTTTCATTTTATCTTTGCAGTGAAATTTTAATATTAATGCAGTATGCTTAGCCAGTGAACTATAGCATGGAGATCAGAGGATAGTTCTTCCTATGCCAAAAAAAGAAAAATTTTTTTATTACATTCAAGAAATTGTGAAAGTGGATCTTGGTTTTACTAGAACATCTTTGAGATCCTTCTGTGTCTCTAGAGGTCAGTGTGGCTTAACAAAACCTTGTTTTACTTTATTTCAAACAATATTGTTAACATTTACTTCTAGACAATTTAATCAAAGGTGACAATAAATGGTGGCCCAGGGAAACAAAAATTAATTCAGATTTACAACCACTATAAACATTAACATATGAAATAATATTAATTTTGGCACATGGAACTTCCTACTGGGCCTGTAGACCTTAATATTCTTAGAAATAATTGAACAAATTCTTACACCTTCTATCACATAAAATGTTATTTATTTATTTTTTTAAAACACATAACTCAATAGACTAGATTCTTCTTTAAAATTATTTTTTATTATTATTTTTTAAATTTCAGGTTAATGTGAGGGTACAAACAACTAGGTTACAATGTTTGCATTTGTTAGGTAGTGTCTCTCCTTTAGTTGTGTCCGACACTTAAGAGTTGTACCGTGCACCTTTACATTGTGCCCTTTATGTGGGAGTATAATAATCCCTTCCCCTCCCCCAGCCCTTCTCCACCATACTCCTCCCCCCAATTTGAATTGAATTGAGTTTTTCTGTTATGTGGGCACATGTATTAGATTTTCTCCTGGCTTCATATTAGTACTGAGTACATTGGATACTTGCTTTTCTATTCTTGTGATACTTTACTAAGGAGAATGTGTTTCAATTCTATCCAGGTTAATACAAAAGATGTAAAGTCTTCATATTTTTTATGACTGAATAGTATTCCATGGTATACATATATCACATCTTGTTAATCCATTCCTGGGTTGATGGGTATTTAGGTTGTTTCCACAACTTGGTTGTAAATTGTGCTACAATAAACAATCTAGTGCAAATGTCTTTATTATTGAATCTTTTTTTTTCTTCTGGGTAGATGCCTGGTAATGGGATTACAGGACCAAATGGGAGTTCTGATTTGAGTTCTTTGAGGATTCTCCATACTTCTTTCCAAAAAGGCTGTATTAGTTTGCAGTCCCACCAACGTACAAAAGTGTTCCCCTCTGTCTACATCCATGCCAGCATCTATAGCTTGGAGTCTTTGTAATGTGGGCTATTCTCATTGGAGTTAAGTGATATCTCAGTGTGGTTTTGATTTGCATTTCTCTGATGATTATGGATGATCAGCATTTTTTCATATGTTAGCCATTTGTCTGTCTTCCTCAGAGAAGGTTTTGTTCATGTCTCTTGCCCAGTGATAGATGGGATTGTTTACTCTTTTTCTGTTGATTAATTTGAGTTCTCTATAGATCCTAGTTATCAAGCCTTTGTCAGATTCGTAACATGCAATTATCTTTTCCCATTCTGAAGGTTGTCTGTTTCCTTTGATTGTTGTGTCCTTAGCTGTGCAGAAGTTTTCAGTTTAATTAAGTCCCATTTGTTTATTTTTTTTTGTTGTTACAATTGCCACTGAGTTCTTCTTCATAAAATCTTTCCCCAGGCTGACATCCTGAAGAGTTTTGCCCATACTTTCTTCTAGGATTTGTATTGTTTCATGTCTTAGATTTAAAACTTTTATCCATCTCGAATCAATTTTTGTAAGTGTTGAAGAGTGTGGGCCCAGTTTCAGTCTTTAACATGTGGTTACACAGTTCTCCCAACACCATTTATTGAATAGGGATTCTTTTCCTCAGTGTATGGTTTTGTTTGGTTTATCAAAGATCAGATGGCTGTAGTAGACTGGTTTCATCTCATGGTTTTCTATTTGGTTCCATATGTCTATGTTTCAGTTTTTGTGCCAATACCACACTGTTTTGATCATTGTGGACTTGTAATATAATATAACATCTGGCAGAGTGATGCTCTGGCTTTGTTTTTATTACTAAAAATTGCTTTGGCTATATGGGATTTTTTCTGGTTCCATACTCACATCTCAGACTAGATTATTTTTGTTTTTGAGACAGAGTCTCACTTATTTGCCCTGGCTAGAGTGCTGTTGCACCATCATAGCTCACAGCAACCTCAAACTCCTGGGCTCAAACAATCCTCTTGCTTTAGCCTCCTAAGCAACTGGGACTGTAGGCACCTGCCGCAATGCCCAGGTAGTTTTTCTATATATTTTTTAAGTAGAGAGATGGGATCTTGCTCTTGCTCAGGCTGATCTTGAACTCCTGAGCTCACGCAATCCACCCACCTCGGCCTCCCAGAGTGCTAGGACCACAGGCATGAGCCACTGTACCCAGCCTACTAGATTCTTTTTGGAAAGTGATGTTTGTGCTTCTATAGGAGGCTATTTGAATGAACATTTATGACTAATCACATTCATTTTTCATGAAGACATTTTGAATCTGTTATATATACATTTTTATCTTTATGTGGCATTTAAGAAGCAGAAGAAACTTTGTGAGATACTTGGAATGGAGAATTTTCAGGGGGAAAAAACAGTTATTGAAAAGTCCTGTAATTCTCTTTGACAACTTCCAACTTTATTATATATCAGAGCTTTCAAACTTCTTTTCCTTTTCTACTCCCTCTTAGTTACTATTTTTTCCTTTCTTACTTTGTTGGGATAGTGTGAGAATAAACTGCTGACAAAATTAATTGACTTTGTGCCATTAACTGAAATCCCAATGAATTTGCCTACTGAAATGCTTGTCAACAAATGCATATTAACACTGAGACACTGATTCTAATTGTTAAGATTTAAATCCCCTTGTACAATAGGTTAGAGATGGTAAATTATAAACAGACTAAGGAGGGGCTGACTGGGAGTGGTGAACATGTTGTAGGCATTAAAAAACAGTAGATAAATTCTGACTATTGGGCAACAGAAAGAAAAACCAAAAGCATGGCTGGAGAGCTCAGATTCATAGTGGTCTGGGGCCATTTAGCACCTGGAGAAATGACAGCATAGCAGAGCTGCTCCTAAAGGGTCTTACTGCAGTCTATGCCATCAACATAGAGCTTTCACTCAGCTTCACTGAGCTTTTATTTTGTGCTGGGTTCTGCTCTGATTGTAGGAGATACTAATAAATATTTAGCAGATTGTTCTCTAAAGTTTAGTTGATGTGTAAAGCAAATATATCAAAAGAAAAAAATAATTATACAAGTGACCATGGCCTATATGGCACCTAAAAGTACTAGAACATTTCAGAGGAGGGAAGAATTATGGAGAATTGGTTTGGTTAGGAATGGAGTCGCCAGCAGGTATGGCAGATACTGACAACTGTTAATCAAACTCCTTTTATCATGTTCCTGGGCAATAGCCTCCCTTGCTATCTTGGGTGTGGCTGTCTGAATGAGTTCTAGATAATGAAATGTTCATAGCCATGCTGTGTGCTACTGTCAGGCCTAGGCCATAAACTCCTTCCCTCCATGATCCGTCATGTACTTTCTCTTTGGGCAGCAGTGACATTGGAAGCCGAGTGTTAACAATAGCAGAACTATGAGATAGAAAAGGCCTGGGTTCCTAAATCACCACTTGGAAGAAAGCTGCCTGACTGACAGGAGCATTCAATTTGGACTTTGTGAGAGCAAGAAATAAGCTTCAATTATGTTGAAGCATTGAGAGTTTAGTGTTTTTCTGTCTCACAGAAAGTGAGACTGGAGTAGAATGTTTAAGGATATGGTAGATACAGATAATTACAGAAGATATTGAGGGTATCTCAGACAAGAAGAATGAGGTAAGCAATGTTATGGAGAAGGTAATACAACAGAATTGGTTGAAATAGAATATTAAAAACGTGGATCAAAAAGTAGGTAGTCCCAGTTTATGGAGACTAAGGAGCTTGGACTTGACTTTATTGCTCAGGTGGCAATTAGAAAGGTAAATGGAAACACGGTTATAATAAAGTAGACATTTTATATTAAAGGTTGTTGTTTCAGTGGTGGTGGATGCATGTTCAGGAAGATTTATCTACTAGCAGTGTATGGAAAGGAGTAGTTGTTGGGAGGTCATAGCAGAGGCAGAGACATCTTCTAGGAGGATGTGGGTAAACATCTGGACTGGGTGATGGTGGAGGGGATAAAAGCAAAGGCTGAATAAATGAAGCATTACTAATGACTCACTGCTGGGAGCATTGAGAAAGGAAAGAAGGCCTGTAACTTCCAAGTCTGTATGTTAGCTCTGAACAGTGGGTATTCCTAGTGATTATGAACTTGGGGCACAGAAGAAAGAGTATAATGTTTGTCTTTAAGAGAGCAAGGTAGTATATAATATGTTCTAGGAAGCTCACCATCAAAATAGGTAACATAAACACATAGGCATATGGGATATGTTAAGTTGGGCTTAAAGCTACCTCTCTATATTTTAAGTTTGGTCTAAACAGTTCTCCATACACAGTGAACTATAACCTAACTAGATGCACACACAGTAACTTACTCTTGTACTAATCACCAGGTTTCAGCCAATCAAGGACAGTAAATTGTTCAACCCTTTCAAATAAGGACAATGCCAAGCTGTAACCAACTCAGCTGTTTCTGTACCTCACTTCTATTTTCTGTACCTCACTTCTGTCTATAAATACCCTCTGGACATGAGGCAGAGTGGGAGGCACTCTGAGTCTATTCTGGTTTGGGGGCTGCCTGATTCATGAATTGTTCTTTGCTCAGTTAAATTCTGCTCAGTTTCAGTTGTCTAGAGTTTTTTTTTTTAACAGATGGTGTTGGAAATGAGAGGGTAAGAGGAACTTCTAGTGCCCCCACCCAGGAGCGATGAGGGACCAAGCAAAGTACGCACTGTGAGTACCTCCCTTGCAGCAACTTGGGATCATGGGTAAGTTTCTCTCTCAGATTTCAGGGCTCCATGGATTTGTCTTTTCAGCTATCAAAGTTTGAGTAAACTTGGTCCAAACTGGGGTCTAAGATCAGATTGGATCAAATGATTAACTGCATTGGATCCAGCTAGAAGTCTCAGATGTCTGACTGTGCTGGACAGAAATTGGCAGTAGTAGAGAGGGGGTTAACTTCGACCTGAAAATATTTTCAGGAATTTTGGTGTTCTAGCTCCTTTGTTTCTTTTTCTTGTATGCTTAGATATGAAATAAATCATTGGCTGACTGATCAAGGGGGTCAAAGAGCCAAAGCCAAGATTCAACTTGAAAATGAGACCTTAATTTCTGAAGAATTGAGTCCACTGTCTTCTGACTATGCCTATCTATACATGCATAAGTATGAGGTCCTAGAAGTAGAAAATGCTTAGAGAAATGGTGAAATCCTTTTTTTTTTTTAGAGATAGAGTCTCATTTTGTTGCCCTCTGTAGAGTACTGTGGTGTCACAGCTCACAGCAGCCTCCAACTCCTGGGCTTAGGCAGTTCTCTTGCCTCAGCCTCCTGAGTAGCTGGGACAACAGGTGCCTACCACAATGCCCGGGTATTTTTTGTTGCAGTTTGGCTGGGGACAGGTTTGAACCCACCACCCTTGGTATATGGGGCCAGTGCCCAACTCATTGAGCCACAGGCACTGCCTGAAATGGTGACATCTTACCAAAGTTAATTTAAAATTACAGAGTAAATTTAAAAATGAGGATTCCTAAATTAGTCTGATCCAGGGATGCCTATTGATGTGTAGAGGCTTCTAAAAATATTTTGATGATGTTTTTATTGCTTTTTAAAAAAGACTTAATAAAAGGCAAATGAAAGTCTTCAGTGACTAATAGGTGGGAAAAACTGAATCTCCTAACCTTTTGGCTTAGCCACTGTTCTGCCCTAAAGGCGCCAAAAAAAGGTGTCCTGGGTAAAGCCTTTCTACAAGGTAGGCCCTCTGGTAAAGTTGGCTTGCTTATTTTTCAGATTTATCCACATGGAGTCCAGGTGTAGGTTATGCTTTCTTTGTCCTATTCCTTAATGGGCTACATCCTGAACTCAGTAACTATAGCCGAGAAATTGGAGCTCAGTTAAAAAGATCACCTATTGAACTAAATTGATTTCCAAAGTGCAATTAGCTGGCAATTTTGAAACATTTTTATAAAGGAAATTTATATCTACAAAGGAAATCTACATTTCTCTTACTCTTTATAAGAGTGTTGTCTCTCTGCACCTCAAAAAGTGAGAGAACTGAGTCACTGGAAACTCTTCTCTTACTTAAAATTTACATGGCAAGTCCTACTATTGTTTAAGGTACCTTGCCTGGCTGTCTTTTCCTGGGTGCCTTTATCAGCACCCCCTTTCCATGGTTTGAGTAGGTGATAGTACAATATTTAGGCCTAAAGTCTCAGCTCCTGTACTTTTGAGATAGAAACTTTCTAACTTGTTTTATCCAAGAGTCATTCCTCTATAAATGCAAATTTAGGATTGCTTAGATGACAATTGCTTAGGGCAATGCAACAGGTAATTTAAAGATTGATAGTCTAAATGGGGATAAAAAACCAGAGTATATGAAAGCCAGCAGATGTGAATCCTTTATGAAAGCTATAAGGCCTGCTTCTGTCTGCCGATCTATATGTGTTATGTGTAGGTGACAATATTTGGTAAATAAAGCCAGTTTTAAAATTGGTGGTAAAATAAAATTGGTATGCCTTACAAATTGTCAGTTATATATAATGCAGGCATTTTTGCCCGGATCTATTAGGCAGACAGGTTTATGCTGCCTCTAATACTTGTTTTAAGGTCATAAAATTACAACTGCTGTAATATTTTTGACACTTGCTGCTTTGTCTGTGAGCTCATGTTTTTGGCTTTGCTCCACTGGATTCTGGGTTCTGGATAGATGGGTATGGTGAGACCTGTGGGCATATCCTCAGTGCTGAGACCAGCACCAGTGAGGCAGAATTAAGCTTAATATGGCCCTTCCTCCTTGGCCCAACTTTTACCTCCTGGCCTTGCTGGGAGCTCAGATAATCCACATGTCATTTCACAGCTCTGTCCTCTTTCCTGAGCTCTATCTATATCTGGTATGCAAATGTGAGACCCTGATGAGCCTTGTCCTTCATAGCCATTCTATGTGCCATGATATTAGGGAGGGTACCTGTGTCACAGTTTCAAAATTCTTTTCAGTAATTTATAATCTTAAAATCATATTATGTTAAACTAAGCAATAAATAATCATAAATTGCCTGAGTAATTTTTAAATAAATTAAAATACTAAAGCATTAATTATTAAATGTAAATTTATATACTTGAGCATTTTATTTTTATATTGTGTGGAAAAACCAAATATATTTAAATCTGTTAATAAATTAAAAAAATTAAGTAAAGAGCTTCCTAAAAAATTATGAAGTTCTTTCATCTATAAATGTTGATATAAAACCATTTGAATTTACTGAATTTCTAAAGTTTTCACTAGAAATTAGGGTATTTAAGAGTTAAAATTACAGTTAACATATTTAATAAAAACAAATTGATATAAGAGAAAAAAATCTGTATATGGAGTCTATAAAGAAAAGCAAGATGTTTTTGGTGAGAAAGTTTGTAAAGATGTAAATATGTGCTTTTTGAGAAAAGGAATTTTTGCTTAGTTTAAAAGTTACTTTAAGTTTGTTTCAAATGGAAGGGATAACATGATATAGATAAAATTAAGTGAATATAAAAATTTGGGAAGAGAAAGAGATTGGAAAAATTTTTGTAAGAGATTATAATAAGCTTATGGAAATTTTGTACAATCAAAAGTTGATTGAGATTCAGTAGATTTATTTATAATGTTTTATTAAAATTAGTGTTAGTATTAATAAATTACTAATACAAAAATAAGCTGATTATCTCTTTTGTGTAAGAATTTCATATAGTGTTAATAAGTGATAGCAAAGTATTTCTGTTCACCTTTTGAACAAACTGCAAAAAAAAAAAAAGGAGGAAAGGATAGACAGATTTTATCTCATGCAGTCTTTATTAGGTCTTTTTATTGTTTGGTAAACCAAGTTTCCACTCTATCAAAGACTAAGGGTTTTTTATTTTTAAAACCTTTCAATTTTCACTTTTACTAAATGAATGATTATTATTTTATAGTGACCTATAATTTTTTTTAACTTTATTCAAATTAATATGAGGGTACAATATTTAGGTTACATTGTTCTCATTTCCAGGGTAAAGTTCCATTTGTAGAATAACCCCTCCCCTGGGGGGGGTGTTATATACCCTCACAATGTGCACATTAGATGAGATACTGCCTCATGCCCTCCCCCCTTCTGTCATACGTCCTCCCCCCTCTCCCCTTCCCCCTCTCCCCCACCCTATCTCACTTCCCTCGCCCCTGAAGTGGACTATAATAGTGTTTCATTGTTCTTATGAATATGTAATTGTTTATATATTGATTTCATAATAGTATGGAATACATTGGTTAGTTATTTTTCCATTCTTATGATACTTTACTAAGAAGAATGTATTTCAACTCCATTCAGGTACATGTGGAAGATGTAATGTCTCCATCTTTTTAATGGCTGAATGATATTCCATGGTGTACATATATCACAGTTTGTTGATCCATTCGTGGTTGATTGGCACTTAGGTGGCTTCCACAACTTGGCAATTATGAATTGAGCTAATATAATCATTCTCTTACAAATGTCTTTGTGGTAAGATGATTTTTGTTCTTCTGGGTTGATACCTAATAATGGGATTGTAGGGTCAAATGGAAGGTCTACATTTAGATCTTTGAGTATTATCCACATCTCTCTCCAAAATGGGTGTATTAGTTTGCAACCCCACCAGCAGTGTAGAAATGTTCCCTTCTCTCCACATCCATGTCAGCATCTGGTGTTTTGGGACTCTGTGATGTGGGCTAATCTTGCTGGGGTTAAGTGATATCTTAAGCTGGTTTTGATTTGCATTTCTCTGATAATTAAAATGATGAGCATTTCATGTGTTTTTTTGCCATTCATCTGTCATCCTTGGAGAAGTTTCACTTCAAATCTTTTGCTCACTTACAGAGAGGATTGTTTGCACTTTTCTTAATGTTTAATTTGGGTTCTTTATATATCTAGTTATCAGGCCTCTGTCAGATTCATAACATGCAAAAATATTCTCTGATTCTGAGGGCTATCTGTTTGCTCTGTTTGTGGTACTCACACCAGTGCAAAAGCTTTTTAGCTTGATCACGTCCTTATTTATTTTTGGTGTTGCTGTAATTGCTAGGGAGGTCTTCCTCATAAAGTTTTTTCCAAGGCCAATATCCTCAAGTGTTTTCCCCAAACTCTCTTCTAGAATTTTTATAGTTTTCCATCTTAAATTTAAATCTTTTATCTAATGGGAAACAATTTTTGTCAATGGTGAGAAGTACGGGTCTGGTTTTAGTCTTCTGCATGTGGATAACCAGTTCTCCCAGCACCATTTGTTAAACAAGGATTCTTTTCCCCATTGTGTGTTTTTGTTAGGCTTATCAAAGATTAAATGGCAGTATGTGGCTGGGTTTATCTCTAGATTCTCTATCCTGTTCCATAGATCTATGTCTCTATTTTTGTGCCAGTACCATGTTGTTTTGATCACTATAGCCTTGTATAACCTGAAGTCTGGCAACAAGATGTCTCCAGATTTGTTTTTATTTCTAAAAACTATATTTGCTATTTGGGTTTTTATCCTGGTTCCATATGAATAAAAGTACTCTTTTTTCAAGATCTTTAAAGTATGACATTGGTGCTGTGATGGGGATTACATTAAATCTATAGATTGCTTTGGGTAGTACAGACATTTTAACAATGTTGATTCTTCCCAGCCTTGAGCATGGTATGTTCTTCCATTTGTTGACATCTTCTGCTATTTCCTTTCTCAAAGTTTCATAATTCTCTTTGTAGAGATCTTTCCCTTCTTTTGTTAGATATATTCCCAGGTATTTCAGCTTCTTTGTTGCTATTGTAAAAGGAATAGAGTCTTTGATTTTGTTCTCGGCTTGACAATTGTTGGAGTATATGAAGGCTACTGATTTGTGGGTATTGATTTTGTAAACTGAGATGCTGCTATATTCCTTGATAATTTTTAAGAGCTTTGTAGTTGAGTCCCTGGGGTTTTCCAGGTATAAGATCATGTCATCTACAAAGAGGGAGAGTTTAACCTCCTCTGTCCCCATTTGAATTCCTTAGATCTCCTTCTCTTGCTGGATTGCGATGGCTAGGACTTCCAGCACTATATTAAATAGCAGTGGAGACAGTGGGCATCCTTGTCTGGTTCCATATTTGAGTGGGAATGCTATCAGTTTTACTCCATTCAACATGATCTTGGCTGTGGGTTTGCTGTAGATAACCTCTCTCTGCTTAAGGAATGTTCCTTATAAGCCTATTTTCTTTTTATCTTGAAAGGTTGCTGGATATTGTCAAAAACCTTTTCTACATCAATTGAAAGAATCATATGGTTTTTGTTTTTGATTCTATTTATGTGGTGTATTATATTTATAGATTTGCATATGTTGAACCAACCTTGTGCTTCTGGGATAAAATCCACTTGATCATGGTGTATAACCTTTTTAATGTGTTTCATTCTGTTTGCTAATATCTTGTTGAATATTTTTGCATCGATATTCATTAACGATATTGGTCTACAGTTTTCTTTTTTGTTGGTTCCTTTCCTGGTTTGACGATCAGGGTGACATTTGCTTCATAGAATATGTTGGGGGGAGGATTCCCTCTTTCTCTGTATTTTGGAAAAGTTTAGTTCCTCTTTGAAGGTTTGATAGAATTCTGGTCCAGGGCTTTTCTTTTGGGGGATATTGGTCTATAGTTTTCTTTTTTGTTGGTTCCTTTCCTGGTTTGACGATCAGGGTGACATTTGCTTCATAGAATATGTTGGGGGCAGGATTCCCTCTTTCTCTGTATTTTGGAAAAGTTTAGTTCCTCTTTGAAGGTTTGATAGAATTCTGGTCCAGGGCTTTTCTTTTGGGGGATATTATTTATAACTAATGCTATTTCAGTACTTGATATTGGTCTATTCAAGATTTCTAAATCTTTCTGGTGGAGTTTTGGAAGATATTGTGCTTTCAGACATCGGCCCATCTCCTCTACATTTTCATATTTCTGGGAATAGAGTTTTTCTTTGTAGTAATTGTTGAGAATCTTTTTCATTTCTGTGGCATCTGTTGTTATTTCCCTTTTATAATTTCTGATTGTACTTATTAGAGATCTTGTGTTTCTGATTCTGGTTAGTCTAGCTAAGGGTTTATCACTTTTATTAATCTTTTCAAAGAAGCAACTTTTTGTTTCACTGATCTTCTGAATAAATCTATTGTTTTAAATTTCATTTAGTTCTGCTCTAATTTTGGTTAATTTTTTTTCTTCTGCTGGGTTTGGGATTAGATTGTTCTTCTTTTTCCAATTGCTTGAGATGGCCCATTAGGTTGCTGACTTGCTCTCTTTCAGTTTTCCAATGAAAGCATCTAATGCTATAAATTTCCCTCTAAGGATTGCCTTTGCAGTATCCCACAGGTTTTGATAGTTTGTGTCTTCATTATCATTTTGTTCCAAAAATCTAATAATCTCCTTCTTGATCTCATCTATCACCCAGCGATCATTCAGCATAAGGTTATTTAGTTTCCATAATTTTATTAGAGTATGAAGATTTCTGTTGCTGTTAAGTTCAACTTTTATTCCATGATGGTCTGAGAAGATACAGGGGATAATTTCTATTCTTTTGAATTTGTTGAGGTTAGCCTTGTGACCTAAGATATGATCAATTTTGGAAGATGATTCATGGGCTGATGAGAAGAATATGTATTCAGTTTTGTTAGGATAAAGTGTTCTATAAATGTCTGTTAAGTCCATTTGTTCTTAAGTCTTGTTTAAGTTCATTATTTCTTTTTTAGCTTCTATTTGGAAGATCTGTCCAGTACTGCCAATGGGGTGTCAAAACCTCTAACTATTATAGTGTGGGAAGATGTCATATTTTTCAGATCAGTTAGGGCTTGTTGTATATATTGAGGAGCATCCAGATGGTCCATATTGGGTGCTTAGATGTTAACTATCAAAATTTCTTCATACTGTGTGTTTCCCTTGACCAGTATGTAGTGTTCATCTTTGTTTTTCATTATTTTTATTGGTTTAAACCCCATTGTATCTGCATACAAGATTGAAACCCCAGCTTTTTTCTACTTTCCATTTGCCTGGAGTACTATTGCCCCTCCCTTCACCCTGAGTCTTGTTTTATTCTTTGAGGTAAAATGAGTTTCTTGTGGGCAAGAGACATCTGGCCTGAGTTTTTATATCCAGTTGGCCAGTCTATGCCTCGTTAGAGGAGAGTTCCAAACATTCACATTAATTGAGAGAATTGATAGATGTGACAGAGTTTTGGTCATCTTGTTTTTCAAAAGTTAAGAGCTTAATTTTATGCCTCTAACCATTGTGGAAGCTAGGCTTTGTTCTTTAATTTCTGGGTGGGTTTCCTTTGGTGGTGTACCCTCCCTGTTGATTGTTATGAAAAATGGGTCTGAGTATTTTCTGTAGAGTTGGTTGAGTTATGCAAATTTCCTCAGCATTTGGATGTCAGTGAAGTATTTGATTTCTCCATCACAAATAAAGCTCAGTTTAGCAGGGTATAGGACCCAAAACAATAGAAATTATTTTGTTTAAGAAGGTTGAAGGTTGATGACCATCCTTTATTGGCTTGGAAAGTTTCGGCTGAAGGATCTGCAGTCATTCTTATACTTTTCCTTTTGTAATTATGCTTTTCTTACACCTGGCTGTTTGCAGAAGTTTCACCTTCATGTTAATATTGGCAAAATTAATTACAATTTGTCTAAGAGATACTTTGTTTGGATTGAGTCGTGCTGGGCTTGTGAAACTATCTACTATCTGAATTTCTGAGTTTCTTGCAATACTTGGGAAGTTCCCTGCCATAATGTCTTGGAGCAGAGAATTTGCCTTTGGGACCATCCTCTTCTTCTTCAGGAATCTCTGTAATTCGGATGTTTGATTTCTTGGAATGAGCCCATCATTCTCTCAGGGAATATTCTGTTCTTTTTCTCCATTTTTCTATCTCTTTAAATGCTTGGGATCGTTTAAAATTCTTGTCTTCTTTATCTGAGATTCTTACCTCATACTGCTCAACCCTATTTCTGAGGGACTCTACTGTATTTTGAGGCTCCTCAAATACCTTTTTCAATTCCTTGAGCTCTGCTATATCTTTCCTCATTATGTCCATATCTTTGGTGACTTTGTCTTGAATTCATTAATTTATTGAGACAACTTCTGAACTGTTTTTTGGTTCTCTGTTTCCATCTTTTCCTCCATTCCAATTATCTTATTTGCCATCCATATTCTAAATTCTATTTCTGACATTTCAGCAATTTCTCTGTGGATGGGATTCTCTGATGTATTTTCTTTGATGTCCCCAGGAGGCATTGATCTGCTCTGATTTTCATGTTGCCAGAGTTCTTCAGCTGATTCTTCCTCATGGGTATTTTTAGGTTATTGCTCTTTTTCAATATGTTAATTTTACTTATTTAGTTGAATTCATAGGTTGTCCCCAACAAGTACACTCCTCACCATTGGAGTGCCACTACTATACTAACAAGGCAGACAAGAGGTGAATCCGCAGCCCCAGATAGTGTCTCCAGGGTGACAACAATCAGTAGGCAGTACTGGCTCAGAGTTCCTATTAAAGTTGTTCTGCCAGTGCTGCTTCCACCCACAAAATCAAGCTCATAAGGCTGCCCAGCTGACAGTGCTGACCCAGAGTTCAGGAGAAATGCTTATGCACTGGGCACCATCTGGCCAATTGAGCATTGAGGGCTGCAGCTCTGTGGACAGTGTAGGCTGAGAGCTCAGACAAATTCACTCAGGCATTGGGCACCACCTGCCCAGTCAAGCTCAGGGGGCTGCCACTCAGTGTGTGGGGGAGTGCAGGTCTAAAGTTTAGATAAGAATCATTCGGGCATCAGGCACAATTCACCCAATTGAGCTCAGGGAGCCTCCACCAAGTGGAGAGTATTAATCCAAAGTTCAGTCCTAAGTCCCTTAAACACCAACCCTGCCCACCCAAGTGAGGTCACAGAGCCTTCACCCCATGGAGGGTGCTAATCCAAAGTTTAGTCCAAAGTCTCTTAAACCTTGCCCGCCCACCTAATTGGGCTCAGAGAGACCCTTTGGTGGAGGCCAGAGGTCCAAAGTTCAGTTCAAATTCACTTAAACCCAGCCTCTCCCTCCCAAGTGAGCTCAGAGAGCCCCACTTGGAGGACGCCAGAGGTCAAAAGTTCAGGCCAAAGTCACTGAAACCCTGTCCCTATCCCATCAGTTGAGCTCAGAGCCTTTCCTGGTGGAGGACAGAGGTCTAAAGTTCAGTCCAAAGTCACTTAGATACCTGTGTGCCCATCCAATCAAGCTGTGCCTGGTGGAGGGGGCAGATCCCTCCAGTTTAGTCACAAGTCAAAGTTGTAAGCACTGGCCTACCCATCCAATGGAGCCAGAAGTTGTTCTGAAGGACAGAAAACAGAGCTGCCTGAGGATTCTGAGGAGCTGGAGATGGGTAGTTCAGCCTCCTTCCACAAAGGCTTGGACTGCTGTGCTACTGTTCTCATGCTGCAGCTTGGAGCCAGCAGACTTCCTGAGTTTCTCAGTGAGCTCATGAAGCTCTCCGGACTCTACAGGGGGCAGTCCTTCCCACAACGGATGTTGGGGGGAGGATGATCTGGGTGCTCAAGATTGCTGGAAAAATATTTGGTCTTTTATGCCAGACAGAATGGGGCCTAATCTCAGTGGTGGGACCTCAGTAATGAAGGAGGACTGGGACCTCAATAATGAAGGAGAACTGGGACTTAGGAATTGCTCTTTTGTGAGACTTTTGAGGTAAGGTAAGGTAAGGTAAGGAGACTTTTGAACCCAGTTCACCGGTTGTCTGGTTGCTGGCTGTGGAGTTCCCATTTAGGGGGAGAGGTCTCCCATCCTCTGGGAGCTAGGTTCATACCTGTTGTTTTTCTTCCACTTTCTTGTTTCTGCCCCTTGATTCACCTTGGGTGATGTGTACTCATTTAATCCTCTCAGTGTGGAGACCCTCCCATTTGGCTTCCATCCACTTCAGTCCAATATCTCTCACTTCGGGTGTGAGCTGCTGGTGAAAGCTGCTTCTAGTCAGCCATCTTCTCACAATTTCCCTGATTTTGATTGTTTTAAACTTCTAACATATTTGACATACTTCTCAAAATTAGATTTTTAAATTAAGAATTAAGTCTTTTGATCTCAAACTAGCTTTGGGATGTTATAGAGGGCCCTTGCAGCATCCAAAGGAGAGATAATAAATAGATTAGGTTAATGTTAAATTACATGGGAAGCATGTCAAATAAAAAAATGGTGCTTATCCTTCTTTGAGTTATGTTTTCATGGATATGTTATTAATATATGTTTCAAAATTGTATGAGATTCCAAATATTCTGATATGTCTTGGTACATCATCAGTCATTATAGTTATTAAGTTAAATTATTATAGGCCACAGACAACCACATTTTCTCATCAGTGATATCTTTGACTATTTCTACAACTAATTTCTTATTTCTAATACATTTTCTGAAAACTCTTTACAATCAAGTAAAATCCTTGAGTATAATATTTTTAAGGAGTTTCGTGGAAAGGATGGGAAGGACCCTAACAACCACTCTTGAGTACAGATTTTTGAAAACTTTTGGATCATATCATTTGAACTAGGTTTTTAGAACTCTAATGAAGAGATTACTGGTTTATAAAACAGCTAACTCAAAAAGGGTAAGAGTTGGTTGAATACCATGCAAACACTGCCATATTTTCCGTGCTGAATCAGCCAATCCTAAAATTGCTAAATGTGCAACTGAATGAACTCCATGGTCCAAGACAAATTACCTGCAGTAACCAGTTTAATAAACAGTGCTAAGTGCCTGAATTAGAGAAGCACAGTTGGTATTTTTGTTAGGTGTGAGTGCTGCCTGGTCTTTCTTGAGTTCTTAAATTGTCCATTTTTAAAAGGTCTCCACTGCATGGCTCATGATGGAAGAG
Source organism: Otolemur garnettii (assembly GCF_000181295.1). Taxonomy (NCBI): domain Eukaryota; kingdom Metazoa; phylum Chordata; class Mammalia; order Primates; family Galagidae; genus Otolemur; species Otolemur garnettii. Next base: position 1,977,752 of record NW_003852473.1, read on the forward strand.
ATAAAATGATCCGAATTTTATGTATTTTATGTGTGTGCATATATATATATATAAAATATACTTATGTTTACATAATTATGTATGCATGTATATAGTGATTGTTCTATATTGCTAAAGTAGTTTTTGACCAATGGTGTTTGCTTTGTCAAACCTATAATCCTATCAAAATTTCTGGCAAAGGGTAGCACCTATGGCTCAAAGGGTAGGGCACCAGTCCCATATGCTGGAGGTGGCGGGTTCAAACCTTCAAACCCAACCCTGGCCAAAAAAAAAAAAAAAATTCTGGCAAAATTTGTACAAAAAATTCTGGCCATTTGTACATTTATAGAGGTGTTTGATTTGTGATTCTTAATTTTTCAATGCATGTTTTTTAGTTGTATAGAAGATTTTCCATTCATGCAAAAATGATAATGTTATAATAGCAGCTAAAAGGTTATTAGGAAATGTGTTTCTCTTGGGGGGTATTCTGGGGAAATATCTAGTGACAGAGGTTTCTATTTCACTGCAAAGTTTGCAAAACAGATAAGATATTGCAGATACAATAACATTAGGCAAAGCTAACTGAATCACTGGGTTGCCTTTTGTCAAAATTATTGAAGATTGATTACAATCAAGTTTACTTACAATAGAAAACATAAATTGACCCCTTTCCAAATAGTCACTGTAATGTCTGTGCCCCTAATAATAGAATGTCATTGTATCTTCCATTCCTAAAGTCTGATATGATTAAATGTTATAAACCTTTAATGTATTATGCTAAGGCACAGTCATCATCAAACCCTTCATGATCTAGACTCTGAAGATTGGGTCTTCCATAAATGACGTAAGAGAAAAATTGCTCTTGGCATCCACACTGCAGCAAAGTTTCAGGACCTTGGGTTTGTAATTTTATAACTCAGAATGGTCCCTCCAGACTTTTGGAGAACTTAAGGTAACTAACCAAAGAAGTTTCTCCCCAGAAGCAGATGGCATCCAAGACATGAACAACTTCCCCAAGATCACAGATCAAGACTTCTCTGCTATCATAAGAAACTTATTGCTCTCATTTTTTTACTTGCTTGTGCCTCTATGAACAATGGAAATAGAAAATGAGGTTTTGTGTGCACCCATTGGATATAGTTTTATTTGTGGAGGATTTTGCATCCAAACTTATACATGTGCAACCTTATGCCTTAATGGATAGAAGATCTTCCAGTGTAGGTTAGGAATTTTAATGGTTGTTGCATAGTCATAAACAGGACTTTGGTTCTCTTTGTCTTGGAGTAAATGAGACAATGATTAGGAATTTGTCTCTCATAATAGGCCCCATAGCAGATTCTACACAAGACTCTAGTTGCACAACAGATTTCTTTAAATTCTCTTGGTAAAGTTATGTTAGGTTACAGAATTGCTTTACATTACTTACCAGTTGAATAGAGAGAAATCTGTGCAGTTACTAACACTTCTGGTTGCACATGATTGAATACATCAAATATTATAGAAATTCAGTTGTAGGGAATTAATGAACAGGCTTCTTGGTTTAGATTAGCAGATTATCTATTTCATTATTTGATCTATTTGATTTTAGCTGGTTTGGTATATGGGGACCTTGGCTAAAGAGTATTCTTCAAACTCTTGGTATTATTCACCTGATAGCCATAACACTAGTCTCCCTGGTATACTATATTCTCTCAAAATTTTAAATGTTTGCATAGAGCCACATATATAATGTCAATGGTCTCTCTTCAACTGGAATGACAAAAACACAAAGAAATATATGATCACGGGGACATCACAACTTATGAATCATATGCTGAGAATAGAAACTCAAAATCGTGGTAACTGAGAGTAGTCCTGAAGCCTTAAGCTTTGGTAACACTTTTGCCAAGGGGTAACCTGCCAAAAAGGGGGAGATTTTCAAATAAAATTATGAGAGGTCATTGTTGTACACTGAACTCATACATTAGACCCCACCAGACCAGACCAAAACAAATTGTAGTCACTCATACTCATGCTCATCGTATCTAAGATAGATCTTAGAACAGACCAGGCTCTTTTTCTCTCTTAAAAAAATGGAGATTGCAACACAAGGGGTCCTCTCTGCTCAAACTCTTACAAAAATTAACCTGAAATCCTTTTTTTCCACCCTACAAAATCCATTGTTCTCCTATTTACCTGGAGGACTTGAAGCCAAAAAAGAACATTTGTGATGGTGACAGAGTGGCATCAATGCCCAAAATCTCAGTTTCAAGAGGGGGCCCCCAAAAGGGAGAATTGTTGAATTAAAGTTTATCCTAAAGCTGCCTTCTTGCAAATTTTGAGTTCAGCCTAAAGATTTCTCCATATTTAGTGAACTGCAGTCTAACTAACTGGACATGTAAACAGACTATAACATGGCCAGATGTTTAAACTATGGAAATGATAGATATGACTTCTAGGTCTGTTTGTATATCCCTGTGTTTGATTCTCCAGCCTCACTTCTTTTCTCCCTCTATGGAGATCTTGGAGGCTACATGTTCCAAATGATGAGTTGCAACATAAAAGACTCTTGTGTCCCTGAGTAACTCCTTAGATGAGAGCTTTCCAGAATAGTCACCTAACCAGATTAAATTATAACTTGAGAAAGAAATGAACTTTTATTGTCTTAACCACTGAGATTTTGGAAGAGTTATCCATGTCTCCTTGGATGAGAGCTTTCCAGAATAGTCACTTAACTACATTAAAGTATAACCTGAGAGAAAAATGAAATGAATTTTTATTGTCTTTTTTGGGGGGGTATTTGTTATAGTAGCATAGTTAATCTCTTCCTGAATAATACACAGTCCTTTTTCAGTCATTCACCAAATTTTTATTGAGAATCTAAAATGTTCATGGGCTGATTAGCCCTGTAATAAAACTTTATTCATAACATCTACTGATGGAAAATCTCTATGATAGCACTATTCCAATAGATTTTTATAATTTTGAATTTTTTTTTTTTTTGGTTGCAGCCATCACTGTTGTTTGGTGGGCCTGGGATGGATTCGAACCCGCCACCTTGGGTATATGTGGCTGGCACCTTAGCCACTTGAGCCACAGGCACTGAGCCATAATTTTGAAATTTATTAAAATTTTAAAGTCATCTATCTCCTGTTTATTCTAATTCTCTCATTATTTGTATCTTAGTTATTAAATTCTGGTCTTTGTGTCAGTTTTTTAAATAGGAAAGTTAACAGTGTTTTTTGGCCCTGCCTTTTTATTAAATTCTCTTTTGAAAAAGCTTCTACTTAACAGGTGAGAGAGGCTTGAATAAAGAAAACTAATCCCATAATATCTTGCCTTAGATAGTGTTGGGGGTGTTGGTGGATACAGTGTAGAACCTCTTTTATTTTCCCTTTATTTGACAGCCATCCAACCTAATGATGTCATAACATCTGCCCACATGAACTAGAGAGCTGAGCAAAAATAGAAAACCTTGGGAATTCTAGTTCTTCAACAAAAAGTTAAATAACCTGAAATTTTTATTCAACAGACTGTATCTCTTCTTTCTGTCAAATCTATTTACCTTCACATTTGAATGTTAGAGTCTGTTGTGAGCTCTCCTAAAGAAAAAAATAATTTTCAACATGCTCTTAAATTCTTATTATTTTTATTGAGTATCGTTTGAGCAATAAAGAGATATTATTCCTAGTTTGGAAAGTGTAGGCAGACCCAATTATTGGAAAACATACCACTGACCTTAATTAATGTTGCTTTGTGCTTTTTTTCTTCTTTTTTTGAGACACAGTCTCACTATGTTACCCTTGGTAGAGTGCCATGGCGTCACGGCTCACAGCAATCTCAAACTCTTGGGCTCAAGCAATTCTCTTGCCTCAGCCTCCTGAGGAGCTGGGAGCCTCCTGAGGAGCACCTGCCACAATACCTGGCTATTTTTTTTTCATTGCAGATGTCATTATTGTTTGCAGGCCTGGGTGGGGCTCGAATACACCAGCCTCGGTGTATGTGGCCAGTCCCCTACTCACTGAGCTACGGGTGCCGAGCCTGTTTTGTGTTTTTATTGAAATGAAATTCTTGAACAATTGTATGCCAACAACTTCGGTAATTTAGATTAAATAAATACATTTTTAGATAAGTACAACTTGTGAAGAATAAATTATAAAAAAATAGAAAATATAAACAGATCAATAATGTGGGAGATTGAATCATTAATAAAATATCTCCCATCAAAGAAAAATCCAAGACCAGATCCAGATGGCTTCATGGCTGAATGAAGGCTGAATGAAGGCTGAATTACAAACATTTAAAGAACTAATACAAATTTTTCTCAAATTCTTCCAAGAAAACTCAATGAAGCCAGAATTACACTGTTACTAAAACCAAACAAAGAAGCTGCAAGAAAAGAAAATTATAGGCTAATATCTTTGATGAACATAGATACAGAAATCCTCAACAAAATATTAGCAAACACACTTCAGCAATATTAAAAGAATCATTCACCATGATAAAATGAGATTTATCCCTGGGATGTGTGGATGGTCACTATATTTTTTCTTTTTCTTCATGATTCACTATAGTAACAGAATGAAGAACAAAAACTATTTGATCATCTTTAAAGATGCAGGAAAAGTATTTGACAAAATTCAGTATACCTTCATGATAAAAATTCTCAACAAATCATGTATAGAGGAATGCACCTCAATACAATAAAGACCGTATGTGACAAACTCATAGCTAACATTATTCTCAATGGTAAATAGGTGAAAGTTTTTCCTCTAAGGTCAGGGATAAAAAAGGGATGCTCACTCTCAGCATTTCTTTTCAACACAGTGCTGGAAGTCCTAGCCAGAGCAATGAAGCTTGAGAAAGAAATAAAAGGAATCCTAATAGGAAAAGAGGAAGTGAAATGGTTTGTATTTGCCAACAACATAATCTTATATATAGAAAACTCCAAAGATTCCACCAAAAAACGACTGGAGCTGATAAACAAATTCAGTAAAGTTGCAGAATACAAAATTAATATACAAAAACAGTGTTCCAATGTACTCATAACAAACCACCTGAAAAGGAAATTAAAACAAATCCACTTAAAAGACATAAAATTAAATATTTAGGAGTTAATCAACCAAAGAAGTGAAAATCTGTATGCTGAAAACTATTTATTCCATGTTCATAGATTGGAAGTGTTAATATTGTAAACATGTCCCTACTATCCAAAGCAGTCTACAGATTTAATGCAATCCCTATCAAAATTCCAATATCATTTTTTACAGACAGAAAAACAATTAAGTTTGTATGCAACAACAAAATACCTCAAATAGTCCTTGACAGAAATAACCTAGACAGAAAGAACAAAGCTGGAGGCATCACACTTGTGGATTTAAAAGCATATTACAAATTTATTATAATCAAAATAACTTGATATTGGCATGAAAACAGACATAAAAAACAATGAAATAGAATAGAAAGTCCAGAAATAAGTCTGTGTATTTACAGTCAATTAATTTTTAACAAAGATACCAAGAACACACAATGGGAAAGTGACAGTCTCTTCAGTAAATGGTCTTGGGAAAACTGGATATCCATATTAAGAAAAATAAAATTGGGCCCTCATCTTATACCATATACAAAATGGCTTAAAAACTTAAGTATATGACCTGAAGCTGTAAACAACTAAAAGAAAACATGGGTGAAAACTCTGTGACACGGATCTGGGCAATGATTGGATATGATTCCAAAATCATAGACTACAGAAGCAAAAGTAGAGTGGGAAAATATCAAACTAAAAAGCTTCTGCTCAGCAAAAGAAGCAGTTAACAAAATGTAGAGATAATCTACAGAATAGGAGAAAATATTTACAGACCAGACATCTGATAAGGTGATAACATCTCAAGTATATACAGAACTCATTTCAATAGCAAAACAAACAACCTGATTTAAAAGTGGGCAAAGTTCCTAAAGAAACATTTTTCAAAATAAACTTATAAATAGACAATACATACATAGAAAAATGCTCAGCATCACTAATTGTTAAGAAAATGCAATTGAAAACTACAATGAGATATCACCTCACACCTATTCAAATGACTTTTACCAAAAGATGAAAGGTTAAGTGTTGGCGAGGAAGTGGAAAGAGAATTCTTGTACATTGCTGGTGGGAATGTAAATTAGTTCAGCTATTATGGAAAACGGTATGAAGTTTCCTCAAAAAAAAAAAAAAAATAGAGCTACTTTATGATCCCGTAATCCCACTTCTGGGTGTATATCCAAAGGAATGGAAATCAGTATGTCAAGGGGTTATCTATACTCCCATGTTTATTGTAGCACTATTCACAATAGCCAAGATATGGAATCAATCTAAGCATCCATCAACAGATGGATGGAGAAAAGAAAATATGGCACATACACGATGAAATACCGTTCAGCCTTAAAAGAGGGGGAAATCCCGTCACTGGTGACAACATGGGTGAACCTGGAGGACATTATGTGAAGTAAAATAAGCCAGGCACAGAGAGACAAATACCACATGATATTACAGACATGTGAGATCTAAGAGTTGAACTTAGAGAGTAGAATGATGATTACCAGAGGTTACCAGAGGTTGGCTGTTATCAGAGGTCGGCGGATTGGATAAGAGAGAGAGGAAATGGGGAGTTACCAGCCAAAGGGTATAAAGTTTCAGTTAGATAGTAGGTACGCATTTTGAGATCTATTGTACAGCGTGGTGACTATAGTCAAATAATGTATTGCATATTTCCAAATAACTAAGAGTAAATTTCAAATTTTTCACCATAAAAAACAGGAAAGCAAGGTGATAGGCATTTTAATAAGCTTGATTTAATCATCCTATATATATATATGTGTGTGTGTGTGTGTGTGTATCTCAAAGCATCACATTGTACTCCAAAAATGTAAACAGTTAGAATTTGTCAATCAAAATTAACAATAATAAAAAAGAAAAAAAATGACATGGTTAAGTTGGAAGGTGATAGCTAATATATAGTTTAAACATTTTCCCCAAAATAAAATTTTACTACTTTTATGATTATGAATATGTTAACATTTTAAAAACTGAAGCAGTATAGAAAAAAGTGTACCCCCCCAAACTGCTGTTAATATTTTGTAGTATATCTTTTAAGCCTTCTCAACTCACAAACAAAAACAGACATACACACAGGCAGTTTTAGATGGATAGGATCACATTACAGATATTTTTATATTGTAAATTTTTGTTCACAAACCTGACATGAATGTAATTGCATCCCAATAAATCTAGAGCTACACAATCATTTAAGAACTATGAAATATTTGTTTACAGATATTTCTTTATAGGAAGACATCATAACTAATATGACCAGTCTTCTATTGATGAACATTTAGGTTGTTTCCCTGTTTTTCACTGTCATAAGTGATGTTGCCATAAACTTATATGTATGTAAGTTTAAATTTTTTTTTTTTACAAGTAGTATAAATTGCTAAGGGGAAACTTCTGGGAGGAAAGTAAACACATTTAATATTTTGAAGTTTTATATTACCGGAAGGAGAACACATGTGTTATTTTGGCGAATGCATTGGAAAGACAACAGAAAGGAGTATTCGTAAATTTAAAGGGACTAAGGGAAGTTCACTCCTGCATCTCACCAAGAGTAAGTCCAAATTACCTGGACTGGATGAAAGAATCTGTGCTTGTCCCAAGGGCCATGCTTTGGACATTTTAAATATTTCTCTGTTACTGAGTCTTATATTCTAGTGCATGACAATCTTTGGTACACCAGAAAAATTTTCAAAGTTGAATCCAAGATGGAAATTTAGTGTGGGTGGCAAGAAGAGGAAGGAGTTTGCTGGAGTGGAAGAATGTCACAACCCATTTGCATTTCATTTGCTTCTCTTGCTCCAAGCCCATCTGTGGACACTCTTAGGATACCAGTGTTGTTGTGGTATGTTGTGAAGTTATCCATGAGCCACTCATGATTCCATCTGTCGGCTTCATAAATATTTTATTCCCCTGCCCCTGCTGAAGAAAATGGGAACATGTGATATTTCTATTTCCTCATCTCTTTTCTGTGCCTTACATTAGATAAGTAAATGTAATGCAATTACATTACCCTGAAAATGCAAATTGGAAGAAGCAGGAGTTTGCGGGCTGGGAACACAGGTTTTGGATTCTGTATTCGTCAGGGTAATGCTAGAATATGCTATGGTAGGAACAGCACCACCACCAACAAAGCTGCTAGCTTTCAGGAAGGGGGGTGCCAGCACAGCCCAGATTTGCTTCTTGCTTTTGGAAAGTCTGATGCACATCTCATGATACCTTACAGCAACTCTCTTATGTTGGGGGCCTAATACAGTCACACACAAACACTTCTCCCTCCTTGTCCTCCTCTCCTTCTAAGACAAAGACACAAAGATCTGGTTAGCCCCATCCCCCAGGAATCTGCACCCAAAGACCCTAACCTGACTTGAAACCTGTGGAATGTGCCCACCCAGGGCCTGTATAAGTGTGGTCTCTAAGTGCCCTAGCACAGACACCATCCTTGCACTGCCCAGGTGGGTCACCTCCCCTTTCAATAATCCTGGCCTGAATATCTCTGCAGCCTCGTCTCTGGGCACCGCCATTTCCACCTTTCTTGATAGACACGGTGTCTCATGGATCCAGGCACTCTGTATTTTGAGATTGAGCCATCTCAATTCATGGCTTTAAGAGCTGCACTTTCAAATGCTTCATCTCGGGAGAGACCTATATGGTTGTCATTTGCTCATAACTTGTTTTGCTCCCAATCTCTTGGCCACATGACTGCAGGGAGGCTGAGAGGTGCAGGGTGGCACACAGAATATCTGCCTGCTTTTTACTAAGAGTGTCAACTCACAAGTTTACTGATGTTCTGTGTCTTGGTTTCTTCATTTGTAAAACGAGATCAGAATATAGATGCTGTTACGATGGTCTTATCAGAAGGCAATCCTATTGTAAGTCGAGAAGCATACTTAAAATGCATATTGTTTTTGCAACATTGTAAAGTGGAAAAGTTCTAAGTCAAAACATCATAAGTCAAATACTATCTGTACCTCTTTCATGTAGTGTTGAATAAAGAAAGGCACATTGAAAGTTCTCAGGAAAAGAACTTGTCCTTGGGAAATGGACATCATTAACCAGTCAGGGCTTGAGTTGGTACAAAGAAGATGTACTTGGAGTTCAGAAGTGAGAGAACTCACTTTTAAAGAGATTGACCAAGGAAAGCTGCATGGTGGAGAACCCATATGAGCTGGATTCTGAAAAATCTACTGCTTCTTTCAATTTCTTGAGAAAAGAGTAACTTTGTAGAGACTTGGGGAATGAAGGGGAAGAAAGAGCTGAGGATGTTTTAGAGTGTTGTGACCTGAAATGGAAAACAAATTATGAGTAAATGACCAGTAAGCCGACACAGTGAATGACACAGTAGTCTGTTTTACAATGGAAGACTTCAGTCCTGGTTTCATTATTTTTGGAATGTGCTATTCAGCTGTGTGGGAAGCACATCCATTTGAGTCGGGACCACCTCAAGGTTCCCCTGTCCTGAGTTGGGAGGGAAATTGCCTTGAATGAGGGAGACCAGTTGCCTGACAAGAAGCTTGAAGCACATCTATGGCTAGATTTATTTATATCTCTTCAAGCAAAGAGAACTTTTCTGAGCTCAGTTATGGGATCATAAGCTGAATAAGGAATTCTCTGCTCCTGGAACAAGCCTGGCCCTGGCTTTCTTATTCTTGACGTCAGGGCTTGGCTTCTGCCATCTACACTTGTCTCTTGGTTTGTGAAGTCTTAGGATGCTTGGCTCATCTTCCCCTTTAATTCTTGGCTCTGCTCATTTTCCTGATTTGGGAACTCCCCCCACAGCTTTTGGTGAAATGATCCCTTAACTCCTGCCTCAAGGAACCCTGTCAGCCAACCCAAGCCCTGGACTCCCTTCCAGCTTGATCCCAAGAGGCCATTGGGAGAACAGACTGACACAGGCAACATGGTGAAGAGCGAATGCCACAGAGTTAGGCCGCCAGTGTCAGAGTCCCCCGTCTGCCACTTACTGGCCGGAGGACCTTAGATAAGATATGCAGCGTCTTGGTGCCTCAGCTTTCCCATTTGAAAAACAAGGATAATGGTAATAGTACCAGCCTCCTGGGGGTGTGGAAAGGTTAAATCAGGGTTAAATTAGGTAATAAAAATGCTTAGAACTGTGCCTGGCTACTGTAGGCATATAAAAAGTTTTTTCTATTATTGTTTAAAATAAAAGTGTCCTGGGAGCACAAGGGAGGAAGCAATTAAGGGCCCAAGGGAGCTGAGAATAGTTCTGTAGAAACAATGATACTGGGATAGAGTGTTGATCCAGGAGGACTTTCCCTCAGGGTGGGCTGGAGGGACAGCGATCTGAGAAGGGAAGCTGGTGCCAAGGCTCATGTAGGGACGAGAATAAGAAGTGTAGTGTGGCTGGGGCTTGGGATGAATGGTGGGGTGGGGTGGGGAGGCATGGCAAGAGATAGAGCTGGGGACTGGGACAGCTGCTCAGCCAGTAAGCTGGTGCTTCCTCCCGGGCAGCAGCAAGCCAGGGGAAGTCTTTAGGCATGGAAGTAATTATGAGCAGGTTTGCACGCTCCCATCAGGTATGGTGTGAAGGATGGATGGATTGCAGTGGGCAGGAGTGTTGGCCAGGAGTCCCTTTGAAGAGGCTGTTCATTAAGCCATGGGGAGAAATCACCTGAGATTTCCATATCACGGATCATTAACAGCTGCTCTCTCCTTCCCTTCTTACTACTGGGTTTTTGTATAGTTTGGAGGTTTTGTACTTGTTTGTTTGTTTTCTATTATTTTTATATTTATTTTCCCACAAGGTAAACATGACAATTCTTCCTATACTAATAATTCACAGCAAAAGTACAGTATGCTGGTTTCTCTCCACTCACCCACTGCATCAGTCAACTTGAAACTGTTCTGCAGCCAGCGTGGCCGAGGATGGGTTAAAACATTACTTGACATGGCACCGTAGCTTTAAGTCTATGCATGAGCTTTGATTTGCTCCAGAATTCAGTCTTTCTTCTGCTTCACTTGTCACACCATTAGGAATATCCCTGGGTGAATGACCTGGGGTTACAGATTAAGTTTAAAAACCTTCTTGCCATTTTTCTGCTTGCATTGGTTGGACTTAGACTGAGATTTCATTAAATAATGAATTTTATTTGGTTTGCTACAGGGTAAAGTCTAAAAGAACTCGAAATGGTCTTTTTTCCTCTATTCACTTGTAATTCTCAAATGGAAGGATCCTTCCTTCAGATGCATAGTTATTTCAAGAATTTTCCTATCACAGGCACTGCCTCAAGTGCTTTGAATATGTTACCTATAGAACCAATCCATCAAGAGCTTAGTAAGAAGCCTGCACAGGCCTGAAGAGTGTGTCCAGTTGGAACTGTAAGTCACATGTCCAGTCTAAACCTTCCCTTCATCCTTCATTTGTAAAGCTCATGCTCTATGCCCCAGCTCTATGCCTCCTAAAAAGAGCAAAGCTACCTATGCTTTCAGAATGTTTTTTCCCCAGAGCAGCTAGGGAAAAAAATCTACAAAGACAGAAAGAACCCCTGGCGGACATCTTTTTCTTTTTTCCAAACACATTTCTGTTCAGCTGAGAAAATGACGTTGCTCATGCCATGCAATTCAGCATTGCTTTTCGTTAATACTGAATGAAGGGTTTTTAGAGTTGACCAGTTTGCCCCTCTTTGAAACATTCCTCTTCATTAAACAACGTTCAGAAATGCTCAACCCAACCTGAATAGTAATTGGGTTTCCCTTTACTTTCTCTTTTGTTTTGGGTCTTCTGCAGCGGGGAGGGTAATAGGTGCTTTGTCCAAAAATGGTTCCCCAGAAGCAATCAATTAATCCGGTGAAACAGCTGGTAGAAGCATCCCCGCCCCTCGTCTTGGTGCATTGCTGGATTTTCCAGCATTTTTTTGTTGTGGTTTTGAGGGGAGGACCTCCAGCCGATATGGAGATGCCTCTCTGTTGTGTCATCCCTTGTGAATCTCCCAGGGTGTGCCAGAAAGATCCGAGGAATTAAAGACCTTCAGGGCCTCCAAAACCTTTAGGGCTGCCACTCACGTTTTATTTTCTTTACAGACACATTGCCTTCTTCCTTTAGGAAAGAACTCTCAGCTTCTGTGCAACCAGCCTCTGTGGGGTTCTAGATGCAAATGAGAGCTGTCTTCAGATATTTGAAGGTCCATTAAGTGGAGAAAGAATTTAATATATTTGGTGCATAGTTCCTAGTGACAGCTCCAGGATAAGCTGCTAAAAAATAAATGTCAGGAAGCAAAGCTTTTCCCCAGTGTGTTCTGCGGGCCTGTGGAATGCTAATGGGGGCTAGTGCTGGGTGTGGAAGGTTGCGTTAGAAAACGCTGTGTCCATGCTGTCAAACACATTTCTTTATCAAAGCTAATGAGTGCTATGAGTATTTAAGAAGAAAATAGTACATGTTTATTTGACCATGGAACGTTGTTCATAGAGCAGGTCAAGGGACAGAAGCTTACAGCACTAAGAAAGTGCTCTGCAGTCTAACATGAAAACACACTTTACTTTTATGCACGTGGGGTTAGAGGCCTTAGGTGTGAGTTCTAGCTACAGTCAAATGCATTGGGGCCCTAAACATAAATTCAACCTGAAAATATTCAGATTGAGTTTATTTACAAGATGGAAAGTAGAACTGAATATATTGAACTTCTTGCTGGCTCTCCATTGCTATGGACAGTGTCGTGGTATGTTAATCCTCCCACCTGTTGAGGACCTGAAGTGGATCCCACTTGGTGAGCACACCTGGCATTCGCACTGGTGCTGAAACCCCAGAAGACCACTTCCAAAGCCTTACCAAAAACTTACCCTAAAGTTGTACTTGGCCCTGTCATTACTACTATTATGTTGTAAAATGAAGTTAATAATAGCGCTGATTCTCCTGCTAGATATTTTGGGTTTACTCTATTAAGTGATAAAAGATTGGTTGAGAGATATATACTATTTTGTTGGAGTAAGGCTAATTTGGTGATGATGTGGTGACTCATTGTAGTTTGGAATTTCAAAGGCCAGTCAGCTTTTAACTGTTAACATCCATAGGAGTTGAAAACTAAGTATTATGGCATATTTAAAGCTGGGTTCTTTTCAGGTATTTATAATGGACTTCTAGAAAGGAGAAAGAAAGGGGAAATAGGTGTACTATAACAAAGACATTTTATCTATTTATGTCAGTCAGTCAAACCCAAAGTCCTTTTTTTTAAAAAAATAGAGACAAGGTCTTGCCCTGTGGCTCAGGCTGGAGGCTGAAGTATAGTGGTGTGATCATAGCTCATTGCAGCCTTGAACTCCTGCACTCAAGCAATTCTTCTGCTTCAGCCTCCCGAGTAGCTGGGACTATAGGTATGTACCATCATGCCTGGATAATTTTTAGATTAATTATTTTTTGTGGAGATGAGATCTCACTATGTTGCTTAGTCTGGTCTCAAACTCCTAGCCTCAATGATCCTTCCAACTCAGCCATCCAAAGTGTTGGGATTACAGGTCTGAACCACTGTACCTGGCCTCAAAGTGCTTCTTAAGGGGCATTTCTTAAGTATTACACGTGTAAATACAATGAGGAACTCTAAGATATCACCTAACCCCAGCAAGATTAGCCCATGTCACAAGGTCCCAAAGCACCAGATGCTGGTGTGGATGTGGAGGAAAGGGAACACTTCTATACTCCTTGTAGGATTGCAAACTAATACAGCCTTTTGGGAGAGAAGTATGGGGACTCCTCAAAGATATAAAATTAGACCTTCCATTGGATTTTGAAATCTTATTACTAGGTATCTACCCAGAAGAACAAAAATCATTTTATCACAAAGACATTTGCAACAAAATGTTTATTGTAACTCAATTCATAATTGCCAAATTGTGGAAGCAACCTAAGTGCCCATCAACCCATGAATGGATCAACAAACTGTGGTATATGCATACCATGGAATATTATTCAGCCGTTAAAAAGACAGAGACTAGATGGAATTTAAATACATTCTTCTTAGTAAAGTATCATAAGAATGGAAAAATAACTATCCAATGTACTCCATACTAATATGAAATCAATATATAAACAACTACATGCTCATGAGAACAATAAAACACTCTTACAGTCCAGTTTGAGGGTAAAGGGAAGCACGGGAGGGGGCAGAAGGGAGGGAGTGTGGCAGAAGGAGGGAGGGCATGAGGTGGGTTCTCCCCTAATATGCTCACTGTGACAGTGTATACCATGCCCCTGGGTGAGGGGCTCTTCTACAAATGGAACTTTATCCAGGAAGTGAGAACAACGTAACCTAAATATTGTACCTTCATATTAATCTGAAATAAAAAAATAAAAGAAGGAATATATGAAGATTCTGTATTATAGAATTCAGATCTAAAGAAATTTGAAAAGGTGGGGGTGACTAAATATTTTTAGAGGTAAGTATTAAGTCCTTCACTTGTATTAAAAATGTTTCAAAGTGCTGAAAAGGGAAGTTATTAGCTCTGTCTCACTATTTTTTAGGAAAATTATTTTAATAAGCAGTGAGTAAATGTCCTGTTGTTACCAACAGAGAAAATGTGCTCTTAGGTGACAGGCGGAAGCCTGGTAGGTGAGACAGAGAGATGACAACTATGTCCAACCCGGCACTGGGCAATTCAGAACATCTCTTGGTTACTATGTGTTGGGAAGAACAGAGCCAATCCCATATACCCAGAGGACAGAGACCACGGTGATGAAGACTTTAAACCGTGCAACAGGAGAACCTACTAAAGTTTTGTGGGGAGGTGAAACTTTGGAAAAGAAAACTATCATGGGCTGTAACACCTGCCTTTAGATGTTTGAGGAATTGTCAGACGTGTGAAGACCCTTACGGCCTCAGGGAGTGGAATTTAACCAGCAAGTAGAAGCTTTCAGGAAAGAGGTCATAGCTCCTTTTCAAAATGTTCTGACAAGCAGAGATTTTTTCCTAAGTGTAATTAGTTGGCACAGGGATCAGTTCTGTGTTACCATGCAGCCTCTCTACTTTGTAGTTAAGCTTTGCGAAGTAAAAGGACCAGAACTCTCAAAACATTTCTTCTGATTTTTAGATTATGGGCTTTTTGATTTTGCCTAGGTGCACTAAGTAGTCCTTGTAACTACATGACAATCAAGCAGAAGGGCAGTATAATTTAGCCATACTTTGGAGCAGATTAGAAATAATACTGGGGGGAAAACAACAAAAAATTACCATTGGGGCCAAGTATATCAGCTTATTCTTGAGGATTAACTGAATTTTCTGTTGAATTTATCAAAGGACCATTTACCCACTTTCCAGCAATCCATAACCATGGGTAAACTTGAGCACAGACATATTTGAACTTGTGGGCTCTGTGAACACAGTCTGGAAGTGTCTACTGGGGGAATGCTCTGCCTTCTAGCCATTATGTCTAGGCATCCTGGTGTCTTCCACGTGGGACTTTAATGTTTTTTAAAGCAAGTACATGTTAAGTATCTGTTATGTGCAAGGCAGGCACTATATTTAGTTTGGTCTTGTTTTATAGAATTGTATAGAGAATAATTTCCACTCATTATTTCTTTGGGACTGATTTTCAATTCAATACACCAAAGATTTCTATTCCTTGATCATTCTAAAACCAAGGATTTTGTTCCTTCCAAGGAGGAATGTTATAGTGCTCTGAAATACAGTTACCCTTCGTGCCTGTTGGTTCCACATCCATGTTTTCAACAAACCATGGATTAAAAATATTAAAAAAACCCAATATGATAATAAAAAATACAAATAAAAAACAATACAATATAACCATCATTTACAAGGCGTTTATATACAGGATGCCCACAAAATTCATGTGCAGTTGCAATGTGTACATAATGTGTACATAATCTAGATTCTGCCTGTTTTTAAAGATAATTTGAAGAAATTATAATATCAAGCGGTATATGAAACAAAATATGTGAAAGAGATATAAAACAATGATTGTAAAACGTTGAACTAGAAATCATGGATGAGTGACGCACTTTGTGTAACTGAGTAGTAAATTTAGTGCTACTACATCAAATAGTGTTCAATTTTAAACATCTCTAGATTGCTTTTCATATTAATAAGGATGCCCATAAAGTTCATGTGCAATTTAAAATAGTGTGCAATTGCGCACAGACTACGGATACCCTGTGTTAGATATGGAAAGTAATCTAGAGATGTGTGAAGTGTATGGGGTGTGTGTGTAGGTTCTGTGCAGTTACTATGCCACTTTGTGGGAGATGGGGACTTGAGCATCTGGATTTTGGTGTGGGGGGTGTGTGCCCTGAAGCTAATCCCATGTGGAAACCAAGGGATGACTGTACATCGGAAATGTCTGTTCTGTGAAACGTTTATGAGGGAAAGAGGCCAAGAAAATGCATGTCTAGTTCTTGGTTGGGGACACTGAGATGAGACTAATTTTTGTTGAACTGGTTGCATTAATTTATCACTGAATACATTAAATTCTTGGTTGAGGTTGGGTAATGTTCGGCAGCCCGGAAAGATAATTAGCTAACCAGTCATTCTCCCTTTGTGCTTTAGATAGACATGTTTGCATGTGTATCTCAGGCCATGAGCGCCCCTCCAGGAGGGTGGGGCAGAAGCTGAAAAACACATCAGAGTGTCTCCTGGATGAGGATTGCCAGGCTAGTGTCTGACAGTTTAATCCTAGGAAGATGTTGTTTTCTCAAACATGCTTTCTTTCACACCTCCACTTTCCTTCTTTCCTTCCTTTCGAGGATAAGATTGGCGTAATCTAACATTTATCCATATTTAATTGTCTGCCACAAAGCTTAGCACTAAATTTACTACTCAGTTACACAAAGTACGCCGCTCATCCATGATTTTTAGTTCACTGTTTAATGATCATTGTTTTATATCTCTTTTACATATTGTTTCATATACAGCTTGATATTATAATTTCTTCAAATTATCTTTAAAAACAGGCTGAATGTAGATTATGTACACATTTTAAAACACGCAAGCCTGGTAGGTATTATTAACAGATTACATCATTTGTGTTTCACAAGTGGTTTTGAATGTCTTATGCTTTGTATTTCACACCAGATAATCAGGCTCTATTATAAGGAAACATCTTTTATGAAAATAATGAATAAGATTTAAAACAAAGATAGGTGCCATCTGCTTAGTGGTGTTATATTAAGTACAACTTTCCTCCACTGGGAGAGCTTTTCCAAAATGAATATTTTGCCTCTCTTTGTCAGTCTTCTCAGCACACACAATAAACAGAAATACTTTTGTAATTGTGCATGGACCTTCAAATTTAAAGACATGCTACATTCTAGACAGGGCCAGAGATGTTGACAGTGGCACATGGAGTATTGAGAGACAATTGGTAAGTTTGTAGACCAGTTGGGTGGCTGCCTTCATGGCTACAGCAGAAGCAGTGGTCCAGAGAGGGCAGATGGGGTAAACCTGGGAGAGTCGTATTTCCCGAGGAGGAATCAAGCTGAGATGGGGAGAACCACTAGCTGCTTTGGAGAGCTGGTTACTAAGCATGGGCATACATTGAATTATCTGAGAAGCTTTAAAAACACCAAAGTCTGGGTAGGTGGGGCGGGAGATGCAGAGGTCAGTATGATGCAACTTTCCTTGAAGAGAGGGTTTTCTCTAGAGCAGAACTACCTAAATCATCACTGGACCCTGGTGGTTATGTGATTTCCTTCCAAAGGTCTTAGGGGTAGAGAGAAGGTGGGATTGTTTTCTTTGGAAAAATGCTACTGACTGGTCCTTGTGGGTTTGTTCTAACTGTCTGTTCTGTTTTGGTTGGAACAATATTGTAGTGTTAATTCCAGCTTTAGTGTAAACGCTGCCTTATCCTGAGGGATGTTTTATAACTCTGGAGTGAATCGGTCCAGTTATTTATTTCACAATCAATACATATTCAATGCTTTTGTTGAAGCACACAGGGTCTGTTGATTGCCTCGCTTTGAATGCTTTGTCCACCACTTACTAGGAGTGTGACTCTGGGCAACTTCTTTACCCTCTTTATCTGTACAATGCAAATATGAATAACGGCAACCTCATGATTGTTTTATTTTATTTTAAATTGACAAATAATAATTACACATATTTATGGGGTACTGTGTCATGTTTTAATACATGTGCAGATCGTGGAGTGATCAAATCAGGCTAGTTAGCACATCCATCACCTAAAATATTTATCATTTTTTTGTGGTGAGAACATTTAAGCTCTTGCAACTATCTTGAAATATATGTTAATTTTACTTATAGTCATCATGTCCAATAGAACACTTATTTCCCCCAACTAATTAAAACTTTGTACCTGCTGACCAACATCTCCCCTTTCCCTGTCCACCCTTCTTCCCTCTGGTCACCAGCATTCTCCTCTCTTCTTCTGAGTTTGGCCTTTTTACATTACACATGTGAGGTAGATTGCATGGTATTTTCTCTCTGTGCCTGGCTTCTCTCACTTAACATAATGACCTCTAGGTTTGCAGATTTTTATTGTAAATGTTATATGATAATATATAAGTAAATAATGTAGAAAATGTCTGGGACATTGTAAAGAGTAGGTCAGTGAGTCTCAAAGTGTGGTCCACAGATGAGAAGCCGCAGTCAACTGGAGACTGGTTAGAAATGGAATCCCCAATCTCATCACAGATTTACTGAATCAGAAACTCTAGAGTGGGGTCCAGCAATTTGTATTTTAATAAATTTTCCAAGCAATTCTGATGTTAACTAAAGTTGGAGAGCTTACTTGTAACTATTTCACTAATTCCCACCAGCTCATATTTCAGACAACAAAATCAACATTATGGTTATCACATTGTCTAAAAAGAAACACCTTATGGCAAATTAAGTGAATTATATTTAAATAGTCGAACTATCCTCCTTAATTTGCCACTGAAAAAAAATTTACTACACAACCACTGCAAGGTTGTCCAAGTGGGGTATATCAATCCAGGAAAAAAAAATGTTCAGCATTGTTCCAGGACGCAGAGCTGGAAACACTGTGATTGAGGGTAGCTGCCAGGACTGTGCAATGAGGGGTCTGACTAGCTCACTCTAAACTGTGGTAAACCAGGCTGAACCAGGAGGGCTTTTGCCATTTAAGAAAAGACTTGAAAGTCAGTAAAATTAACCTTGATCTAGTAAGAATCAATAGTGACCATTAAACTTTTTTGAGAAGTGATGCAGTGAATGGAAAGTGAGAAGGTTGAACTGTAATGGGGAGGGTGGCTACCAAGGCGAGGGTCCACAAGCTCTGAGGAATGTGGAGATGTCAGAGGCCTTGGAAGACATGGATGGACAGGAGGCTGGGTGAGGAAACTCACTAACCTCTGTCAGAGACATAGGTCAAGTTACACTAATACAGTGCCATGATCAGCCCTGTGTTCTGTGGGGACTATAGAGCTACAGGATTAGGGTTAGGAAATTGCTGTGTGTTTACATTTTCTTCATCAACTGATGGGTGGAGGCAGAGGTTTACAAGAAAAAGACAGGTAATCTGGATCCCTTCAAGTGCTCTGAGATTAGAGGAAAAACTCCAGTTTCAAGGTTTGTGCTAAATGTACTGGATATGAACCTTAAAGTCAACAAGGGGTTCTAGAGAGAAACCCAGCAGGGGCTGAGGAAAGAGAGATGCTTACCTGGTTACTGGTGGGGGTCTATTTATTCTTTTCCTTAATATAGTTTTGCGAGTCACTCTGGAGTAAGTTCTTGTTTCAGGAAACTTTCCTTATAGGGTCTGAGTGGGAACTGGATTGATTCCACTTCCTGGGGAGCTTTTGTATGAAGAAGTTCTTGGAGTCATTTGCCTTCTATTCTGTGATTTTTGGAGCTGCAGCTATTGGGTGGTTCTGTCGCAGAATATAATTTTTGTCAGAATCAGGATCACACAAAAAGTTTTTCCTCTTTGGTAGGTTTTGTGCTGGGGGTGGGGAAGGTGGTTTCTAAGGAAACTTTACTTTGATTTCATCTATTTTAATGATAAAGTAGACTTACCTTATCTGTGGTAATTTATTTGTGGGATGGTTTGTTAATTAGACACCAACAAAGTCTGGGAAGTCATCTAGATCGCATTCAAAGTCATCTTCAATAGGATGCCCTTGAGTTTTAGTAGGGGGTTGCACAAGGTCCGCAGGATCGCCCCCACCTATCTCATGAGTTCCGTTTCTCAAGCAGGGAAAAGCGTCAGCCAATAGTTACTGGAGATAGATGTGGCCGTGTCCTCTGTCCTTGGTGCTGATTCCGATTTCTCCCTGACTGCTCTCAATACGAAGATTGGCATTGGCAAACTCATCATCTTCTACTCTGTTTCCAGAGGTGTTAGGATCATTCTTTCTTTTGTCTATTTATTCTTCCATTATTCTACCTAATCATTCAATATACACATTTAATGATTGCCTTCTACATATCAGGCACAGTATTCAGTGCCCAGGATTAACATAGCTCATATTCAAATACTATTGTGAAGATATTAAGAAGATAGTTTATTATTTTTTATTAATTATTCTGAAGGTCACTGATATGACCAACTTTGGCATCTGTGCTGGTGAGAAAATACAGTTAGAGGTTTAATCAAGAAAGAAAGTAGGGGCTGGGTGTGGTGGCTCATGCCTGTCATCCTAGCACTCTGGTAGGCCAAGATGGGTAGATTGCCTGATCTCAGGAGTTTGTGACCAGCCTGAGGAAGAGCAGCAAACTGTCTTTAAAAATAAATAGCTGGGCGTTGTGGTGGGTGCCTGTAGTCCCAGCTACTCAGTAGGCTCAGGCAAGAAGATTGCTTGAGCCTAAGAATTTGAGGTTTTTGTGAGCTATGATGCCACCACACTCTACCCAAGGTGAGAGTGAGATTGTCTCTCAAACAAACAAACAAACAAACAACCAGAAAGTAGGGATAAAGTGGGAATTATTGGGTCTGACAGTCCAGGTATTATCCACAGATTCAGGATTGTGGAGTAAACAGAAGAATAATTCATAAAATTTCTAATTATTTTTGACCAAAATTAATAGTTGGTGTATTTAGCTATAAGCTTCAGAAATTGGTTGGCACCTACAGCAATAGCTTTTCTTCTTTGTAGAATGCCAGGATGACAATGTGGTAACTTTACAACACCACATTCTTATACTTTTATGTCATATCACAACCTTTTAAGGATATTAATCATATTAAGTAATTGCATTTAATTTCATTTACATGTATGCTATTTCAATAGTAAATTCATTAAAAAATTAAGAAAATATTCCTAAGGGTGTTATTTTCTAAGAGTTGACAGGTATCCTAGATCAATTTATTTGGTCTAAAAACCCCAGCATAAATAGAAATGCATAGATATATGTGTGTATGTATATATGTATGAATGTTCATTGTATATATATATATATAAATGGTCCACACATTAATCCTTCTTTCCTCCCTCTCTCTAATGTGTCTGTCTCAGTTCATTTTATGTTTCTATAACAATGTCTTAGAATGGATGATTTATGTTGAACAGAAATTTATTTGGCTCACAGTTCTGGAGACTGGGAAGTCTAAGAACGTGGCACTGCACCTGGTGAGGGCCTTTGTGCTGCACCACCTACAGCAGAAGGTAGAGGGGCAACTGAGTGTG
This sequence comes from Otolemur garnettii, assembly GCF_000181295.1. Lineage (NCBI taxonomy): Eukaryota > Metazoa > Chordata > Mammalia > Primates > Galagidae > Otolemur > Otolemur garnettii. The sequence goes on from NW_003852473.1 coordinate 1,999,366, forward strand.
AAAGGCAGCAAGCAAAAGAGGGCTGCACTCATTTTCATAAGAGTCCATTCTTGTGATAATGAATCCATTCCCATGATAACAACATTAATCCAGTTGAGAGGGCAGAGCCCTCATGGCCTCCTCACCTCTTAATACTGTCACAGTGGCAAATAAATTTCAACATGAGTTTTGGAGGGTACATTCAAACTGTAGCATTCTACTCCTTCCCTCTCCTCATAATTCATATTCTCCTCAGATAAAAAATGCATTTATTTTATCCCAACAGCCCCCAAAGTCTTAACTTGTTCCAGCATTGGCTCAAAAGTCCAAAAGTTGCAGTCTCATTTAATCCAGATACAGATGAGATTCAAGGGAAACATTTTACTGAGGAAAATTCCTCTTCAGCTATGAGCCTATGGAATTAACAAGTTACATGCTTCCAAAATACCATGGTGAGACAGACATGGGATGGACCATTCTGAAAGGGGGAAATAGTCAAGAAAAAGGAATGAAGGCTTCAAATAGGTCTAAAACCCAACAGGGAAAACAACATTTAATCTTTAAGCTTCAGAATAATCTTCCTTGACTCTGTGTGCCACCTTCTGGGAATACTGGAGTAGGGGTTGGGCCCCCATGGCCTCAGACAGCCCTGTTTCTATGGATTTGCTGGGCTCAGTCTACCCAGCAGTGCTCATGACAGGACTCTTTTTCCCTGCAGCTTTCCCAGGCTAAAGTTGCATGCAGGTGGCCGTTCAGTTCTATGGTCTTGGGGCAGCCCCACTTCCCTGGCTCCAGTAAGCATTTTCCTAATGGGAAATCTCTCTGGTGGCCTTGCTCCTACAGCTCTGCTGGGCATTGCTCCAGTAGCTGCTCTTTATGATGGCTCTCCCCCATGCCAAGTCTCTGTTGAGGCTCCCAGGCTGTCCATGACATCCTTTGAAATCTAGGTAGAGACTATTGTGGCTCCATAGCTCACATACTCTGCATGCAACATACATGGTCAGCACTATGTGGACTCTGCCAATGTGTATGGCTTATGCAGGGGTCCTCAAACTTTTTAAACAGGGGGCCAGTTCACTGTCCCTCAGATCATTGGAGGGTCAGACTGTGGGCCCCAGGACGAGTTGGCTGCTAAGCAGGACAGGCAGCAGTGGCAAAAACACCCAGCAGGTAGGATAAATGTCCTAGGTGGGCCGCATGTGGCCCACAGACTGTAGTTTGAGGATGCCTGGATGCCTTCTGGAATGGAAGTTTGAGCCACACCGAGGCCCCCTGAGCTATGGCTGGAGTTGCTGATGAGGGCTGCACTGGAATGCAGGGAACAGAGACCCAAGGTGCCTTTGGGCAGTGGGCCCTTTGGAGGGTCCTCAGAGCCTGTCTTTGAAATCATTCTGTACCTCCTAGAGAGCTCTGGGCTTGTGGTGTGAGTGGCACCTCAAAGACATTTGAAATAGAATCCATCAGGGTCGTTTTCCCATTGTCGATATTCCTTTTACCCGTATTAATCTCCTTGGTAGATGGCCACTTGGTTGTACCCTTAGTTTGCTCTCCCGAACATGCTTCTTTATTTTTCACATGGCTAGGCTGAAAAATTAAAAAGAAATTTCTATTTAGCTTCTTTTTCAATTATAATTTCCATTTTAAGGTTATTTCTTTCTTCTTGTATCTTACTGTATGTGGTTAAAAGTAGCCACACAGTTTCTTCAACATTTTGCTTAGAAATTTCTTCAGCCTGATATCCTAGTTCATTGTTCTTAAATTCTGCCTTCCATAAAGCCCTAGGGAATAGACACAATTCCACCAGGTTCTTTGCCAATTTATTACAAGGATGGCCTTTACACCCACTTCCAATAAGATATTTCTCATTTTTGCCTGAGACCTCATGAGAATGGACTTTATTGCCTGCATTTCTACCAGTGTTCTGATCACAAACAGTTAAGTTTGTCTAAGAGGTTCAGACTTTCCTTGTAGCTCTTCTCTTCTTGTCAGAATTTCCCTTAATGCTCCATTCATGGTCATTTAGGTCATTTAGGCTCTTTCTGCCTCTGCCTGCTACCCAGTTCCAAAGGCACTTTCACATTTCCAGGCATTTGTTATAGCAACAACCACATTCCTTGGCACCAATTTCCTGTCTTAATTCATCTTATGTTGTTGTAAGAGAACACCAAAGACTGAGTAATTTGTAATGAACAGGAATTTATTTGGCTTCTGGTTCTGAAGGTTAGGAAGTCTAAGAGCATGGGCCAGCATTTGGCAAAGCCTTCATGCTGTACCATTCCATGACAGAGGCAGGGGGGCAAGAAAGCCTGAGAGCTAGTGAGTGAGAGAGGGCTGAACTAGCTTTAATAACAATCCACTCCTACAAAAATGACATCACTTCATTCCTAAGGGCAGAGCCCTCATGGCTAATCACCTCTTAACAGCTTCTTTTTAGTGGCATCACAATGGCAACTAAATTTCAACATGAGCTTTGAGGAGATGTTTAAATCATAGCAATGTCTATCTTTGTTTAGACAAGATTACACAATCTTAGTATATGTAGATGAAGATATTTTTATTGTCAGAATAAGTAAATCATTCATTTTAAAGCTTTAACCTTTAGATGTCTCTTAAAAGAACAGGAGTGGGCATGCTGACTCACACCTGCGGTCTTAGCACTCTGGGAGGCCAAGGCAGCAGGATTGCTTAAGCTCAGGAGTTTGGGACTACACTGAGCAAGAGCAAGACCCCGTCTCTATTAAAGAAAAACTAGCCAGGTGTTGTGGCAGGTTCCTGTAGTCTCAGCTACTCAGGAGGCTCAGGCAAGAGAATTTCTCCAGCCCAAGAGTTTGAGGTTATTGTGAGCTGTGATGCCACGGCACTCTACCCAGGGAGACAGAGTGAGACTTTGACTCAAAAAAAAAAAAAAGGAAGGAAATAAAGAACAATAGGAGTTTTAAAAATGATGCTCTAAGTTATTATTTTAGTTAAGAAGGCGGTTTCAGGGGAACAGGAGGGAGTCTGAATACAGTGCTGATCCCAGGCTCTCCCATCAGCCAGAGTTCTGCTGGGTCTTTCTGCCTAGCAGCACCTCCTCCTGAGCTCGCATTAGGGTCCTGTGATCAGAGGAACAATGGCCACGTAGACACCCCTTCCACGAGGACGAAGAAAGGATCAAGATGGGCATTTCGTTTTCTTTTTTATTCCTGTCTCCTTCCTGTTGATAATATAATAACTGAAATGTCACTCTTACAGTTCAGAAGTTAGTTTGAGAGATCATCTTAGGAAAAAAGAGTACAGATTTACTAGGAGGAAACAAGCAGTTGTTCAGTTGTTCAAGTGTGTGTGAGAGAGAGAGAGAGAGAGAGAGTGAGAGAGAGAGAATGTATGGGTGTCTCATGCATTAAACATTTTAGAAAATGTAGGTACAGCTGGTGCCTAGACCAATGAGTCATGTGATTTATGAAACATCAGATAATCCTTCTCTGTTTATCTACTTTGTAATTATGGCCTGTCAAATTTCTCTCTTATATTTGTTTTAAAAATAAATACGTAGCCAGAGCAATTTAACTCTTTCCATGCCTTCCATTTGTTCATTTGCATCATTGGGTCAAATGTCACCCTGAGCTGTTGAAACCTCCCTACATGGCATTATATTCTGTAACCTTTTCTTTCCCATAGGTCAACGCTTGGCTTTTAAATGGTAGTAAATTTCAGGCACTACTGATTCATTCTGGGCAGCTCGAGGTGAAAGGCTTTTTCTCTCTGGAATCCTTGTGAAATAGCCAGTCATTCAAAAAGCAATTTTGAATCTTCTACACAGAACTCAAAGATTAATGCCATTACTGAGGTGACATAAAAGAGTTAGGTCTATCTTATAAAACTAGTAGCTTTTTCATTGTCTTTTTAATATAACAGGGACTACTCTGAATTGCTGGCTCTGTTTTGTTGTCTTTTGAAGTCGGTGCATGGAAAGGTAGATGTGTTATTCAGTCTTGTCATTATTGTGATCTTCTTCAGTCGATATTTGGGTAGGAAAACATCGATCCATTAAGTTTTTCTTCCTATGTCAAAGCCTCTGTTGCAATTTCTCAAGACTGTCACTATCCTGGATCTGCTCTTTGGCACCTACCTCCAATTCCTGAATTTGTGTCATGAATGTGGTCTAGCTGGTGGCTCACACCTGAGGATTCTGGGAGGCTGAGGCAGGGGGATCCATTGAGCTTAGGAGTTCAAGATCAGCCTGAGGAAGAGTGAGGTCCCATCTCTATTAAAAATAGAAAGATTAATCGAGCATGGTGGCAGGTGCCTATAGTCATAGCTACTCAGTAGGCTGAAGCAGGAGGATTGCTTTAACCTAGGAGTTTGAGGTTGTTGTGAGCTATGACATTGCCACAGCACTTTAGCCTGGGAAACAAAGTGAGACTTTGTCTCAAAAAAAAAAAAATTGCATCATTAATTTAATTCTAGAAAAAAATGATGAGTTGTAGAAGATGTGCCTCCCACCACAAGCAGTCTCTACTATCAACATTCACAGTAGTGAGGCTGCATATGCCTCTGACCATGGGGACGTCTAAAATTATGCTTTGCATTTCTCTATGAAGTTTATTCTCTCTAAATACCTATATATTTTGACACTTCTTTGGTCTTGTTTCTATTTGCAAATTATTTACCACCTCCTAGGAAGAGAGGAGAGATGGGTTTGGAGTTGTGCCAGCTCCCAGCTGAAGAATACCCGCAGGAAAGCCTAGAACCAATAGAAAGCTGTGTAGGAACTACATGGAACACGCCGGGCCTTCTCAGGCTGTATTTTCACACCCATACAAAACTTGGCAGAAATTATGACTGAAACCATTAAGAAATTATAGAACATGTTTTTTGTGTGTGTTAGCTGCTATGCTACGTGGTGGTATTAGTAATATTGTGAAATTTGAGGATCTGTTATTGACCCTACTCTACAGATGAAGGTATTGAAGATAAGAAAGATTAAGTGAATTGCCTAAGGTCACACGGCACCTCAGTGGAGAAGCCGGCCACTTCCTTTGATTACATGTCACGTTCTCATTTTGCATCTTTAGTAAGATAATAGAGGTCAACTTCTTGGTACTTAGTCCCCCCCTTCCTCCTCCCTACTTTCCTTTACCTGTCATCCCCTTCAACTCACAGTTTAAATAGTTAACATTTTTTTTGAATGTTGATTCTTCCAGAAAATTCTCAGATCTCCCAGACAAAGAAGTCTCTCTGTTCCACACTCTCACGTCCCCCCCTTCAGAGCACATATCATAACCAATAATTATTAGTGCAATTATTTTCTAATGTCTCTTTTCAAATCAGACTGACATAGTCCATGAGGACAGAAAGGTTCCTGTCTTGTTCATCGTAATGTCATTTGCCCTTGGCTGAGGCTACATATATGAAAGCAGCTCAAAACATATGAATAAATAAATGAATAACACTCTGAGTGGTAGCTTTGGGTTGCATTTTTGATAATTAAATATCATTCCTTCTATGGAAACTCCATGAAATAATTGAATAACCTGTAAAAATAAGAGAGGAGCAAAAGAACTGCCAGGTTCAGTGATTTCTGAACACAGTATGAGGGTTGGGGGATCATTCGAGAAGGATGATCTGTCCAAAGTGGAGGCAGGAGGGCCAGATGAATGGACAGTGAGTTAGCAAATGCTTTGCCTTTGACCTGCCTGTCAGTCACTTTTCAAGAACTCCCCCAAAAGAATAAGCCTTTCCACTTCTAGCTTTGATTTAAGAAAAGGATGGATTCATCTCTAAGTTTAGTCTGCTAATAAAAAAAGAATGATCCAGAGGCAGTTTCAGTTATATAGTTTTTTTTTTTGTCTCTCAAGTATTTTACAGTTCACCCCATTATCTTCCAGAGCCAGTTAGGGCTTTGCACATTCCTAATTAAACTTTATTTTTGAACTAATTGTCTATATGTCTTGCAAATGTGAAACACATGCTTTCATTTCTGTGTGAAGCTCAGGGACGGATTTCATTTCTTCCTTGTAGGCTTTAGTGCATACACTCATGTTAGAAAACCTCAGGTGCATTTTTATCAGTTCTGTTTCATAGTATATCCACCAGGTGGTTTTTGTAATATCTTAGCCAAAGCTAACATAATCTGACCTAAGTTAGCCTCTGATTTATTAGTCTGATTTGTAGACTGAAATTTACTAAATAGATGTTAATAATGCCAGTTTTTAGAACTTCAGGCTAATTAAAAGAACTACTGTATAAATGTTTTTAATTTATTCTAGAAGATAGTGAATATTCAGTGCTGTAACAATATAGTAAAATATTTTTAACTGTGGAAATACAATTTTACTGCATAAAAACCTATTTAGGATTATGAAAATACAGCAGAAACAAACCCTTTTTTTGGTCTAATATGAAGCTGTGGGTCCAAATAAATAAGATTTAAGTCAAACTCCAATAGAACACACAGGCACACAAGTGGCTATTAAACACAAAGAACAAACGATTAAAGACAAAATACAATTTTCTTACTCATTAAAAAAGAAATAATTTGGTAACTTACAGATATATACAAAGTACAATAAATACAATAAAATGAAAAATAAATAGAAATATTTCAATTTCTTCAGTTTAGGATCAATGATGTGCAAAGAAAGGGTTTTGTGTGTAAAGTTGTTTGATTTGTGAGGAGCAGAGCAACAGATTTTTAACAGTGAGACTAAGTTTTTACTTAGATTGTGTTAAGCTTTTCCAGTTGCACGGAAAGAAATAGAGGTAGACTCTGATTTAGGAATCACCAATTGAAGGAAGAATTTGCTCATGCAGACAAGGCCAGATGCTTCTCTTCGTTCTTCCTTAGGAACAGTTAAATTCCAGACCCCATCTAAGGATCACTGAAACAGTAAATAAACCAGAAGTATCTTTTCCTATAAAAATACAGGGAGGTAGAGTCTAGAAAGGCTGGTCCTATTTCTCCTGTATCATCCCTTTTCCCAGTGGTGTTTAATCTTGTTCTTGGGAATTGCTGGTGGGGAAGTGAGTAAAAATAGAGAAAAAGAAGATGTGTTTTTTTGAAGTTCGTTTTCCATTATTTTTGTTTCATTACATATATATATATATAAATTTTACATTTAGACAAATGCAAAACATCGTGGACCCATCATCCCCATCAGGATACAGAGAGTTTCCATGTAAGCCCCAGTTCCCTTCTGCTCCAGCTCAAGTTAAAACTTTCCCCCATCTCTGATCGGCTCTCTGTCTTTATAGTTCTGCGTTTTCTGAAGTGTTCAGAAAATGAAATCCTATAGTATCTGATCTTTGAAGGATAGCTTTTTTCCGCTTAGGATAATTTAAGATTGGCCCATGCTCTGACTAGTTCATTCCTTCCACTGCTGAGCAGTGTTCATTATGTGGATGTCCCACGGTTGGTTTATCCATTCATCCAGAAGGACACATGGGTAATTTACAGTTTGTGTCTGCTCTAAAAATGCTGCTACAACATTCCTGTCAAGTATTGTGTATGTATGTGTGAGCGTAAGTTTTCAGTTCTCTTGTGTAAATATTAGGAGTGCATTTGTTGACTGAGTCGTGTGGTAAATGTATGTTTAACTTCATAAAAAACTACCAAACCAGCTCGGCGCCTGTGGCTCAAGCGGCTAAGGCGCCAGCCACATACACCTAAGGTGG
>NW_003852473.1:2007270-2023396 GCF_000181295.1 Otolemur garnettii
GGAGATTTGAAGAATGAACCCAGGGACCACAAATCAGTGATAAGATAGGATTTATTAGGCAGAGAGAAATACAGAAGGAATAAAAAGCACCAGAGCTTCTGGCAGAGGGAAAGACCCAGGTGGGAAGTCTCCCCTTGGGTCTTTTGTCTAGGGTATAAGGTCTTAAGAATTACCCTTGGCCAGGGCTGATGCCTTTTCAGTGTTGAGGAGTGTATTAACAAATGAATGGAGTCCCTCCAGCTCCAGGCAAGATGGCAGGGTGTCCACTTCAGAAGAGGCCCCACTTACAGGAAATTGCTCCAGCCTAGGAAACTGGGGTCCCTGTCCTGCCCTGAATGGGGGAACCCTGTAGCAACTCTACCATTTTGCATTCTCACCTCCCATGTATGAGGGTCTCATTTGCTTAAAAATTGTATATATACACAATTAAAATATTCCATTAGGAGTACAGTGTTATCTTATTGTGGTTTCAGTTTATGTTTCCCTAATGGTGAGCATCTTTTTATTCGCTTTTTTTGGTCATTTGTGGATCTTCTTTAGTAACATGTCTGTTTTTTTGCCCATATCTTTGGTTTCTTGTTGAGTTTTAAGTGTTCCTTAGGTATTTCCAGTACAAGTCCTTCTTCAGGAATGTATTATGCAAATATTTTCTTCCAGTCCATTTTGCATTTTTAATCTCTTAATTGTTTTTACCCAAGAAAAGTATTTAGTTTTGATGAAGATTGATTTATTAATTTTTCTTTTTTTTTCAGTTTTTGGCTGAGGCTGGGTTTGAACCCACCACCTCTGGCATATGGGGCTGGTGCCCTAATCTTTTGAGCCACAAGCGCCGCCCTGATTATTGATTTTTTTTTTAATGGATCAGGTTTTCTGTGGTATATTTAAGAACTCTATGTTTAACCCAAGGTCATAGAATTTTCCATATTTTTTATGATTTAAATTTAAATTGCATTTTGAGTTAACTTTTGCATAAACACTAGATATTGGTCAAGTGTTTTCTTTTCCATATACAGGGTGGCCATAAAGTTTGTATGCATTTGCATACATTCTTCATGGCCACCCTGTGTAAGTCCAGTAGCTTTAGCACCATTTGCTGTGAAGATTCTTTTCCTTATTAAATTTTTCTTTGCATCTTTGTCAAAATACATTGGAGGAATTCAGCAGTGAAGGCATTTGAGTCTGAAGTTTTCTTTATTAGCATGATTTTAATTACAAATTCGATTTCTTTAGTAAATATAAAGAGTACTCAGACTAGTTATTTCTTCTTGAGTAGGTTATGGGTCATTTGAATCTCTCAAGGAATTGCTCTGTTTTATACATGCTTTGCAATTACAGTAATGGAGCTGTTTTTAGTATTCCTTTATGATGTCTCTTAGCTTTGTGGGGTTGTGTCTTCTTTCATTCATGGTATTAATAATTTGTATATTTTTATTTTTTAATTGATCTGTTTAGCAGAGATTTATCAAATTTACTGATTTTTTAAAAAAATAGAACCAACTTTCAATTTCATTAATTTTCTCTATTTTCTTTTTTTGCTTTTCCTGATTTCTGGTATTTTAACCATTATTTCTTTTCTTCTACTTGCTGGGGATTTAGTTTGTTCTTGTTTTCTAATTTCATAAGTGAAAGTGAACCTTTATGATTTGAAATAATTTATTTTCTAATACTAGCATTAAATACCATGAATTTTCACCTCGTAGAGCTGACTTATCTGCATCCTGTAAATTCTGCTGTGTTGTATTTTCATTTTCATTTAATTCAAAATATTTTCTAATTTTCCTGAGTCTTATTTGACCTATGAGTTATTTAGAAGTAGTTTTTTAGTACATAGAGATCTCCCCAGATATTTGTTTTATTGATTCCTAGTTTAATTCCATTAGGGTCAGAGAACATATTTTGTATGATTTCCATTCTTTTATTAATGAAGTTGGTAAAGTTCATTTTACAGTGTGGATCATGGTCTATACTGGTGTGTATTCCATGTGTACTTGTGTTCTCATATTGTTGGACAGAGCGTTCACAGAATGTCGCTTTAGTTGGGTTGGTTGGTGGTGATGTGCAGTTCTTCTATATTCTTTCTGATTTTCTATCAGTTTTGTTGATAGTTCAGAAAAGGTATTGAACACTCATGATATAAACATGGATTTGTTTATTTCTCCTTTCAGTTCTGTTAGTTTTTTTGTGTGTATTTTTAAGGTTTATAACTCAGGTGCATATGAATTTTGATTTCCTATGTCTTTTTCGTAAGATTTGGCCTTTTTATTATTATGTGATGTCCTTCTTTATTCATGGTAACTTTCCGTGTTGTAAAATCTTCTGTAGTCTGATATTAACATAGCCCCTTCAGCTTTCTTTTGAATAGTATTTTCAGGTAAATCTTTTCCTATCATCTTACTTTCATCCTATAGGTCTCATGTTTTAGCCACTATGATAATTTTCGTATACCATTGGTATATATAGAACATTCGCTTTCAATGTAATTGTCTATATGGTTGGATTGGGGCCTAAATTTAAAAAAAATTGTTTCCTGTTTGTCCTCTGTATTTTTCTTTTTTATATTTTTTGTTTCCTAGTTTTTTTGGGATTATTTGAATGGTTGTATTATTTATTTATTAATTATTTATTTTAGTTTTCTATCTGAATTTATCTATTGGCTTTGACTGCATCTCCCTATAGTTTTCTTTTTAGTAGTGTTTAATCAGAAATTAAAATAGACAGGTTTAACTTTTCATAGTCTACTATAATTAGTATTTTACCACTTCAAGTGAAATATATTTTACCATTTCAAGTGAAAAACCTCAGAACCATTTAGATTCCTCTAATATCTCTTTATGTTTTAGATCAGTGGTCTCCACCCTTTTTTGCACCTGGGACTGGTTTCATGGAAGACAATTTTTCTATGCGCCTGGCTGGGTTGGGGTGTGAAATTAGTCTGCCATCAATTGATGTATTCTGGTCTCTGTGCAGCCAAACCTCTCTGCTGATAATAATCTGTATTTGCAGCCACTCCTCAGTGCATCACCACCTCAGAGCATCAGGCATTAGATTCTTACAAGGTACACACAACCTAGGTCTGTCATACGTGCAGTTTACAGCAGGGTCCTTGGAGAAGCTAATGCTGCTGCTGCAGTGACAGGAGGTGGAGCTCAGGAGGTGATGCAGCAATGGGGACATCTGTCAATACAGATGAAGCTTCCCTCCCTCGCTGCTCAAGCCCTACTGTGTCGCCTGATTCCTAACAGGCCATGGGCCAATACCAGGCCATGGCCCAGGGGTTGGGGACCACAGTTTGAAATGACATATGGAAACTATCTACACACTTTTAAAAATATCACCAGTTATTATTTTTACTTCCAAAATTCAGAAATATAGATTATTTTATTTACTGAGATATTTATCACGTTATTTTTTCTTCATTGCTTAAATCCAGTTTTCCTTCTGGTAATATATCTCTTTTGGCCAAAAAACTTCTATTAGGTTTTTGAAAGAGAAATTCTGTTGATGATGTGTTTCATTAGATTTCTTTTATCTGAAAATGTTTTTCCCACCCATTCATTTATGAAGGATGTTTTCTCTGGATGTAGGAATCTTGGTTGGCAGTTATTTTATTTCAACATTTGAAAAATGTTCCATTGCAATTTGTTCTGTGTGGTTCCAATGAGAAATCTTTAGTCATTTGAATCATTATTCTCTTGTATGTAATGGGTTGTTTTACTCTGGATTCATACAAAGTTTTTTTCTTAGAAAAAAATTAGTTTTCAACAATTTGATTATTATGTGTGTAGGAGTGTTTTTGTTTGAGTTGGTCCTGTTGGAGTTCACTAAGCTTCTTGAATATGCAAATTTTTAACTTTCACCAAACCTGCAAAAATTTAATTTAATTTACTTAAGATATTTTTCTGTACGAATTTCTTCCTCTTATCTTTTTGTAACTACAATAACATGAATATTGGAACTTCGACGTTATTTCACAGATCCCTGAAATGTTCATTTTTTTCCAAATCTCTTTTTTATCCCTGTTGATCAGATTGGATACTTTCTATTAATCTGTTAAAATTCCCTTACTCTTTACTTTGTCTTCTCTGTTTTGCTATTAAGTCCATCTTACTGATATTTTATTTTAGTTAATATATATTTTAGTTCCAAAATTTTTATTTATTTCTTGTTTTATATTTTCTATTTCTTTGGTAAGCATTTCTACCTTTCTATTTATTCCAAGGCAGTCTGCCCTTCCTCCATGGGGCATGCTTATACTATGTGCTTTAAAGTTTTTGTTTGATAATTACAATATCTAGTCATAGTGGAACTGGCATTTGTTGATTGCCTTTTACCTTGAGAATTGTTAAGATTTTTCTGATTCTTTTGGGTAATGTTTTACTATGTCTTGGACATTATGAATATTATAAGACTCTGGGACTCTGGGTCCTGTTAAAATCCTCTGAAGGAAGTCAACAGTCAATCTGGTTCAGTTTAGACCATGAGTCCCAATCTACCTTCTGTGGGTTGTGGTTCTGACATGAGTTTAGCTATCAGAAACTTTCTAGTGCTATTTCCTTTTTTTTGGAGACAGAGTCTTAAGCTGTCGCCCTTGATAGAGTGCTGTGGCATCACAGCTCACAGAAACCTCAACCTCTTGGGCATCACAGCTCATAGCAACCTCAACCTCTTGGGCTTAAGTGATTCTCTTGCCTCAGCCTCCCAAGTACTTGGGACTACAGGCGCCCACCACAGTGCCTGGCTATTTTTGGTTGCAGTTGCCATTGTTGTTTAGCTGTCCTGGGCTGGGTTCGAACCCACCACCCTCGCACTACCCTTGGTGTATGTGGCTGGTGCCGAAACCACTGTGCTACAGGCGCTGAGCCTCTAGTGCTATTTCTGTGGGTTCTCTTGTGTTCACCCAGGGGCCGGCCTTGAACCAAGCCTTTGTGACTCTACTTTGGATCAGTCCCACACATGTTCAGGTCACACATGAACCCAGGACATCATGCACAGATTCAGACAATCTCCTCTCTGTTCTCTCATTTCCATGATTTCTCCCACACTCTCCAGCTCGCAGAGACCCCTCCCCGCACCCTTGGCTACAAAGCTGCAGTCTTATCTTCCCTTCGCTGCCACACATTTCTTTTGACCAAGTGAGCCTCGAAACTGAAATACCAAGAGAAAAAAGGGAGAAAATAATAGTGTTTCTCTCTTACAATGTTCAGAGCCCAGAGTCGTATCTCCAGGTTTCTCCAAAGAGAAGGTTGTCCCTCAGAGTTTTAGGTGCTTGTGGCCACTGCTGCTTCAGCAGGGCAGCCTTGTGACTGAATCTGCCTTGGGGGAGGGCCAGGAGAGTAAGAAGAGGGAAAAAATCAGGATTTTCTCTATAGTCTATCACAAAGGCTCCCACCTCCACTCCTGGTTCTTTAGCTGGAATGAGAAGCTTTCTCTTAGTGATTTTTCTATCTAATCTGGCTGGGGAGTTCTGTGATTCAGGTTGCCTTAGTGTCTAATGAAGGAGATACAGGAGGGAAATAAAGCCCTCTAAACACCCCCACTATGTTGATTATTCCTCAAGTTTTGACTACCGTACTCAGTCCATATGCTTTTATTAACTATTCTGAGTCCTCAGATAATTGCTTTATGTATTCCTTCCAGAGTTTTTGTTTATGATTCATGGGAGAGATAGGGGGCTTTCTGCATGTAGCCCACACGGGAAGCCTCCCCTTATGTTTCAAAGCATTTATTTATTCTACAAATGGTGATTGACTATAGTTTAAATAGTTCTATTTGTTTTGCCCTTCAGGTATGTTATGAATTAAATAGAATTGTAGGCTGTCTGGGTAACTTATTTCCATTCTAACATCATTTATATGAGAAAATATATTCTAAATTCTAAATAGCCATGGTATGAAAACGGCATTTGGAACACACCTCGCATCTGTCACATCTTCCAGATAACACAGGGGCTTGGGCCTGATACAAAAACTTACTTTGTCCCTAAAATTGTCTTTAGGGACAATTGATTTTGTTTTCAGACGTCCTTGTCCAGGTCTGCCTCCCTGGCTCTGAATTGGTGCAATGCTATTTCTCTAAAGTTTCTTGGCCTTTTTGTTTGATATGACCTTTGCTTTTGTCCTTCTAGGTCTCAAACTTACGCTGTCACAGTCTGTTCATAGCCTTCATGCTAATGATTGGAGAAGTTGGCTGAAACTTCTAATTTGCTTTCTTTCTAAATTGATTGATGGATTCAAAATCTTTCATACTCTGCGCCCAGCATTGTTTTAGGTGTTGGGGAATTCCAAAACTGATGGCCTGTTGGCCATGGCTTTAGAAAGTTTATCCTTTAGCAAAAGACTTCAAATGACCATACTGTAAGGGCAAAAGGGAGGCTACGGGAACTTAGAGGAAGGCTGGGTTATTTCTTGCTGGAGAGATTAGAGAAGACTTAATACAGGGAATGGTAGTCAGACTGGCCTGAGAGAAGGGGTAGAACTTAACAGGGGAAGGAAGACAATCATATTGGGAGGAAAGAGTATGGAGGAAAAAGTCAAGGCACTAGAGAAACACAAGTGGGAATAATGGTTCATTTCAGTGGCTGCAAGTCAGGGATTCAGAAGGATTTACCCTCTTGTCAGGGTATCTACCCATATCTTCCCTAAGATTTTGCTACTGTGAAAATTAAGGAAGCAGTATGCCACTGAAGATGCCAAAAAAATACTGGGTCTCTTTTAGGGGACTCTATCTAATCTCCAGTGCAAGAGATAGGGAACACCCTTAGGTAAAGGTCCTCCATCCCTTCACAAGCACAACTCTCATCACCCAGAAGGCTCTGTCTTCAGGATGCCCAGAAATAAACTCTCTGCTCCCTGATAGAAGAAATTCCCTCTTATATTGACCACAGACTGGATTCCCCAATGACATCTAAGGACTGGAGGGCTCCTCAACCAGCTCTGAAGGGATCTTGAGAAAAGAACATTTCAAAAGTGTGTACTAAGCAACTAGAAGGAATTTTGCAATAAGCAAATTGAGCCTCAAGATGACAACACTCATTTGCATGTAGATTTTCTGGTCTATTTTTATTTTAAAGCCTCATTACATCATAGTCATCCTTCATATAGTTCAGAGCTGCCTGTCTCACTTTTTAAAAAGACAGTTTAAGGAGGCTAATTGTCTCAGTGTCTCTTGCAACCTGTTATTTATTCCAAAGTACATTCTCAATAATGCATTAAACAGTAGCCTAGTGACCCGAAAGAGTTAATGTGCCTCCCCTTTAGCCAAACTCCTTTTACCTTTGAATCATTTAGGCACTTAGGGAATTTTATTCAGTGAATACAAAAATGATCGTTTGACCCACGTACAGCAAGTACAAGCTTCTAAAACATGTTAAGACAGGGTTGTCTCCTGACCCCTGACAAACAGCAGGGAGTTAGAGAAGACTGTCTGCTTTGCTGCAGCTGTGCCTGCCATCACGGAGTATTTAAAGTCCAGTCAGAGCCAAGACTGGAGATTAGCAAGCAAAATGCAAGCAAGTGACCAGGGTGAAGGCTAGCTTAAACGTAACACACAAGAGAAACTTTAACAACTGCAAACCAAGGTCTGCCACTCCCCTGCTTAAAACCCTTCAGCGGTTTCAGGATGGATCTTCCATTCCTCAGCATGACAGGAAGGTCCCTCATGAACTGGTCCCAGACTCACGCTCCAGGCTCCTGCACCTGTGTTAGTTTTCGAGGGCTTCCAACACAAACCACCACACACTGGGTGGCTGGAACAACAGAAATTTATTTTCTTTGGAGGCTAGAAGCCTGAGATGAAGGTGTCAGCTGAGTTGTTTCTGCTGAATCCTCTCTCCCGGGCTGTAGATGGCCTCCACCTCCCTGTCTTTCATGGTTTCCTCCTCTGCCCCTCTGTGTTGCAAATTTCCTCTTCTAGAGACACCAGTCATGCTGGATTAAGGCCCACTCACTCTAATCACCCCATTCTAACTTAATTCCCTCTCTTAAGTCCCTATTTCCAAGCACAGTCACATTCTGTGGTACCAGGTGTTAGGACTTCAACATAGGAATTTGCGGGGGACATAATTCAGCTCATGACAATGTCCGTCCTTTAGTCATATTCAACCGTCCTCAGCTCTGCAGACAGGCCCTGCTGCTCTCACTTCTTGCCTTTATGCATTCAGGTCCTTTCTGCATTCCTTGCCATGTCAGCTCCTGCTTGGCCTAGAAATCACCTTGTTCCTGCTAGCTGTGACCTAGAGGCCAATGCTGGGTGGCCCTCACTCTTGCCCTGATGAAAGTCATGGTCAAGAAATTGATAATTTTAGGGACTCAAAAAAAAGGAAGAAAGAAAGAAAGTAACAGGTGTAATTCAGTTTTCTGCTGCATTTTCCGCTTTCCACAGCTCTCCTCTTTAATCACACTTGCCAATCCAGGTAGGATCCCAGGCCAGTCTTCTGGATCTGAGTCTGGCTTGAGTTGAAGCCACGTGATCAGCGTGAGGGAGTAGGAGAGTGTGATAAGGTGAGGGTCTGTGTGGCGGGAGAGCTAACCTGCTCAGTAGGGTAGCTGCTTTCCCCATATGGCTAATTCCATTTACATGACTTAAAATTACATGAAATTACAAATTCAGTTTTTGAGATGTACTAGTTACATTTCAAGTGCTCAATAGCTACAGATGGCTGGTGGCTGCTGTGTGGGCGAGCACACTGTTTCCATCATTGTGGAAAGTCCTGCTGGACAGCCTTATGAGGACCTGAAGGCCAAGGCCAGGTCGGTCTGTGCTTACCTCCTGTGCTTCATTCCAACCCTTTTATTTGGGCACAGGGCAGTCCCAGGCACAACCGACAAAGATCGCTTTTTTTTGCTTTCGGGAGGCAAACAAAACCTTGACTTCACAATTTACCTGTTTTATTATGGTCCTTGGACAGAACTTGTCAGGGTCCCACCATGAGAGCAGTGTCTACTGAGACCTGTGGAAACTGGTGGTGATGGACTGAAGAAATATAAAGTCAGGAGTGATGGGAAAGAAAGACAGAGATGTGGAGTAGAATCAGAAGTGGGAGCTCAGGGGTCCCTTGCCCAACTTGGGATTGCTCCACTCTGACTTTGTTGAAGTCTAATTTGCCCAGAGGGTGAGATGAGGGAGGGAACAAAGATGTCAGCAGGCTCTTGGCTTGATCATATCAGCTCCTACTGTTATTTACCTTAAGGGTGGCCTTCAGAAATCTGAAATCTGAGCTTTGTATTGGGAGAGCTTCCTGCTTGAGGTCACACACAGATTTCTAGGGAGGTGTTAAGCTCTGCTAGTTCTCTGTGGAGCAAAATGCCACCTGCATTAATCTCCTCTGAGGGCATTTTCCTCCCATCACCACCACAGAGGATTTTCCTCTGCAATAAGGAATATAAGCACTTCTGCCTGTATCTCAGAGCTTGAGCTACTCCCTTGGTCTCTTCCCCAGTCAAATGCATACCTCCACAATGGGTATCTGCTTTGCTTGTTCAGTGGGCAGGAAATGCCCCCTGGAAGATGCATCTTTTCTAGAACTTGCCATAATCTCTTCTATGGCCATTATTCTCCCCAGAATGCTCACAGACCCAGCAGGGTGTTTGTAAGCTGCATCCCCAGCAGTCTAGAATTTCAGGAAAGGCAAGAAGCTAGTTAGCAAAGGCTAGCTTAGATGTAAACTAGCTGACTTTTCTTTGTTCTAACTCAAAACAAAAAGAGCTTACTTTTTAGTTCTCTTCTTTTTCTGGAGGTGCTTTTGTTTGCCAAGAATGGGGTCTTCAGCCCCCATTCTCCCAGCAGAACTCAGAGTTGATCCTCATATATTAGACTTCTTGCCAGCAGAATAGATAACTCACTTAACACGGTGCTACTCACAACCATTCAAAGGCTGCAGAACAGTTCAGGGAAAACTCAGGGTGCAGGTGGAGGTGTCTTCAGTGCACCTCCCTTCCTTTTATAAGCTTCGTTCTCCTTTTGAAGGTTGTATTCTCCTCTTAAAGTCATCAAATGTTATTTCCTATTTTTCCCTACAAATCTTAGGGAAATTGCATATTCATCATTTCTTCTGGAGTATAGGCTTATCATATTACCTTGCCCTGTAGTATAGGATGGAAAAATGTAATAAATCTAGATTAAGAAATAGATTCTGTCAGCATGGCGGTCTGGCTTCAGTTCTTGGTGTCCTCTTGGCCACAGAAAGACCAGACAGGCCAAACTGTCAAGTCTAGCCTCCTGGTTCTATTACCCTGTTCTCTGGCTGCTTAGGAGGGCAGAATTGCCAGCAGTGCCAACATGACAGAGTGACCACAGGGAGGAAACAATCTCACATAAGCAGCTCTTTATTATAAAATGGAATGTGTCTGTCTCTGGAAGGGTAGAGACAGGCTGACTGACTCACTCCCTTATTCCCAGAATCTCTCAGGTTATTTTTTTTTTCATTTGTCCAGTCTGGGGAGAGCTCTCAGAGGGGTGGGGTGGCTCTAAATGACAGGTGTCCTCAATTCCATCTGCATTGTGTGTGCCCTCTCTGAAAACCCACCTGGAGGGAGTGAGGGGGAATTCCCTTGATAAAGAGTCCTGACCTTCCTTGGGTGTAGCATTTGCTTAGAATAGGATCAAGGGTCAGGCAGCACCAAAGTGAAGGGGCTTCCCTCACCCTTCTTCCCACGTGGAGCAATTGCTCAGATGGCATCAGAGCTGGGCACTCTTATTCCGAGAAGAGCCAAGAGAAGAGCCAAGGATCCTCTCTACCTAGTAGTTCTACCTCTGCCAGCTTGACAAGCTTGGCAAGTAATCTGTCCCTTCTTAGTCTGTTTCTCCTGCTGTAAAGTGAAAGCAGTAATGTCCACTTCATATTGTCGTAGGTATCAATGTGGGAGCCTGTACAACATCCACCACAGGACGCACATATGAAAGTAGTTTGATTTTTTTTTTTCTTTGAGACAGAAATGTAATTATTGGCAAGTCATCAGAAGAATTTTCCTTTAGGTGTGGGGTGCAGTGGGGGAGGGGTAGAACACTATGGTAGGGCTCCTGAAAATACTCCCAGCCTTCTGGTTTGCCTTGATCAGTCTGAATGGGGAAGGAGGCAAAAAGCATTGTTTGGCTTGGTTTTTTTCTTCCGCAGGTGGTATGTCTATGATCTAATTCCTCTAACAATATTATGAGGTTCTTTCTCATGGACAGAAGCTTCCCACTGTGATGAAATGTGACTTCTGGAAGTTTAGAGAAAAGGCTCAGTGAGGCAGTTCATTATTTTTGGTAGCCAAGGTGAAAAGGGGGTGGATCCAGCCCACCAGCAGACTGGACGTGCTGGGCGTGGCTAGACCTTTGACCTCATGAGAAGTCTCTCAGCTGCTCAGCCCAGCGGCCCCTTACTTGGGTAAGATAACAGGGCCAGGTGACGACTGACTACCAGTGTTTAGTGAAGAAATTAGTACTACGGGAAAAGGTTACTTTTTAAGTTATGCTTTAACTGATTCTGTAATTATCAATAACCAAAAAATAACTCAAAGATAGAAGGTTAGAATGTAGACTTCCGATGCTAGCATAAATAAGGTGATTCTAGTATATCAGAATCATTAATATGATTAATGATTATTATTAATCATTAATTAATGAGTATTTCAAGGAAAGCATTATTTTTCAGCTGAATATTCCTCATGTTTAGGAGCCAAATTTATGTTTTAAGAGTCGCTTTTGTGGACGGTCATCACTGACAATAAGAATGTGATACCCAGAAGTTATAGGAGTAGGAAGGATAGTGCTAAGAATTGAAGCTTCTCACAAAACCTCCTTCAAGTTTCTCCCCAAACTGAGCTACATGTTACTGGTTCTATCATGTTATTATTTTAATCGTATTTTCCCAGATGTGTTTTATATTTGAAAAATATATGTGAAAGTGTTACAGTTTTTACTTTAAAGTAATTTTCTCCATAATTTAAAACATTTTGGATCTGAGCTTTTATATGACCAGAATAGCCATAATAACTGGGTTAGAATAAGTTTCTGAAGGGTTGAATGAGTCAGTAGGGTAAAGTGATGGTATTTTGAAGGACTGCACAGTATTTGATGTGTTATTTCTTTTATTCACTAAGATAAATGATCCTTTTTCCATTCCTCTCTTTTCTTTCTTCTTTTTCCTCTTCTTTCTTTTTGCTCTCTTCTTCCCTCCATTCATATCCTACAGTTTTCCCTCATGAATCCAAGGGGTGTGCAATATCATGCTCCCTCCTATATCGTCTTACGACTCATAGAATCATTACACAGTACTTACTGAATGCCTATCATGTTCCACACATAATTCATCCACTAGGGACATAGGGAATGAAAAAAGTACATAACTGTCCTCATGGAGTTTGTATCTGCAAAATAATCTCTAGATCTGTTCAAGTTTTTCTTGAAGCTTTTTGGAAGAGTTGCCATAAGCTATAAAGGAGAATTCAATTTCTGTGGTTTTTCAGCACACACTAAAAGACCATTTCCACCTACTTAATGAACTGTAGATAGCTGATTACCTAAAGCCTGGGAAACCTTGTCCTTAAGATAACCATGCAGGCAAGTGTTTTTTAAAACATCTCTATCTTTAAATCTCTCATTTCAGATGAAGTTCATCTGGAAACTTCTATGGTCATAAGTCACTTCCTTAAAAAAAAAAAACAAACTAAAATTGTTTTTCTTTTCCTTTCTTTCTTTAAAAAACCTTGATGAATTGTCCTGTTTTTCTCATTTCCAACTGAAATGTTTATGAGATGAAGTGCCACACAGATACTGATTTATCTTACTCATTTAGGTTCTGAAATTCACATACTTTTCCCTCTGACACACAGTAGATGGCAACGCATTCTGCATCAAGATTACAGCCGTTCTGTTTTTCTTAAGCTTAAATTATTTTTGAGTTCCTAAGCACGAACTGTCCAACTCTGAGACCATATGTTAACAAATTAGGTGGCAGGACTCAGAACGCAAGCAAACGAGAGCACTCTCCGTGAGACCCACTTTACATGAATTTAGCCTTTGTGAGTGGGAAATACCTGCAAGTCCTAAACAGTTTATCTCAAGTGATTGACTGTGTCCCCCATTTTTTAAATTTTCACAACTATCCTTCTTTGTTACAGTTTGTTACACTTTACCTAGTGATTCCGACTGTGAGTTAACTTAGGTAAGAGTACACTCAATGATACCAGGACAGGGCTCACCTGGTGGGCAGGAAGGTTTTCATTGTTTCATTATTTTTTCTTTTCCCAATAAAGAAAGACAATGAGAACAATGTAACTTAAAAATTGTTCCCTCATATTAATTTGAAAAAATAAAAAGAAATACTCAAAAAAATGAGAGAAGATGGAATTTTCTAGAATTGAGTAAAAAAGGTAGATTGCTGTAAATATGAAAATGTTTTAGTCTAAATTACATATGTGCAAATAGAAAAAAAAATGAAGATACGCACACTTGATTTCTGTATTCTACTTAGTGATTTTTTCCTGAGCATAACCACCCTAAAGCTCGGCTTCTTCCACTTACAGGATTATATCCTTAGAGGCCGCTCAGGAATCTGAACTTGATGAGAGTAACCCTTTTCCTCTAAAGGTCCAAGTTGCACAGTAGGAAGTGTTGGTAGTACTTGTTTCCCGGGAAGCTTATGTCTATGGCAAGAAAAGTCTTTGCTCCTTTCCCCTCGTTTTCCTCCCTTTCCTAACTTTTATCCTCAAATATTTAAGGAAAATGTATTAAATACTTATATACATATATAGCATTAAGTGTTATTATGGAACATTGTTAAATGCCTATAAAGTATTATTTAAGGTGAGAATTAACACAAATACTATGACGGTAATGATAATTAACAGAGACCATGCTCTTTACTCAGTTTATCTGTGAACAGATTCATGAGCTCTAAAACCAAGAGTATGGCATCCTGTATCTGCGTGGTAGGTGTATAGTAAATGTTAATCAAATAGATTTAATTGGCACCTCATGCTCACAAAGAGCTACTTCCACTCTTCTCCTTTTATTTAAACCTAAAGATTTATTATAGTTTATTTTTTAATTTTTGGGGGGAACAGTTTCATCTTTTTTTTTATAATTTCAGATTAATATGAGGCTACAATTAGGTTACATTGTTTACATTTATTAGGTAAGGTCCTGTTGTAGTTGTGTCCCACACCCAGGACATATACCCTAACATTGTGCATATTACGTGGGAGCACACTGATGCTCCTCCCCCTCTTCCTCCTCTCTATTCCTTTCCTCCTCTCCTCTCCCCCTTCCTTCCCTTCTTCTCCTTCCTTCCTCCCTTCTCCCACTTCCTTCCCTTCTTCTTCTCCCCTCCTCTCCTTAACTTGAATTGAGTTTTTCTCTTATGTGGGTGTGTATTAGATCACTGGCTTCATATTAGTATTGAGTACATTGGATATTTGCTTTACCATTCTTGTGATACTTTACTAAAAGAATGTGTTTCAACTCTATCCAGGTTAATACAAAAGATGTAAGGTCTTTATCTTTTTTATGGCTGAATAGCATTCCATGGTGTACATATACCAGTTTCTGAAGCTTTATTTTAGAGAGGTACTGTCAAGTTGATCCCAGGAGGTGATTTGGGCTCTGGCTCCAAGGATTGTGCTTATGAAAATGCTGATCAGTTGAATTTCAAGTTGCAAGAAGACAGTGATGTGAAGGGCTTTGAATAAAAGAGGAGATATGTGAGCTATACAAAGCGAGGGACTTGACTGAGTGGCAAAAGATGGGACAAGGTCTTGAGGAGTTCATGGTGTCTCTGTACCTGCAAAAGTTTAAACAAAATAATTAGTGAATGAGCAAGGCAGGTGTTTATTCACCCCCTAAGGGTCAAGGTAGGAGGTGAGAGCTGAGGAGATGGGGAAGGGTGCAAATAGTGGCTATGGCAGTGAAGGCAGTTGGCCAACAGGAGGGCAGGAAGATGTGTGGCAGGTGAGTTGGGAAGAGGAAGGAGACAGCCTCTTGGTTGAGGACAGGAGTGAGAGACATCCCCTGTGTTGCAGGTTCCAGTCTACACAGCAGCCTTCCTGGTCCTTCACTGCTGTGCTCCTCCATCTCACAGTTTGGTGAAGGAAGGAGATTTGTCTTTTGCCTCCCTTCTGCAGAAAACTCTAACTACAACACTTGATTCTGGCTATGTGCCCCTGGTGGAGCTAATTATTTGGGTCCTATCTTTTCCCCTCCTAACTCTGTTTCTTTTTAAAACATGCTTAAAGAGGTTTTCAAGCTCTGAAGTTAAGGAAAATGCCCATAAGGCATTACATAAGGTGAACTATAACCTTTATGGATGGGATGGAGTGTGATACGGGTGCAAGGGAGCCACTGACGATGAAGAGGGAATGACAGTGACATTAAAAGTTTTCCATGTTTGTGACAGATCTTGAAACTTAAAGCACAAAGCACTGTATTGTAGAAAAAAAAAGAAGAAAATAAGTCATCTAAGGAAAACTGTGGTTATAGCTGACTGTCATGATATTAAGATATGTCATAATTTATTTATTTAATCATTTATGGTTGAGCCTGTATATTTATTCTATGTTGTAAAGTTATGAGTTCTTCAAGCTTATCAATTTGCTCATATTTTATTGTTTTCTTAGGAAGAATAGAAGGCTATTGCTGGGCTAAAGGATATTTACATGTTTAATGAGTTTTATGCATATTTTCAAAATGCATTCCAAAAAATTTATAACAACTATCAGTGAGATTGCTTACCTCACTAGATAGAGAAAAATGGTGTCTTATTCATAAAATTATATTTCATTGTTATTGGGAATGAACATTTTATCCTTTATTTTATGGCTATCTGGATTTCTTCTTTACTGAATTGCCTGTTCATTTCCTTTGATACTACTTCTATTTGGATGGTTTCATTTTATTGAGTTTTGAAAACTCATAAACTCAATAAAATTTTAAAAGTTTTCAGAAAACTTTTATACACCTAGGACATTAACTGTCAAATATGTTGCAGACTTTCAGAAACTATTTGTTCAATACTTTTAAAATTTTGTTAATGGCTATTCACAAAAGGTAAATTTTTTTTGATAAAATTAGTCAATCTTTCATTTTCTGAGTTTTTCTTCTAAAGTGTTCTCCAACCCTATTTAGAAAACCTTATATCTATTTTCTTCAG
>NW_003852473.1:2023416-2026583 GCF_000181295.1 Otolemur garnettii
TGCTTTCATAATTTCATTTAAGACCATGTAAAATTTATTTGGATTTAAGTTTTAAAGCAGTGATTTAACTACATTACTTTTTCTAAGATTGTCAAATAGGGATTCCAATGCCATTTGCTGTAGTGGTTATTTTTTTTTAATTTAAAGCTCATCTTTGTCAAATAGTGGATGTGTTTTTTGACTTTGTGTTATTCTACTTATTTTTCTTTCTATTTCTTCACCGGTACTGCCCTAGTTAATTGCTGTATTTTTCCCATCTGTTAGGGTAAGCTCTAAGTATTATTATTATTTTTGAACTTCTCTTGAGTAGATTTTTAGCTTATTCTCTTAGTTTATTCTTGTCAGAAAATTAGATTATCTTATCAAATTCCTCCCAAAATCTTATGAAAATTTGATGGGACTTTTATTAACGTATTGTTGAATTTATTGAGAATTCTTTATAATATCAAGTCTTTTTATTCAGGAATGTTATTTCTAGTTATAATCTTGTATGACTTCCGGTTAAGTTCTATCATTTTATTTTTTATACAAGTTTTATCATTTCATTTTTTATATAGGTTCCATTTTGCCATTGAGAAAGACATCTTTTATATTTTATTTCTCAATATTATTGGTACAACAAAAACAATAGGTTTCTGTTACATTTATTAGGTAACAGCCACCTACTAAGCTTACTTACTGTTTTTAATAGATGAGATCATTGTTGGTGTTTTTTTAAATTTCAGATTAATATGAAGGCACAAATGATTAGGTTACATTGTTCACGTTTCTAAGGTAAAGTTCCAGGTGTAGTTGAGCCCTTCACCCAGGGGTGTGCTGTGTACCCTTGCATTGTGTCTATCAGATGAGAGCGCACCAGTCCCCCCCCACCCCCCTTTCCCATTTCCTTCATCCCTTGCTCTCCTCCCCTGCTTGAATATAATTGTGTTTTCTTCTTATGTGGGTGTGTGTGGTTGTTGATCTACTGGTTTCATATATGTATTCAGTACACTAGATACTTGCTTTTCCATTTCTTGTGGTATTTTACTAAGAAGAATGTGTTTCAACTAGCAGGTGCCCTAGGGGTTAGAGGAAGAACCACTTACTGGCCACTAGGAGGCCCCACAGGCTGTGAAACTTGGCCCTCATCAGTACCCCCACAGACAGATAAGAAGCTGCATTATCAGGAGACTAAAGGGTAAACCAGAGTGATAACTTATTAATATACAATAGAATGTATACTGTGGAATGGAAATGATCTTATGGTTCAATTTAGTACACTCTCATTCTTTGTTTTAGGTAGCTGGGCAATAAAATTAATAATTAAAAATTTGCTTGGGGAGAAGGCAGATCAATGGTCTTGGGGTTCATTTCAGTTGGGTCATAGTGGAATTGATGAATTTTCTCAAACCCTGAGTGGAGAAAGCATGCCTCTTTCAGGTCCAGACTGTTAGAGTCCTTCCTGAGGGCTTTTTATTCTCTGGGTCAGAGCCAGACTCCTAAGTGTGCCGTGTGGAGTCACTGACTTCTAACAGGTTATTTCTTTACAGGCATTCTTACTATTGAGAAACCTAGCAATTGTTTTTAGAGAAGCAATTCTTCCTATAGGGCAAAGAGACTTTTTGTCTTCTCACATTATGTAATGACTTACTTGGATTGAATTTCAGAAGATGGCTTTAATTTTCTGACTTTCCAAGTTTAGGGTTTATCCATGAAACCCTCTATTTATTATAGGCATAGTGGAAAAATAGAAGGATTAATGGCTGTGTTCACTCCTGTAATTCTTTTTGTAAAAATTAACATTATTTAATACATAGAGGAAAAGTTAATAAGTCATTTTCATGACACTGGGGACATTGCCAAAGGGTGGGAAGAATGGGGCAGATGAAGGTCAGATGTGCACCCGTGACTCTGTCCACCCCAATTCTCTTTCTATGACCAAGAGCAGCACCTCATCTAGGAGAATTCTTCAATGACAGCTCAAGTGTGCTCTAGCAAACGAAAGACCCAAAGACTTTGGAGAATATTTTTGGGTAATGGGCAAAAGGTTCTGTTTCTGTCAGTGCCTCAGGAAAGTCTGTTGTTGTTTTCTCCTGAATGGAAAGAGGAGAATTAAGCATTTAATAAAAAATGAGCAGATAAAACTGCTTACCAACTTAATAAATAAATGTCACCTTATTACAGTTTGGCTTAGTGTGTTTTATTGGCGTCAATCCATTGGGTGTTATCTGAAACATTTGCCAGAAAGACTGTTTCAACTAGCCTTGCTTATGCTGAGAGAGCACATAATAACCATCTCAGTCAACATAAAGACAGACTGAGAGGAGCCAGAACAGAAAATGACATGACATTGTATAAGTAACCTTCTAAGCAACAAGGCTAATGAGCCTGAGCAGGAGCATTTTTCTTGGTCCTGCTGTTTAGAAATCTATTATTGGTCCTTTACTTATTCTATCTGTGGTGCTGGATATCACAAACATGATGCACTTGACGCATGGATCTTTCTTTTATTTTTCTCATCAGCTTTCATTAGTGTTTGTGTGTGTAATGTGTGGCCCAAGACAACCCTGTTTGTTCCAATGTAGTGCGGAGGAAGCCAAAAGGCTGTACACCCCTGTTAGACTTCTCATATATTGCTACTGTGAGTTGATGTTCTTACTTTCACTTTACAGACAGGGAAAAGGAGGTGCTTTCTTAGATTAAAAGCTTAAAAAACAGTAGCTCTCTGAGTGCCTGTGTTTTGGGCATCCTCTTTCCAGAACCTTCAGGGCTGTGAGTGCATGTTCAGCTATATCACATTCCCCAGGTGGTCGTTGGTGGTCTTTGGTCATCAAGACTGGGGAAGCCAAGTCTTGGAATAGCTTCCACATTTGTCAGAATAAACATGTCGGAACCAGGAGGGGAACTCCTTAATCAAGTATTGCTGAATTGCTAGAAAATTTCTATAAATTGGGCTGATTTTTGAGTCATTGGGAGTGGTTACCAACAAAAGGTAAAAGTATAAAAAATAAGAAAGACAATCAAGAACAGACCCGAACAAGGACAGGATCCAGCAAGGCAGAATTGGAGAAATCAGGGAATGAGGAGGACATTGTGGACTGCAGGGTCCTTGAGGTCAGCAGAGGCATCTGACATTTTATTCAGAACCAGGAAAAATGCACTAGATTTTGGAATCAAGAGTTCACGAA
>NW_003852473.1:2027155-2027859 GCF_000181295.1 Otolemur garnettii
GGAATTTGCTAGAGTACCCTTCAGAATGAAAACTCAGAGGTAAATTTATTTGCTGAGACAGTGGGAGTAGAGTAAATGTTTAAGGGCTTAGTAGAGGAGAAAAGATTTTAAACAGTTGTCATGGTCAGTGCTATGGAAAATTAATAAAAGATGAGCACAAGACATGATAACCAGCGAAGCCCTGTGGGTCCGGTGGAGGCCAGCCTTATTTCATGGTGGACCACACATCCAAACGGTTAGTTATGAGGCTACCATTGGCTCACAACCCTGGGTAGAGAGAAGGTGCACAGGGTTGGGGGATGGGAAGGGAGTCTCCCCAGAGCTGGGACTGGCAATTAAACTGCAGGAGGAACCTGGAAAAGAGGGGTCCTGGGAAAGTGAGGGCACCATGGAAAATGGACTATGAAGTACAGGCGGAAAACAAGCCAAGTGGTGCTTCATAGAAGATGCTGGCCATGGAGACTGGGCAGGGAGGATTAGGTACAGGCAGAAGCTGGAATGGATATTTTACTGCATTTTCCAGAGTTCACATTAACTCATGTAAAGTTTAAGACACACTGGGTCTTGAACAAAACTAAGGCAATGGATCGAAGAAAACCTGGCAAACTTTCCCTAGAAGAAATAAGCTTTAGGTCTGTCTCCTTCTGATAAAAACTAAAGAAGGCGCCAGAGTCATTTAGGTTTCCCTTCCCTTCCCTTCCCTT
>NW_003852473.1:2028652-2039090 GCF_000181295.1 Otolemur garnettii
CTTGGCTCAGGGTCCCTTCCTCTTTTTCTAAACAGAGCTTCTTCAAACTTTCCTCTCTGACCTGTTTACACTATTACATCTTGTCTGACTCTGACGCTCCAGCCTCCCTTTTATAAGGGTCTCTTGTGATTACAACGAGTCCACTGGGATAATCCAGAATCACCTTTCAATTTCCAGAGCCTTAACTTCATCAGACTTGAAAGTCTGACATGGCATGTGTAGGAGATGGGATCCCTTTGCTCAAGACATGGCAGTTCGCCTCAACGTGCTCCCTCAGGAGACTATTTCTGAGAAGCATTTCCTTGAGGATCTGAGCTTCTACACCTGCCTATTGATGTGCAGGAGTGCGTAGAGTGACTCTCCCTAGGGGGTGTGGAGAAACAGCCGAGGTGTTAGCTGGGGGTGGACAGACTGGTCTTGGAGCATTGGGTTCTATTCTCTGTCTTCCTCCTTCAATAGCATTATAATGTGTAACTTTTACCTTGGGAGAGCGAGGACCGACAGCCAGGCTCCAAAATGTTTTACTCTAAACAAAATCAATTGTATATGCATTCCTCAGCCTTCACACTAAATTGTAATCTTAAATGGTTGCTTCTTCATGTTACTTGACTTCTTTATATATGTGTTAAATTCTTACTAAATGTTGGAAAGTATATAAGATAATCAGTAAAGTTTAGCGGGGCCGCTGACCAGAGTGAGTCCTGATCTCCCTTGAAGATTCATTCCGTCTGCAGTTCTTTCCCCTGCGTCACCAGATCAGAAGCTCCAAGGAACACACAACAACAGGCATGCGAGGTAACAGATTGACAGTTTGGGGAGACACCTTTGGGGCCACTGCTTTGCCTACCACAGTAGGTGCTATCCCATTTCATGGATGAGGAAACTGGGACTCAGTGTTTAAGTGATTTTCCTGAAACCTTCAACTAATCTGATAAGGGTCATCCACATCACTGAGGACAGTTTACTTGAAGTCAATTGACTGTAGATCTTAACCACGTGTGCAAAATAGTTTTTGCAGTAATGCCTAGATTAGCATTCAACTCGGGGTGGGCTGCATGAAGATTATGTGAGGACTTTTTGCTGACCTGTGATGTCAGATATCACAAAAATTATTCATGGACCTTTTTTTTGCTCATCAACTTTTGTTAGTGTTTGTATTTTTAAGGTGTGGCCCAAGATAACTCTTCTCCCAATGTGCAGCATAGAAAAGAGAAAGGCGGACACCTCTGGTTGTGTGCTATAGTCTTGCCAAGTTGACTCATGTCATAGGTCACATATCTTTGGGGATATCATTCAGCCTACTCTAGCATATTATAAAAATGAAGATTTGGATAGCATGAAAGAAGAAAGAGTGAAAAGTGAAACCCCTCTTTATTTTCTGTCCCTCCATCTTTTCTATTTCACAGAGGAAACCACTGTTTAGTGTCTATAATTTCAAACTTCCCCTATGTATTTATAGATTCATATAATATGTATATATTATTTGTATTATAAATTTGACTTGCTTTTAAAATATTGCCTTAAAATTTTCCATATTTGTGAGAATGGGTCTATCCAAATTTTTTAGCATATACATAAATGTCCAAGGTATGGATGTGTCATAATGATATCAGACAAGTGGCACCCCAGCCAGCTCAGCCTCAATATTGGCGGTGCTGTTGGCGGCAGCTGGCGGAGGAAATAGCAAGCTGGAGCATAGGCAAGCTGGGGGAGCTTCCCTCCCCCAACAGAGGCTCCAGTAGCCAAAAGAACTGGACGTAAGGGGGGGAAGACACTGGCGCTGTGCTGTCTCCTCACGTGGACTTCTGGAGATTCCTCCAGTGCATCCTTGATTGGTCCGTTTTCAAATCCTACTCATGGTTAGTCTATTTTCAAGATCCAAAAGCTCATTGGACAACTTCCCCTATATTAGCCAGAGAGCCTGAGCACAGACCTCAGCAGATCTCAGGAGAAAGAGTAGAAGAGCAAAGAGGTTTGGCTCTGTAACACTTGTGTCCTGCTCTATGAAATTTGCCCCTTTATAAGAGCTGTAAACACTTGCAAGGAGGTTTGCCCCTTTATAAAAGCTGTAAACACTTGCAAAGAGGTTCGCCCCTTTGTAAGAGCTATAACACTCGCCCCTTTGTAAGAGCTATAACACTCATACTATAAAACCTATCTTACTGCTAATCCTACTCTACAAGGAGGTTTGACTTGTTATAAGAGCTGTAACACTCATACCTGTTGAATAAAACCTACCCTATGGTCCGTCACTTCATTCTTTGAACTGCCGAGACCAAGAGCCTGGAAATTCAGTATCAAAAATCCAGTATCAATAACACATTTAACTATTTTACTTAGTGATAGACCATTGTTTTACTTCTTGAAACTATGAAAAAAGCTACTCCAGTGCATAATCCTTGGTCATATATCTAAGTGGGTTATATCTTTAGAAGACATTCTAATTTTTGGAAAAGTAGAATTACTAGGTCAAATGGAATTCACATTTTAATATTTGATAATACTCCTAAATTGTTCTCCATCAGGGCTATACTAATTTAAGCAGAGAATGCAGTACTCAATTTTCCTTACCCTTGCCAATACTGAGAACTATATGTTTTAATATTTTTCCAGTTCGATGCAGAGAGGAATGATATATCACTGTTGTTTTAGCCTATTTTTTCTTGGTGACTAATGTTATTAAACATCTTTTAAGCATCTACTGGCCATTGTTATTCCCTTCTCTATGAATTGGCTGTGCTTGTTCTTTGCTGATTCTTCCCTGTATGCCTTTTCTTTACTGCTTTTTAGGAGCTCTTTACTTATTTTACAGATGGTTAATTTGTTTAGTACATGAATGGCAAATATTTTGCTTACGTTTTTCACTTGTGCACTTTAGTTTTGATTTGTTTTACGGATGCTTTTGAATCTACCGCTGTTTTGATATAGTCAAACATGCCAATATTTTCCTCTTTGACTTCTCGTATTTGTGTGCCTTTCCATTGGGCAGCAAATAGAAAACTTACAATTTTATGTTTTTTATTTGACTGCCATAGTGCTAGCAAACCCAGATCACTATGCAAGGGTCTCAAAGTTGGATGCAGTTGTCATTATTTTCCATGGACTTTGTGTTCTTAAAGAGTGTTGACAGAATTGAGTTCTCCAGATTCAATTTTTTCTTTGTTTGTGTTTAGAGACATGTCTCATTCTCTTGCCCAGGCTGAAGTGCAGCAGTTATTCACAGGTGTGACCACAGCCCACTGCAGCCTCAAACCCCTCGGCTCAGCAGTCTTCCCTCCTCAGCTTTCCGCGTAGCTAGGATTGCAGATGTGCACACTTGGCTATTTTTTTTTTTATGTGTGTGTGCTTATTAATCAAGGAGTTGTTATTTTATTTTTTCTAGAAGAATCAGGAGATTTTTTTGCTTCCTTATTGTTTATTCTATAATTCAGAGACATGGAACTTTTGCTTACAATAAAATGAATGTCAAAGGAAGCAAGAAGTCGGTGGATAAACAGTTTAACTTCCAGTTTCATGCTGGCCAGGGCTGTTTCTTGTTTCATGCTGGCCATGGCTGTTTCTTAGTCTCTCTCTGTAAAATCTGTGTGTTGGCTTCTTATTTCCTGCCCTTCTATTGATTGAGGGTTCTCTCCAGTTTCACGTATTGTAGTAAGGATCTAAATGGAAGATGATGTGTGATAGGGAAATTGTCCATTTTTAAAAATAACAACATTTGCTTATTCACACAGCAGAAATTGGTCCTGGTCAATGCATCACCATCAAGTTAAATGACATACTCAGATCCCAGCAAATGTTAAATACTAACATGGCATAATGGGGTTTCCTGTGGGGCTGCAATTGAGTGCTCACCTGTTTCTTTGATGTTTTGCCCATTTCAAAGTGAATGTCAACACTATTTTTATACATGACATCAAGGCAGCTAGAAAACTCTCCCTTCTCTCATGCTGCTTTTAGTCTGAGAGTTTGGCAAAAATGGATACTTTTCAACAATTTCAAAACCTTTTAAAATTATGATGATTATTGAATTTTTCAATGCATAGACAGTTTTTAAGAAGTCACATTTTGAAAGTTGTGTGTTTCAAGTGAATTTTTGTTTTGGTCCATCTATCTAGGTCAGCGGTTCTAACCTGTGGGTCGTGACTCATTTATAACAACGAAAATACATTGCGGCATTAGGAAGGTTGAGAACCACTGATCTAGGTAGACAAAGATGAGAACTGAATATGGAAATGGAAGAGAAATCACTAAGAATGAAACAAAAACTCTTGCAGAATTATATATTTTTAAAATAAAACATTAAAACTTTTTAACTAGGTAGTATATTTAAATAATTCAAACTTCAAAATTACTAAAGGCTATACACTGAGAAGTTTCTCTACATCCTTTATTTTCCAGCCACTGGTTTCATTCCCAGAAGGCAGTTTTACAAGTCCTTATGCATTTTGAAAAGATAGTCATCTGTAAGTAAATGTGTGTGTATGTATGTGTATATATAATATACACAGCATACTATATATGTGTGTGTATGTGTATATATATGAGTATGTATATGTGCATATGTATGTGTGTGTGTATATGTGTATATATATGAGTATGTATATGTGTATATGTATGTGTGTGTATATGTGTATATATATGAGTATGTATATGTGCATATGTATGTGTGTGTGTATGTGTGTATATATGAGTATGTATATGTGTATATGTCTGTGTGTGTGTATATGTGTATATATATGAGTATGTATATGTGCATATGTATGTGTGTGTATATGTGTATATATATGAGTGTGTATATGTGCATATGTATGTGTGTGTGTATATGTGTATATATATGAGTATGTGTATGTGCATATGTATGTGTGTGTGTGTATGTGTATATATATGAGTATGTATATGTGTATATGTGTGTGTATGTGCATATATATGAGTATGTATATGTGTATATGTATGTGTGTGTATATGTGTATATATATGAGTATGTATATGTGTATATGTGTATGTGTGTATGTGCATATATATGAGTATATGTATGTGCATATGTCTGTGTGTGTGTATATGTGTATATATATGACTATGTATATGTGTATATGTGTATGTGTGTGTGTATATGTGTATATATATGAGTGTGTATATGTGTATATGTCTGTGTGTGTGTATATGTGTATATATATGAGTATGTATATGTGTATATGTATGTGTGTGTGTATATGTGTATATATGAGTATGTATATGTGTATATGTGTGTGTGTGTATGTGCATATATATGAGTATGTATATGTGCATATGTCTGTGTGTGTATATATATTATGCTGTAGGGAAGGCTGACAGAAGTGCAAGCTAGAACTCTCAGGCCATAGAAAGGACTTCACGGAAACCTTAGTTCTACTCACAATAGCAAAAATTTGGAATCAACCTAAGGATCCATCAGTGAATAAATTGATAAAGAACATGTGGGGCATACGTACATATGTACACACACACAGTGCACACACACACATATGTACACAGTGGCCTCAGACCAAATGAGTTCTACCCTCTTTCCCACTTGTATTTCTAAGAATAGCTGTAGAATGTTCTGGAAATGCCACCTCCTGAGATAAGGTGAGCCTGGCTGGAATAGCTCAGGCTCTGCTCTAGTCCCTGCTAGAAACAGGATGTCTTTCAGTGCTTTGCCAGGAAAGTGGCCCCAAGGTTTAAAACCCAGGCTGCTTTCTGGGGTTCCTCGGCTACATTGGTCATGACATGCAGTCACGACTCTGCCCTAGACAGCTTTCCTGAGCAGTGGGGGACCAGCTTGCAGTGAATTCTCACCGTCTGTTACCCTCTGCCACCTGCCTGTAAGTAATAAACCTCATATAGCTTGTTGTGTGTGTGCCCTGTCTCAGTGGACCCAGGTCAGTAGCCGGTGTGCAGTGAACCTGCTTCACAGTGCTGATTGGCTGTGCTTGTGCAAGCTTGGAGGGCAGAGAGAGACACTGGGCAGGTCTGAGAGTTCAGGTGGAGGGAGTTGACTTTGGCTGAGGTGGGAATACTGCAGGGAGGACTGGCAGATGAATGAGCAGTGAGGCTGTGTGGGTCTGGAAGGAAGACCATTTAAAGGCTACCTGGGTAGAGATGTCCAGAGGCACATATAGAGCTCTGAGATTTAGGAAAGAGATCTACTAATTTTGGGTAACAGTTGTTTTTTAAAGGCCATAAAACCCTGACCATGAGTAGAATTTCTTGGGAAAAGGAAAAAAATGCTGTGGACAGTATATATTTTCACATATGTTATCTCGTTTAATCTTCATAATAAATACCTAATGTGAGGAGGACAGAAATTATTTTCATAATCATCTTGTAAAGGAGAAAATTGAGAAACAGAGAGGTGAGGGGGCTTACTCCCCAACCTGGAAAGGGGACAGAGCCGAGAGAAGGGCCAGGTCCTTGCAGGGGTACCAGGGAAGTAAACCAAAATTACAATGTGATTTGTAAAGTGTTTCTATAGAGAAGTATGCTTGCCCTGGCCTGAGGCAGCCAGCCACTACCTCCTGGTGCAGGTGAGGCTGCAGTGGAAACGTAAAAGGATGAGTATGAGTTAGCTAGGGGAAGAACAGGGAGATCAGGAAGGGATCAGGGGCAGGAGAAACAGAAGCACCACAGCCTGGAGGTGGGAAAGGATTAGGAACATTGGGGATGACCTTTGATTGGAGTGGCTGAGCATGGGAGATGCGGTAGGGCCTGGGTGGGGGGGAGACAACTGCAGCCCCAGTTCACTCAGCCTTCCGCAGCAGCAAAGTGTTACTTGTTTTCTTGAGGTGTAAGTCTTCCTTAGTAGGGCTGGTCTGTGTCCCTGGTGCAACAAAATCTTCTTTTAGTGTCCCTCAGAGCCTATAAATGTGAGGTTTGAGCTGGGTTTGGCTTATTGCTTTCTACAGATCAGAGGTGGAAATTGGGGGCATGACCCTGTGAAGATGGCTTCTTTTTTTTTTTAAGAGACAGAGTTTCTTCTCTCCCTGTTGCCCAGACAAACCATCCTCCCACCTCAGCCTCCCCAGTAGCTGGAACTACATAGTCATGCACCTCTATATCTGGATAATTTTTCTTATTTTTTTTTTTTTAAGAGGTGGGGGTATCACTGTGTTGCCCAGGCTGGTCTTGAACTCCTGGCCTCAAGTGATCCTCCTGCCTCAGCCTCTGCATTTGCTGGGATTACAGGCATAGGCTACTGCACCTGGTTCAAAGAGCCTCTTTGTCCGAGTCCTCCATAGGTTTTTTTCCTGAACTGAGCTCATTGGCCATGCCCACGGTTTCTGGGCTATTCACCTGTGAACCAGCCTCCTCCTTTAAGGAGGACACAGTCACCGATTTCCACTGCTAGATGATTTGAGCATGTGGCTTCTCAGACGTACCAAGCTGAGTCTTCTAATTGGCCTTGGATGTTTTCCAGGCTAACTTTCGGATTATTAGTGTTCAAAGGATTATTTATTCAGCCAGACAGTGTCATATTTTTAAAGAAACAGAGTTGGAACAGGGAGCTTCTTTGCTGGTGTTACACGAACCAGTCTGCTACGAGTAGGCTCGACTGGCCAAGCCCGACCTGGCTCCTGGGATTTCTGTGGGCAGATGCTTGTGCTGTATTTAGAGCACTCTTTTTCTAGGAAAGCTGAAATTTCCCAGCTGATTATCGGTTTTTGGAGATGGACCTAAATGTAGCTTTGGCACCAAGTTCTGTGTCTGTCACAGCTATTGGAACGGAGGGGGTACATTTCACATACACTGGGAGTCCCCAGTCTGAACTCCCTGCTTTCTGCTCAGCATTGCTAGATGTTAGCTAGCACAGCTGAGCTTTCTGTTAGAGACAGACACTGTTAATTGTTCCAAAGTGACACTGCTGTCATGTTCAAGATGGCGGGGAGGGCCTATTGTGTGTGCTGACCACGAGAAGGAGCTAAGTGTCGAGTTTGCAGCTGCCTGACAGCAACTGCTGGAATTTTAATGCAACAAATAAAAGAGCTGAGATTTGATGACTCTCTGACTAGAGGAGGCTGATGATTTTGGAAAGAGGTGGGGGTGTCATATGGATTTGTAGGTGTTAAAGTTCCACGCTGTGGCAGGCGGGGTGAGGTGTAGATGATCACTTCCTGTTGATTTATCTTGGACAAGAAATCTTGTTGGATGGCCCAAGGAGGGGGTCACTCTCTGGAATGTTATGATATGGGAAGAACTTGAGAGGTCAGGAGATCTCATTCCTTCACAAGCTCTTCAATCTACTCTGAAATCAGCAGAGAATGGAGGAAATTCAATCTGTGTTTGGCCAAGTAGGCATTCCTCAGCCCCGAAGGCAAGGGCCTACGACAAACACGGAGAAACCCCGTAGTATCTGATGAGTAGCGGTAGTTGCTTACAATGCATTTTTTAATTTCCTAATCTTCTTTCCATATATATTATCACACCTGTCCCTTTTTTCAAAATGGTTTCTGTTTTCTATCAATTCTTTTTTTTTTTTTTTTTTATTGCGATATCAGTTGCCTCCACCACCTTTCTCTAAGGCAGTGATTTTCAGCTGGTGTGCCAGGAGAGGATCTTAGATGTGCCGTGAAAAATTTTAAAGATCATTAATTAATTTTCAAAAGAAGTTCAAAGCACAGTAAGTATATGCTTTTTTAAATTCTTTTTTTTCTTTGATCAACATAATTTAAGTGCGCCACAGAAGTTTAACGATGGGTTTAAGTGTGCTGTGAGATTTAAAAAAAGGTTAAAAAAACACTGCTCTGAGGAAACTTGTCTTTGGCTAAAACAAAATATTCCTGTATCTCTCATTGAGTGAAAATCATAAATGCTTCTCATCCCCTTTTAAACTGCACACAATTACCAGAGGAGTCAAAGAGCAATTATAAAGTAAATTCTGAGCACCAGTTCTCTTTACTTCTTTACCCTCTCAAGAAATATTTGTTTTCCTCCCCACGTACACACTGCTTTTTTTTTCTCTAGTTAGAAATCCTTGCTGAGTTTGTCGTCCGAGTTAGTGGACACCTGCTGTTTTCACTCGCCCAGAACTCTTCCTTTGTTCTTTAGCACACATCAATTTTCCTTTGGGGAATTATCTGACTCCCACCTAGTGGGCTGTAAATTACGTGCTCCACCTCCATCGTCACACAGGTGGGCGTGTAATGCCAGGCTGTCTGTGTACAGCCTGGCTGGTAGGAGGTGACCATCCTCTGGGCCATACTGGCAGGGTCAGTAGTGGACAAGTGACACAAAGAGAACTGACTTCTTGGAGGTCTGATATTACACTTTTTTGGGGGTTTTATTTGTAATTATAGACATAGGGTTTTTAAAAACAAGTAGTTGTTAGGGCTGGTCTTTGCTGATATGTAGAGAATTAAGAATGTAATCAAGGGAAGAAAAAAGAGCCAAAGGGAGGGGGAGATACTGATTTTCATGAGGGAGATTTTTATGAATAGAAGTTGTGACTTTTGCATGAAGAAAGTTCTGGTAATGCCAATATAGTAGCGGGTGGAATTGGGTAGAGGACTGTGACATTACTTCATGGTCTTGATGAGGGCTGGGGGATCATATTTAATCAAACTAGATTAAAGAGCAATTCTGGAATCTCCAATTAAATAATTACATTGAGAGAACAATTTCTTTTTCTACTTAAATACAACACATATTCACAAAGTTACACTTGGAATTCACAAAAGGACATTTTCTTCTAATTCCCTGGCTTTGCATTGGAGAATCAAAGGTACCTCAATCAAGACAAACAGTTTGTTAGGAACACAGCTATCTGTGTTCTTAAATAATCTTCCTCTGGTTGTCATAAAGCTGTGTAAGAACATGATGTAGAATATCAGGCAGTGTTACTTTTCAGAAGGGAAAATCATACTTGAGAGGTGGTACAGAATTAAAATTAACATGGGCATCTGAGAAATTTGGCTAACTCAACAATTTAATTAATACATGAACATTCAGCTTCTAACAGACATATTCTTAACCTTTTAAAGTTAATGTCCTGTGTACTACCTTCGTAAATTTCTTTTTATGTCGTAATTTTGATTGAATGGGTTATTTACCATGGCCTTATACTCTGAACAAATGGAAGTGACTCTTTGTCCATACCCTCCTCCAGTTCAATCAAATAACGCTAGTAAAATAAGTTAGGGCAGGAGTATTGATTTTATTTTTTATAGATTTGATGGGTGGATATTTTTCAAGTTGTCATCCGGAAAATTTTCTAGCATTAAATGGTGACCTAGCCTACTGCTGGTAGGCTTCAGGTAGTAATCATCCCTAACATTAGATGATCTTGCAGGAGGGATTTCTGCACTGGTGTGGGTTTTGGGTAAAATGACATTTCAGAGCTATTCTGGAACCAAATAGTGTAATAGTGGTTATACTAATACTACTTATACATTTTATTATTAATAGTAATTCTTATCATTTGGAAAGTGTC
>NW_003852473.1:2039291-2043858 GCF_000181295.1 Otolemur garnettii
TTCAAACATAAAAAGTGGAATGGATTCAACTCAGAAGTTGTTCGGTCCTGCCGTTCACATCATGCTGACAGATTTTTCAGAAGAGTGCTGAAACTTTGTCCCTGAGTCAAATTCCCACCTAGTGGTTGTTACGGAACTGTAAAAGTGTTCTTATGGAATTGTTTTACAAGGGGAGAGGTAAAAACGTTGAAGTCTGGAAGAAAAGGAACAATGTGTCTAACCTTTAATCATCCCCTCTTCCCACTAGGACAATGAGAACGCCCCTACTTGCTTGAATTTTGTTCATTTCAATATTTTGGTGGAGGAGGGGCAAACTTTAACTATTTTATAGCAAATCACTGCTCTGAAATTACTGTTTTAACCCACTTCAATTAATTATATTATTTTGCTCTCCTACAGGCCTCTCTGTTAATGCCAATGGAATAATTATGGTGTCAAAATATTTTACTAAGCCAGGTGTGGTGGCTCACACCTGTAATCCTAATACTCTGGGAGGCTGAAGCAGGTGGATGGCTTGAGTTCAGGAGTTGGAGACCAGCCTGAGAAAGAGCAAGACTCTTGTCTCTGCTAAAAATGGAAAAGTTAGCAGAGTGTTGTGGCAGGCACCCATAGTCCCAGCTACTTGGGAGGCTGGGGCAGAAGGATCATTTGAGCCCAGGAGTTTGAGGTTGCTGTGAGCTAGGCTGAAGCCACAGCACTTTAGTCCCAGTGAAGGAGTGAGACTCTGTCTCAAAAAAACAAAAACAAAACATTTTTAAAAAAAGATATTGTACTCACTTAAATGTGGTAAGATGTTTATATCTTGACATGCTGACAATAATATTTGTTTTATAAATGTCATACATAGTCATTTTGGTTTTTTTTGTCATTCACAGCAGTAGGAAAAGGGCAACAGCTGGAGCTCTAAATGTCACGTGATCTATATAAGCTGTATTTTCTGATTGCCTACACCATCATTACTGCCAGCTAGCATTTCACCAGTAACTTTCTATGGGATCATGTATTTTATCATAGTTATTTGCAAGCAATCATTGGTGTACTTACCATTTCTGGGTTTTAATACAACTATAATTCAGGGAGTCTGAAATCAATAAAGTTTTAGATAAGATGTGCCAATTGGATGATAAAAGTGACTTGGATGCACTGACCATCTGGGGAAGTCATTCATGTTGGATAATGTGGAGACTCAGACCTCTGTTTCTGGCAGATGTGAATAAAGCTTTGGGCCCTAAAAGGCAAATGCCTTATTGGGAATATCAGCAATGAGGCTGTTTTTCAATCCATAGATTGATAGGTACAGATCTTATTTGAAAATCAGACCTGTTCTCTGAATATTGGGGAATGGTATTCATTTTTCCTTCCACACATCTAGGAGGGAATGTTCGTGTTAAAAGGGACTTTGCTCATCAGTT
Source organism: Otolemur garnettii (assembly GCF_000181295.1). Taxonomy (NCBI): domain Eukaryota; kingdom Metazoa; phylum Chordata; class Mammalia; order Primates; family Galagidae; genus Otolemur; species Otolemur garnettii. The sequence goes on from NW_003852473.1 coordinate 2,040,704, forward strand.
GGCCTTTCTCTTAATTTTACAATTAAAGGAATCAGGAGACCAATTAAGAGCTTAAGGTCACCTGGTCACCAAGATCAGGTGATGACCAGATCGTCATCAAAACCCATGGATTCCAGGTGGATGCTCTTTTCTCTTTACCCCCTAGAATCTTTTCCAAACCTCAGAAACTTCAGTTTTACCTAAAAGATCCCGAAGTCATGGAAATGGTCAGCATAACAAAAATCCCTACAGGCTGTTTTCTCAGCTCTGGCCTTCCACCATCTATCTGGGCAACCTTGGGGAAGTTATGAGATGATAATAGTGCTCCCACCAATAGGCTTGTTATAAAAGTTAAATTAGTTAACATGTGAAAGCATTTAAAACATTATTAGTCCCAGATTTTTCTCCTTTATTAATGAGCATTAATTACATATATGTATGTCTAAATTACTTGAAAGGGGTCTTGCTGGATTGGGATTTAAGAAACCAGTAGTCATCCCCTTCTGGGGTCATTATTTTGAAAATCTCTAGATTCTTATCTAAAACACCATTCGGGAATTCTTAATAAAAATTCAAAGGAAAATTAAAAAAAAATCTAATAGTTTCATCCTTGGATCATTTGAAGGGAAGCCCAAAGACCCCTGAAGATTACACATTTTCAGCTCCAAAGCTTTCTCTATTGTCTTCAGAATCATATTTTCAAGGTAAAGTAAAAATAGTTTTCCATGACATTTTTCAAATGTTTGCAACATTGTGTGTATGTGTTTGGCCATTTTTTAAAAAGAAACTTTCTTTATGATTATACTTAAAATACCTTTAAAGAGAGTGAATTATAGGCTTTTGGACGACCGGGGGCTGTTCACAAGAAGTATTCACATTTTATGATTTAATGATTATTTAAAAAATTTTAATTACACATCAGAAGACCTGACACCCTAGGGATTTATTTGCTTATGAAAAGTCGAACTATGAATTACAATATTGCAGGATCATTTCCACTTCATCAGATTAGGTTAGCCATTCATTCCACAAGTGATTTGTAAAATTTCGCGATACCTAAAAAACTTTGATACTACATTACAAAAAGGTACTTAAATATAGATGAGAAAGGTAGATGTTTGTCTTCTTTTGCTATTGATATTAAATAAAAGATGGAATGTTTTTATTTAAAACCAATCCCTCGCTTCCCCCAAACACAATAAATAGCAATGTGAACAAAGTCTTCCTTTAAATCTGTTATTCAGTTCAAATATGTGTTAGAAAAAAGGTCTATTTTGTGTATAAAATATAACAACAACAAAAAAGAATTGTAAATAGAAAAATAAAACATGTAGAGAAGACAAATATTCTGTGCATGTAGCTTTAAAATCTCAATAGGAAACACTTGTCAGAAGGAGAGACTACGCATCCATTAACTTAAACGAAATTCCCAAAGAGGAATATTCCAATATGTTAATTTGCCACAACAGATCGACCCATTGAAACAAGTCCACCAGTCTTTACCAGCAAGTAGCATCTTGATTTTAGCATCTAACAGTTCAGGTGACATGAAATAAGGATTTCCACACACATCCTTAGTGATGGGTTTCCTGGATTATGAGGGAACACTCACCAACGTTCCGTCAGTCATAGGAAACGAAACTCCTCCGAAATATCATTTCTTTACACAGTAGCAGGGTCTTAACTGGAAAAGGGCTCTGTTCATTGTGTGCTTAAATGACAGGAAGATAATAGAGAACTGGCTGATGAAAAACAGTTTATTTTTTGGAAATTAGTTAAAAAAATCTAAGGTTATGAATAAAAAGTAATGAAAGAAAACTAGCTGGCTGGGTTTCTCCTATTTCCTTTTTTTACAGTAATATGGTAAAAATATAAGAAAAATGCTTAACACCCTTTAATTAGGAAATCTGGTCCCTTCACTTGCTATCGGGCTCAGTTCAGAATAAGAAAAGAAAAAAATATTTTTGGCTGTAGCTTTAGTAAACAATGAATGATAGAAAATATTGTCTTCAAGAGATCTGACAACTTAGAATACAGACTTTATCACATTGATATCATCGACATTCTTCCAGAAAGCTTGGCAAATGGGTAACTGAGCCCTATTTTGGCGGAATGAGAGACGGAAGTACTAGTTCCAGCACTGAAAGAAGATAATGAAAACAACCAACCCACACAAAACAGTGACTTCTCCTGAATGACAAAGACGTCATGTTTGCATATAGAACAGCTTTTGCATTATTGCTCTACGTATAAGAATAGATTAAGGAACTCATAACAGACTGCACATTACAAACTTAAGGTTCTTTGGTGAAGAATGAAAGAAAACAGTATTTGAGCTTTAAAGGAAATAATGTCGTCCGGTTTTGCTTTATCTATTGATCCGTTGGATCCTCTCACAGAGCAGAGAGAGGTACTGAGTGAGTTTCACCATGGCAACGATGGCCACGCCCCCCGCCATCATACAGGTGGGCCAGAAGAGCGAGTGGAACAGCACGTTGGAACTGTAGAGTTTGGTTAGGATGACACTCTTCTGGTTTCCTTCTGGGTCCGAGTAGCAGGCGAAGTGTTGGTACTTCTTGAAGTTTTCCATGACAACGTTCACCAGAGACATGGATTCTTCAAAGTTTTTTCCACATTTAGGTATGTAGGAGCACTGTGGAGAAGGAGAGGAACCGTTACTAGGACGCTGTGTGTGAACTAGAAGGGGCCATCCGCGGAATAACCATGACAGTTATCCTTTGGTACCAATCGGTGCCTTCAGTTACCCTAAAAAATCACACAGTTGATTAAAACGTGTTAAGTTTTGTGGCCTAGCTATTCCTAGAGAGCTCACCCATAAATTATTTCAATATTGGTTAAAATCAAATGATGGTGATGTTAATGAGCTCGATTTAATCATTTCACATTGTATACATAAAAAATTAAGTGTCTCCCAATGAATCCCTTTAGCCATAGCTGTTGTGGTGAGTTTTAGTTATTTCCCACTGAACACAACTTTTTAGGGAATCAAGAGTGTCAACTTTTTCCATCTTTTGTCCATCCATGTGATATCAAAAGTGACCAGTTCTCTCAAGGTAACCCTTAACTTTTGGGCTTTATTTTATTTGGTCACTTTGCTAATGTTGTCAAGAAAATAGCTACTCCTTTGGTGATTTTTTTTTTTTTTTTTTTTTTTT
>NW_003852473.1:2043878-2046293 GCF_000181295.1 Otolemur garnettii
TTTATTTTTATTTTTTTTTTTTTTTTTTTTGTAAGCAGAGTCTCACAGTTCACAGCAACCTCCAACTCCTGGGCTTAGGCGATTCTCTCGCCTCAGCCTCCCAAAAGAAATTTTGGGAAATGTAGGAATATTTAGTAGTGAAAGAGCTATGAAAAATAGATCACTTAGTGTGGCAAAGTAACTTTTCTCATAAACTAAGGAAAAATAAAACATGATCAAATCTGTTTATATTTCAATCATCATTCACCTAAGAACATATAATACTTTCCTCTGATCTTTTCACCTCTCCTTTCTTTCTTGCTGTTTTTCCTACATGTCTCTCCTCTCTCTCTACATATTTCTATCCCCCCCCTTTCCTTTGTATCTTTCTTTATTCTTCTTGCTCTTCCCTCAGCCCCTATGTGCCCTTGTGTTTTTCTCTCTCTGTTTCCTCTTTCTCTCTTCTCTCCCCTTTTCTTTCTTTCTTCTCTGGATACAGATGAAATTAAATAACTTCTTTTTATTCTGTATTAGAGATATTTGAAAACGTTTTTTCTCCTTTAAAAAGTGTCCTCTGAGGAACTCTCTATAACTCTTTTTCCTTGGTCTGTAAATATGCAGTGACAAAACTGATGTAACAAGTCTAAGTTTTTAAAAAGTTGGAAAAACAGTTTATTTCATTTTTCTGGAAGATGTGAGGGTTCTTGGTTAAGTCTTTCCTCAATAATAGAAAGGAAAATGTGTCCTCACTCCTTATTATATATATTATCAAATGATTAGTTTAAACTAATTTATGAGAATTAAATTGCTCAATTTAATTGACAGAATCACTAACTTCTATAGTGTTTTAGTGTGAGTTAGAGAACTATGGCCCCTCTTCAAAATGTTATTTTCAGTTGGAAAATTATTTCTAATAGACTGCATTTATGAAAAAATCTCATAACTTACTGTAATTTGCCAATTTAAATTTTGATTAAAAATATTTACATTTATGGGTTTTACAATGTGACTGGCACCCCAGGGCTGTGCAGTGTCCTGCCTACGTGGCTGTACGCAGAGACACAGATGAGGTGGGCTGTGCGTGAGATCTGAGTTACACTGATAGGAGTTTTGGGGGAATATCCTGAAATTTCAGAAAAATTAAACCTGTAGATTTCACAGTAGAAAAATATTTTTAAACATGCAGTGAATTTTGGCTAATGGAGTATTTTTGGATTGCTCTTTAATTTTATTAGTGGGCACATAGGCACCTTGCTTAATTTTTTTTTGCTTAGCTGTAATTATTGAATTACTTGGGTATAAATAGAAGGAAGGTTTTTTGATTAGTCAAGAATGAGCATGCTGGCTGGCATTTATTATAAACCACATTTAACATGATGTTCTTCAAGCAAGGTCTAGTTGGCACCTTGAAATTGTTAACAAGGTAAGAATAAAAGTGAATACACTCATATATAAGAGTACAGCAAAGAGTTGGTATTAGCAAGCATTAACGGTCTCAAATTACTTCTAAGAGAGCATAATTTCTCAGTGAGTTATAACTGAGTGTGAAATTTGGCCACTGACTACTATAAAGAAAATTTCTTAGCTGGATACCTCTGGATCAAAAAGGCACAAGGCAGTGGGAAATAACCTTTGTTTTTGTCCTCCAAAAGTGCTCAAATAATGTCTTTAAAATAAAAAAAATTTAAAGCAAAGCATTAAAATAAAATCACAAATAAGACAAACGTAGATGAATTTAAACTGAGCAAACTTAGTGACAAATGCATCAGGTATCTGCGTTTTGTGCAGAGATCGTCCATAGTGGTAGTTTCAGTGGCTAAACAGTGCTGTTACTGAAACGACCTTGATAAAAATGGCATGCCATTAACAGCGGAGTTGTTTCTTATGCTCTTATCAATTGATTCAACTTCTAAAATTTCTTTTAAATTTGTGAGCCAAATGACAATAATTCCATCAGTAGGTAAGAGTCTCCTAGAAAAGGCCTTCAAGATACAAACTACCTTTGTGACCATCTAGTGAGGTTCTAATAACTCAGTCTTATCATCAGGGTCTGGAATGTGGGCTTTTGGGGTTGGCCGGGTGGGGCGTGTTTTGTACATGGTTGGGCTTGGGTCCTCTGGGCCAGGGGCTCATGTAGGTGTGACAGGCAGATGATCCTCTGTCCTGCTGCTTTTAGCTCTTCCTGACCTTGTCACTTGTCACTTTGCAGCACATACACAAACTGTTTCTCCCCCACACTGTCATTGCTCCTGAAAATTCTACCAAACATCAGTCAGTCATCTCTTTTGATCTCTGATGGATCCTTTTGTGCTGACAAGGGTGTGAGCAGGACCACAAGCTTGACTTGTGTTCAAAAGATCTGGTCACTGTGTGACTGCAGGTTGGAACACACAGAATCAATTTCTTTCTTTCTTTTTTTTTTTTTTTTTTTGAGAC
>NW_003852473.1:2046444-2072024 GCF_000181295.1 Otolemur garnettii
TTTTTTTTTTTTTTTCAGAATCAATTTCTTTATCTCTATAATGGGGTTAACAGAGCCTTCCTGGCAGGGTTTCTGTGAGGATTAGATGATGAATTTGCATAAAGTCTCAGTAAATGTTCATCAACACGTTTTTCTGTTGTACTGTCACATTCGCCCACTTAATCTTCTAAACTCTTTGATCCATTATCACATACTAAACTATGAAATCTCAGGAAGGGCAAAATTACTCACTAACTCACTGTGTAGTTTCTACAGGGACGGTCCTGTTGGATGCATCTTTTCCTCATGTCCTTAGCCTTTCTGTCCTGTGAGATTTGCATTTTGCTGAATTTTACACTAGGACTCCAGGTGTCTGTTTCTGTAGCTCAAACTACAGCCATGTGCCTGGTTCTGAAGCAGAATTTGGAGTGAAAATTCAGTTATCTTATGCTTTTATTGTGTGGGGGGAAAATTTCATGTGATAGGTTTAGCATGCACAGAATGCATTGCAACAAGTGACACTTTACTGAGGTCTACACTTAGTTGGAAAAATGTAATGTAGATTGAAAAGATAAAGATCCCAGCACTTACAGATAATTCTTTTTTGTTCGTTTGTTTAGTGGGAGGCATGGGATAGGGATGATTTAGCTTTTTAGATTTTGTATGATACATAACTCAAAGGAACACACAAGGAATAGTTTTAACAACACTCTTAGGTAGTGATCACAATATGTCGATATTTTTTACAATGGCTATAGGTCATTCTCTCTCTTTCATGTCTTAACTTATGAATATATAAACCTACCAAGCCTCTGAGGCAGCCATTCAGGGCAAGATTTAGATTCTTATCTCTTTTCTTAATTCTGGGTTAATAAACCTTATAGCTTTTCCCAATTCTTTAATTCTTGAAGGAAAGAAACTTCTCTTTAGACCCACAGAGATGGCCTTTTCTCTCCCAGCTGAAGAAACCTGGGTTCTGTCAACATCCTCTGACCATCTTTCCCTTACATGGACAATGAAGGTCCAGAAATTACATCTTCTTTCTAATTCTTTGGGAATTCACTGGAGGTTTTCTTTTCTTAGCCTTACTTCCAAAATCTTTTACAACAGAGTTATTTTCATTCTCATGATGGACAGAAGTTTTGAGAAACTACTTGTTGGGCTTTTTTTAGACATGCTTGCAAAGGCATGTGTGAAGCACAGAGTGACAGCCTTCATCCTAAAAATAAACGACATGGGCAGGGAGGGGCAGCAGGAGGAAGTCTGGCTGAATAACTCACTGCCATCCTCTTTTTCCCCGGGATGCACGGAAGGAAGCTATGAATTTCTCAGGATTACCTCAAGGGAAGGGTTTGTTCTTTAGCTGCTCCTTTATAAAAAGGGGAAATGTCTTATGTCAGAAAGAGGTTAGAGGTTTAATGAAAAACAACCAATATTTATTGCCTCCAGTATGCCAGGTAGCACCTTAGATATAGGTGTGAAAACCGTAAACAATGTAAGATGGACACAGAGAAACAGAAAGAGAATACAAAACAAGGGTGGGTGATAAAAGGGGATAGAAATGTGGTTACAATGGCTTTCAGTAAAGACAGCCCCACCACACAGGTGGGCCATAAATCTGCTGCAGGAACCCTTCAGTAGCTAGGGCTTCCTACTCCGCAGTGTCCATGAGCTAAAAAGACAAGCAAACACCACCGCTCATGTGAAACGTACGTATTCTTGGTTCCAAAGCCAGATGGAACATTCTCTAGGGTTCTTAAACAATAAATACTTGTTAAACATATACGATGTGCCAGATTTTGTGTTCTGTGATAGAGAATAAGACATAAATCTCATGTTCAAAGAATGTAGAGAGCTGGGTGGCACCTGTGGCTCAAAGGAGCAGGGTGCCAGCCTTATATACCCAGGGGTGGCGGGTTCAGGTCCAGCCTCAGGCCAAAAAAACTGAAAAAAAAAAAAAAAAAAAAAAAAGAATGTAGAGCACTCCAGCTGATAGCCTTGAATTCCTCTAGCTCATAAGTATACTTGAACTTTGGAGATTTGGGGAACATTAGTGATGGACAAAGGATTTGAGAGAGTAAACTTCATAGAACTTCATTTTTATTTTCCTCTTTTTGAGATTTACTGCTCCTTATCATCATTTAAAAAAAATAAGAATCCCAGGCCAGGCGCAGTGTCTCAGGCCTGTACTCCCAGTACTCTGGGAGGTGGAGACAGGTGAATTCCTTCAGCTCAGGAGTTCAAGACCAGCCTGAGCAAGAGCAAGACTCCTTCTCTAAAAATAGTGTGCTGGGTGCCTATAGTCCCAGCTACTTGGGAAGCTGAGGCAAGAGGATCACTTGAGCCCAAGAGTTTGAGGTTGCTGTGAGGTATAATGCCATGGCACTCTACCAAGGGTGACAGAATGAGACCCTGTTTCCAAAAAAAGAAAAAAAGAGAGAGAGAGAGAGAGAGAGAGAAATTGTGAATCCCCCAAATTTAATTTAGGCTTATTTGGTTTGCCCTTCTATTATTTGCTTGATTTTAGCAAGTGGACTGTTTGAAGCATTTAGTAGAGGAAAAGGAAAGCGGAGTCCACACTCTGCCTGCATGACCATTTCTCTCAGTATGGAGACAAGGGTCCCTCAGAGGGAGAGAGGGGTTTTCCTTCCTGCACTTGCCCAGTGTGCTCACATCTCTCAGACATTTCCATTGGATTTGGAGCAGAGAAGAAACTTTCAAGACCTAGGAAACCACTCAGGAAACAGGAGCCTCCTGGAGCCGTGGGACTCATCAAACCCAGAGTAGCTTAAAGCACGGAGCCGTGAGGTGTCTAATATGTCGGGTTAGTCCTGGCGTGAGTCTGGTGGTTTGATCTGGAGTCCGCCCCACGGTTCCCGTTCTCAGCATTTGGACGGGAAGAGCCTCCTCTCCCTCTTTCCTTCTACATGCTCAGTGGGAGCTCCTTTCTGGCACATTCTTCCTTTCACTTCTGCACCAAGTTGCCCTCAGCTGTCCCAGAATTCAGTTTTGGTTGGGAGTGACTCAACTTTGCCAGCCACAAAAGCATTTCTGAGTCTGTGGTCCATTAGATGTTCAGCAAATGTCTAATGTTAATAAATATCTCCAAATTAAAACTACTAATTATGAGTATGTCTTGATCACCCCCACCTTAAAAAAAAAAAACAAAAAACCTTTCAGGGTGAATTTTTATCTGCTTACTATCCACCCTTTGTGAGCTGGAGCTGACCGTACAACCCTGACCTTCCCTGTGGGTCACACACAATCCTGTCCTTTGCTCGTGGGCTTTTACTCCATGAATTGATGTGTATTCTCACCTGTTCACCAAAATATGCCCTCAGAAGGATAAATATTTCATAGAATTTAGAATTTTCCAAACTCTTGTCTTTAATCTTTCAAGAGGATGCTCTAATTTCTTTTTCAAAAGATAGCACGATGAAGGAAAGAGATTTAGATTTTAATTCAGAACTAACTAGTGAGTATGTAACTTTGGTAAAATTATTTCATTTTCTGAGCTCAGAGGATAATAGTGCTACCTCACATGTGGAGTTACTGTTATAATTAAATAAGTTAGTTCATATAAAATATTTAGTACTGCGCAGTGCCTGCCACACTATAAGCCTCTGTTAACATTTGGTTATTATTAATTTAACAGCAGAGTTTTAGTTACAATTAAATGAGATGAATTGTACAAAGTTCTTAGAGAGTGCTGAGCAGGTAGTCCACAGGAGGCACTTAGCCAATGTTGGGTCCCTCGTTTCCTGTTTATATTCTCAACTTCATTTTATTTTTTTCCCTTTTACTACCAAAACTTTGCAGAGGAGCTCAACCAATGCTTACAAGCATTGCTTAGAATTCTGGGATCTCACAGCATCTAAGCTCAAAGCTAAGTAATATCCAAGCAGCGACTCTGCTACTGTCTAGAAACATTTTTAGTCGTCACAGCTGGAGAGGAGAGAGGCAGAGAGGCTGGCCATGCTGCACACTTCACAGTGGCCCAAACAGACCCATCCCACCCTTCCGGGCTGGAAGGACTATTCCACTCAAAATGTCAGGGGCCCCAAGGTCGAGAAACTGTGGTCTCAAAGAGTATACATACTCTTTTGAATTTTGGGAAACTGGAAAACTTCAGAATGGGCGACAAAATGAGGCGTGATGCTGAGTTTGAAGTTGTAAATAACTGACTCATTTATAGAACTCAACATCCAACAAAATAGCTGTCTTCCTCATGACAGTTATATTAAAATACCATATGTGATATTATAAAATATATATTTGGTCTTTGTCCTGTTTCCCAGTACTTGTCTTTTTGTATGCTAATGAGCTGAGATCTGGATGCTTCAAGGATGGAGGCAGGTACCTGGCAATACCAGGAGAAGGTGGAAGGTCGGGGCTTTCAACCCCAACCCCAGTCTCCAGGAGGAAGGAGGAGCTAAACTCTGATTGACAGCCAGTGGCAAAGATGTAATCAATTGTGCCCGTGTAAGGAAGCGTCCATAAAACCCCCAAATGCCTGGGCCTTGGGAGTCCCCAGGCAGCTGACCTGGAGGGGTCCTGGAGGGTGGTGAGTGGGCAGAGGGCGTGAAAGCTCTGCACCTTCTCTGAACCTCGGCCCGTGCATTCTTCATCTGTATTCTTTGTCATGTTCTTTAGAATCAACAGGTCAATGTAACTAACGTGTTTCCCCGAGTTCTGTGAGCTACTCTAGTGGATTCTTTGAGCCCAAGAAGGGGGTTCACGGGATCCCCGGTTTGTAGCTGGTTGGTCAGAAGCACAAGCAAAACAACCTGGCTTGTGCCTGGAATCTGAAGTGCTGGGGGCAGCCTGGTGGGACCGAGCCCTCCACCTGTGGGTGGGGTCAGACATGGTTTCCAGGCAGTGTGAGGAGGGGAGTTAGAGGCCTTGGCTGCTGCCTGTGCAGAGATCCTGCTGGCCTGAGGTGTGGGGAAGATCCGTCACGGGTCTGGGGTTGGAAGTGTGTGGTGAAGCACGGGAAAGGAAGCCGACGCATTTTTCTACACCATCAGGCCATGTACATGGCACAACGCACCACATAACCGAAAAACAGGTAGTTTCCTGTTTCTCACCAAACTACATTTTGAATCTATCCTCAAATCAAATGGACATGTTTGGGGAATTCCTGGTGAATAAAAGTGGTTTTAAGCTCTTGAAGGAGATCAGCATTGAGAAATTCACTAACAACCACAGTGAATTAATACTAGGGGTCTGTGACGCTCGGACAGCCTGTGGCCTTGAGAGGAGGGGACCTGGGCCTGCTGGCAACTCCCGGAGACTACCTTCCACTCGGGGACTATCATAGCAGCTTCAGTCCTAACACTGACAAGATGTTGAGCACTGGCTTAGAGAAAAAAAAAAAAAACTATATGAGAAAGCATGAAAGTATGAAGATTGAAAATAAAATCCTGTTGAATGCACTTCCCTTAAGATGCAGACACCTGAATTGATATTCTTCTGCCTCCTGTTGTCTCAGATCAAATGTCATCAGCAGTGTCTGATGCATCTCAATAAAACCATGCCCATTTCTTGCTAACTGTGAGGGAGACCATTATTTTTGATCAGCTTGGCAGGGTGGGGGGGGGAATAGAAAGCAAAGGTTGACACAAAGAATATTTTAATTTATTTTTTGCTAAGAATGTGTTAAATATTTCTTATATTGCACAAAGAGGGTTTAATGCCTTTTTGACCTGGAGATGGTTGTGTATTTTCAGTATGTATAGTGCAGATCAGAAGCAGAGGCTAGCTACCCAGCAAGTAAAGAGTGACTGAACTGGGAAAGTGAGCTGAGTGTTTGGTGCTTTTCCCCAGGGAAGCATTTGCTCTGTGTGGAAGGGAGATCTGAGCCCAGGAGGCTGTGTGGCAGTTCAGACAGCTATGGGTGGAAATGATTTCTGAGGCTGTCGGGTGGGGGCTTGATGACCTTCCTGTTCACTTTGTGTTGTGCCTCTGAAAAGCTGTGTCATTAGAGCAGTAGTCAACCTGAGACAGACAGGTCCTCACAGGGGCCACAGTCAGATTTGCATATCTCAATGTATGAAGTCAGAAGGAGGTGATCCTGAATGCTAGTGCCCTGAGGGCCTGGCAGAAACAAATGGAAATAATTTTTGGAAAACATGACATCATCCTAGTCTTAAAGTTATTTTTATAAATAATTTTGCAGATGTAATTTCTGGAACCTAATAAAAATTTCTAGATATTACAAGATAACATGGAAACAAACAAGAGAAGACAAAAATAGAAAAGGAACATAAGGGCTTCAGATACTGAAGGCATCAAAACAGATTTTATTATTTCTACCTTGCATCTTGCATTGAAGGATTTAGAAGACAAGAATTAGAACATTGCAGGAAACGGGAAATGACAAAACAAGACCCAACTGAATATTCTAGAAGTAGAAATATAGTAAAAGAACTTGTGAACTCATGGATGGGTTTAATAGAAGATTTTTTGGAGCTGAGGAAAGAACTGCTGAATTAGAAGACAGGTAAATATTCAGAAAAAGCAAACAGAGATAAAATGAGGGAAAATACAAAAGGGGACACAATGAAAAGCCTAGTGTATGGCCAACTAGAATCCCAGAAAGAGAAGAGGGAGAGAATGAACACAGAATCAGGGTTGATGAGTTAATGGCAGAACTTTTTAAAATTGACAAGGATTATTAATGAATAAGGAAAGAAACTCTGGATGTGTTGAGCAGACTAAATAAAAATAACTGCACACTTTAGCACATGAGAGTTAAACTGTAGAAAACCCAAAGAAAAGCATCTTTATTTATTTATTTATTTTAGAAAATAATCTTTAAAATCAAAGAAGGTGCAATTACACTGAGGGCAGATTTCTGAACAGTCGGAGCACTCACCGGAAGACAAGGGAAACAAAGTAATAGCTAATTTAGAATTTTGCACTCATTGAATGTATCCTTCAAGAATGAAAATGAAATAAAACTATTTCAGAGAAATGAAAACTGAGAAAATTCTTCAAAGACATTGTGCTAAAATGAATACTAATAAAGGGTGTTCTACAGGCAATAGAAAATTATTCCCAGGTAAAAGAACAGAGATAAAGGAGTAAATAATAATAAAAGTGGAAAAATATGAAGACTCATGTAAATTAGTATTTACTATTTACAATAAAAATAATGTCTATAAAAGAATCATATCTATAAAAGCTCAATTATATGAAGAATAAAAATGACAGCATATAAACAGAAAAGAATAAGTGGAGTCAAAATGTGTAAATGTCCTTAGTTAGTCAAGACTGCAAGTTGTAATCTTGTAGGCTAAAAACTAAAAGAGCAGGAACAGAAGAGATAACTTCTGAGAAAATAAGGGGGGAATTGCATTGTAAAATAATTAAAAGAGGAAAAAGTCTTTTCAAAAACGGACAGTAGTGAATACTGTCCAGATGAAAAAACCAAAGCAAAGAAACCCTGAAACTTAACCCCTACATAAAAATCAATTCCAGGCAGATTGTGCTCTCTATGTGAAAGGAATGACAATAACAATAATTGCTTTATGACCTTGGGGTAGGGAAAGACTTTTTAAACAGAACAGCAAAAGCACCAACCAAAAGGAAAAGACTGACAAAATTTGGCTGCATAGAAATTAGAAATTGCTTTTATTAAAAGACATCCCTCAGAGAGTGAAAAGGCCAGATAATAGGAGAGAAGATGTTTGCAACACATATAGCCCACAAAGGTTTGTGTTTAAAGAATCCTATGATGAATACAAAGAAGAAATAATTCAATAGAAAGTGGTCAAGGGACTTGAATAGACATCGCACAAAAGAAGACGTCCAAATGGCCAGATAAAGAAAGGAAAAGGCATTTGATGACATTAGTTATCAGAACCGCCAGGAGCTATCACACCACAATAGCTAAAATTAAAATTACATTAATAGATGTCACCAAGTGTTGGTGAAAATTTGAGCAAGAAGAGTTCTCACATCCATAGGTTTGATGAGACTGTTTTTAGGTATAGGCACTTTGGCAAATTACTTGACAGTAAACTTCAAGATGTGACTACCCTGTAATCTAGATATTCCCAGGCTTCTACTTGACAGCTGTGTGTTCTATGATCTGGGAATGATCATAGTGGAATTATTTGTAATAGTTCCAAACTGTAGACAACTCAAAATATGCATCAGCAGTAAAACGAACAAGGTGGCATATTCATACAATGAAATATAATCCAGTAATGCAAATGAATGAGCTACAAGCAAATGGAATGAGTCTGACAAACACAATGTGTGAAGGATGCCAGATAGAAAGGAAAATATTCTGTTTGATTCTGTTTCTACTAAGGTGACCAGACTTCCCGCTTTTGGTGGGATAGTCCTGATTTTTAACAATTTGTCCTGCATCCCATGGCGTTTTAAAAAAGTCCTGATTTTTTGAAAGAATGCACGACAAGCTAGGGAATGGCAGGAGACGGGGAAGGGAATATACAGTTTTCGGCTGCCATGTGGCTATTTCACCAGGATATGAGTTTTATATTATTTTTCTTAATTTTATAATGTTAAACTTTAATAATAACAAATAATTGTTGAGAACTGATTATCGAGAACTGCTTATCAAAGTTCACATTGTTGATCAGTTGTTAGAATTTGACGAGAAATATGCCAAAGAATAAAATACTATACATAATTTTTTAATGTATTATATTTGTAAATTGTACTCATGTTGAAATTAAAAAATATATATTACAATACTATTTTTGCATTCTATGAAAATTTGTGTTGCTCCATATAGACCAAATTTTTAATTAAGAACCACCTCCCCACCCCTTCCACCCTCCCATCCCCCCACCCCCCTAGTCAATGGTGTCCCGCTTTACCAATGTTAAAATCTGGTCACCTTAGTTTATATGATGTTTAAAAATGAGGCAAAACTAAAATACAAGGCTCCAGGATATATGCTTAGGTAATAAAACTACAAAGAAAAATAAGGAAGTAATTGCCACAGTAAGTCAGGACAGTGGTTATCTTCGGCGGGGTTGGGGCAGAGCCTACAGTTACTGGAGGGGGTGTGAAGGGTGTTTGGGGGTGCAGGAAATGCTTTCTTTCTTTACCCTTGTGGTGGCTACATGAGAGGATCTCTTTGTAAATACTTCTGCTGCCCTTTTTCATTTCACGCAGTTTCTGTATGTGTGTTGGAATTTATATTTAAAAAGCAGGTGGTGAGGCAAATAAAGCAAAAGATGACCTGCTTCCATGCTGAGGGAGCCAAGCTACTGGCCCTGAATACATAACTGGAACCTTTATTGGTAACCTCACTCCCTGTTTATAACATAAATAATGCATTCACAGGGTGTAGTGATAAGATGTCAAAACGAGGAAATGGAAATATGTTCCCGTTTTTGATGCCTATTCAAGTTGGCCACTTTCCAATTTCTTGGGGCTTTGAGAGTTTTATAGGCATTCATCAGTACAGGTCAGCTTTGATTTAAAAATCTGACTTGAGGGAAGATCTTGAAAGACAAACACTTTGTGAGAGAGCCGAGCTCTCTACACGTGTATCCACAGCACAGGATTGTGACTGGTATTGTCTGTGGCTACTACAAGCGAAAGAGAATCAGAGCAAACGTTTTCAAACAACATTCTCTGAAATATTCATTATGTTGAGTGCTCAGAGATCTCTAAAAGAACTGTTTTAAGTTATTGTAACCAAAACATGGGGTGGATTTCCCTGCTTTGTGTCAATGTATCAGAAACAAATACTACTCGTTCTTATGTTCTAGTATTAAAACTATAAGCTACTGCACTTTGAAAAATAACTGTAAGTTATATCATAAGCACTGATAATTGTAATGAAAAGAGTATTTTTTACAAGAGAAATGACAGTTCTTGCGGGTTGTGTCCTGGTAATGAGCCAAGTGCCCTATTAAAGAATGGCAGCAGGTTGTCTTGGCATATTAGAGAATTCTGGACATTTACATTTTTACATAAACCCCAAACTCAATATATTTAACTTAAAGTTGATAATGGAAGGTTGGTTTTGCTGACACTTTACTGGTCATCCCAGATCATACAAATGTAAATTTTATCTGAGACTTTAATCCAACACACATTTGTTGAGCATCCACCACATGTACTTGAATGGAGCAGTGTTGGCAATTTCACCCTCCTGGTACATAACATCTATGAAGAAAGATACACAAGCACACACTGTGACCACAGGTTGATGGTGTCCACCAGGCTGGGTTCTGTGCTTTGTTTAACACTTTACATACCCAGTTTCCATCTTTACAATGACCTTGCAAGGTGACTACCTATTATTGTCTTTTTAGAGAAAAGGCAGCTGAGGCTTAGAAAGGTTAAGTGACATCCTCAAGGTCACAGAACTAAGTGACAATGACCATGAAAAAGCAGAATGGTTTTATCCCATGGCTCCCAGGTACATGACAAATATCTGGTTTTAGGCTTGTATAGCTCTCACTAAGCTCAGAGGGACTCAATCCATTTGTATATAATTAAATAACATCAAGGCTAAATCTGAACCACCACAATATGGGAGAATGATTTGTTCACAACTTGCATGGAAAATAAAATTTCCTGGGCAGGAAATCAAATAGCAAGTTTTGTAAATGAAAGAGTAGGGCTTGCTTCTGGTGGTATTTTCCTTTGACATGTTGGCAAAGGGGAACTTCAGAGAGAGATCACCTGGGTGACAGGAATGCAGGGGCCAAACTCTTACCTTTTGATTGATTTTCATTGTCTCCTCAGTGTGGTAGAGGAGGAGCTTTTCCCCAGAAGAAGTCAGGTTAACATACACCTGGAGGCAGGGGTACTGGGAGAGTTTCCAGCAGTCTGGACCACAGCTGAAGGAACAGTTGAATGTCTCTGTGATGGATGCATTCAGCAAGGTGCACTGAGACTCTTCTGTCCACACGCTACAGAGGAGGGGTGGGAGTAAACACAGGCCAAGAGCTGACAGTGAGGAAGGTGTGATCAGAGGGAATCATTTCGTTGCTCCTGAGTCTGAAGAGTCTTTCCCAAATCTATAATACAATCTACTGTGTAAAGTTTATTCCTTTGAATAGAGCAGCTTCAGGCAAACTACAATATGATATATAAGGTCTGATAATTAAGTTTCTGAATTCATCCTAGAAAAAGTGCTGCATACCTCATTGCTGAATATTACTATGGTCACCTGTGAAGTACTCTCCTTGGGAAGCTGTGCCCTGACACCAGCACCTTGTCTACCCTTCAAAGCAATTTTGGAACTCTTTTCCTGGAATGGCCATTGAGCTTTTATCATACAGCACACAAAAACATGCAACTCCAATAATGAACACTACTCATCAGGACAGTGCCACACAGGGACAGGAACACAGCTGTGAGACCCTGATAGACCTAGGTTATGAAATCTTACCAAATCGTCTGTATGGTGCTGCCAATATAAGTGCATGGTAACAAGATCACTAACTTAATTGTCAAACCTCATATAATGACAGCTCTGATGCTTGTTCTAAAAAAAGAGATCCCAAGTTGCTTTGAAGAGTGGACTAGGGACTAGAGTCAGTGCATAGCTTCCCAAGGAGAATGTCTCACAGGTGGCCATAGTGATATCAGCAATGAGGTTCCAGGACTTTTTCTAGAACAAGTTCACAAACTTAATTATCAGACCTCACAGACAAAATGGTGGTATGGGAGAACTTTCTCAATGACTTCCATTGGCTGTGGTATTCTCCAGTGCTTGGTCTAAGTTAACTTTTTTCCTTGTTACATTTACTAGCAAGCATAGAGCATGTATTAATATCACAACTTGCACCCACCTGGACTTCCACATTGTTACCAGTTTCTTGCCACACCCCAGCCCTTACTTCTGCTACATTTTCCTCTGTAATTTCCTCATCCCACCCCAACCCCCACCCCAGCCCAGTTTGTAGATGAAGAAGGTATAAGGGAGAAGGGGAGGGAAGATGGCAGCTGGGCGGAGGGGCTTAGGCTCCAACTTGACAGATGGAAGGACGGTGACATAGACCCTTGAGGTCTTTCTAATAAGGAATCAGAGGTAACGTGGACCTTTGATCATAGTAAGACAAATCACTTACTGCATCCCTCTCACCCTAATTGGTGCTTTATGTGAGTAGAGTTGAGTACTGTGTGTTGAGTACTAACTCCTTTCATAGGTGAGTGAACTGAGAAATCTGGCTAGTAAGTGATGGGAACTGTGATCCCACCTAATGCTGCCTTTCTCTGAGGCCTGAGCTCATTCTGCTGTGCTATGCTGCCTCTCCAGGAACAAAATGGAAGAGAAACTCTTCTAAGCAGAGCAACGGGTGAATAGGGTGCCCTGGCACTGCTCAGCTGGGAAGCTTCCAGCTGCTCATTGGTCAACTTTTCATTTTAAAATACTTTTAATTTTATGATCAAGGTTAACCTTTGTGATTAGGAAATAATGCACTAGTAATTCATGGTTTGCTTCTGGGTGGAAGCTGATTCTCACCGGGATGGGAAAACAGCATGTTTTCTGTGTGGGCCAATGTCTTTTTGTTTGTCCTACATCGACAGCTCCCCGCCCCTTTGCACTTGTGACATTTTATTCCAGAGGCAGGATCCTAGACCTGACCCCCTCTGGTTTGGCAAATTGTATTTTCCTGGAACATGGATGGTCAGATTTTGCTTATATAATGAGGGGAAAAGCCTTACATGGTTCTAAGCAGGAGTAAGGGTCTGAAAACAGGTTTGGAATCAGGGAGAACTTGGGGCTTGAGGCATCAGCACGTCGGCGAGAGTGAGCACAGCTGAAGACCACTGGGAGACAGAGCAGGGCAGCCAGCAGTGTGAAAGATGATGCTTTAATTTCAGCAAATTGCTGTCTTTCAGCCAGATTTTTCTTCTAAAATGAAAGTATTAATTTAGATGGAAAAACAAGTGCCACAAAGCAGTCTGATTTGCTTTTGGATTGAAACTGCATTTCTTTCTTTTTTTTAATCTGAAAGGGTCTTTTTTCCTTAAGCTGAGCCGCTGTGTGACTCTTCCCCCCATTAGCTGCAGCAGAGCTGGGCTTGCGCGTGTTTAATGTGCTCAGCTTACAGACAACAGTCAGCTGGAGGTGCTGGAGATGGGACTTACCACATGGCTTCCTGGGGGTGGGGGGAGGGGGCAGGGCACTGCTAGCTCTCTGCTGTGTATATTTGCCTTCCTATCTATCTAGTAAACCTAAATTAAATATTAAAGTGAAAAGGATTCAAATCTGTGATTTTAAAATGTTGATGCCATGTCTTTCAGCCCAGACCACATATTAGAGTAACCCAGGGAACTTCAACAGAGACTTCAGAGCAACTAAATCTGACCTTGGTGGAGGGTGATGGTGGGGTGGGGTGGAGAGGAAGGGGAGGGTGGAGAATGGGCAGAGGTGTGAAGTGGCAGGAATAGGGCTTCTGGAATTAATGGGACATAGGTCTGAACCCCAGCTCTGCCACATGTGTGAGCTCTGACACTGGGCAAATGGCCCTGGTTTTGCCACTTTTATGATGAGTGTATTCCTACTGACCTCAGAGTGGTAGTGAGGGTTACACAGGCAATGCATGATTGTCCCTGGTGTGTAGTAGGCAGGTTATACATAGAGCAATATTTACCGTTATTCTTAGATAACACTATTGAACATTATTATATGCCAGACACTTCTCAAAGTTCCTATCAGAAGAGCAGGCAACCTTAGGGTTGATTAAATGAAGGGGTAGGAGGGAGAGGAGGGGAGAGTGTTGGCGTCCCACCCGGGCGTCACCTCTGCATGTAGGACCGAAGGAGTGTGATGCCCAGCAGGAAGTACATCATGATGGAGCACGCCATCATGGCCAGCCCCAGGAGGATGGCCCGGTCTTCTCCGGCCTTCAGCGCTGTGACTGTTTTCCTTTTGTCCAAGAGGTCGTGGTCCCTGATTTTTTGGTAAATATTTCTGAGGGAGAAAATGATACAGTCTTACATAAAGTTCAGAGTTAACCAGCCGGCCCGTAGAGAGTAGGTCAGTCTTTGCCATGACTTCCTAGGGCAGAGAGGCCTACAGGAGGCCCCCAAACCTGCCTGAGCACGATAGGGCCCCAGTGTGTTCGCACTGCCTCTCACCACACTCAGCTGCACCTACCGGCACGCATAGGCACGTGACTCATGCGTGGGCGCCAACCCTGAGCACAAACAAGTCCCCTTTGTTTCCCTTGGGGGTCCACATCTGGCTGTAAATTAATTTTCCTTCTCTCCAATTCTAAAGAAAGAAAAAAATCCCCTCAACCCTCAGAATAATGCTTTGGCAAAGATGATCGTCCCTGGGCTTTTTATGCTTTCTGGATATCTAATGGAGCACTGATTAGGGTGAATGGCAGCACACATCAGGTATCTGTCACATGAGTCCCTCAGTAGAGACAGAGGGCAGTTGTTTTGGTTAACATTTTTCTCAAGCTTAGGGATGCCTGAGATCTATCAGCAATGTTAAGATGCGGAGTGGTGACGCAACCTTCTTTTCTTGCACGTGTGAACACTTGTGAGTCAGATATGTATCAGTCACATCAAGGCCAGACCCCATAGCTTTGGACTGTTTTCTGTTTTAGAGCAGCAACACAAGGTAAGAAAGAGCACAAGACTGGACCCCACTGTCTCCCGAGCTCAGCCCTGACTTTCCTGCTTACTTGCCTGACCCCTCATTTCCCGAGAAGTGAGAATAATGTTTAAGTCATCCAGGAGAATGACTGTCAGAGTCATAAATTCATTCAGAAGTGGGGTACAGAGCTGAGGCTCAGTGACCCAAGTGTGAGAACACACAGAAATTGCTCCTAGCCTGCAAGGGATTTCTAAACAACAGCATGGTGAGAAAATAGTGTGTAAAGCTTAGGAATGGAGGACTGGAGGGAAAGAAGAGAAAATGAAAGGAGGTCTGAAGGGAAAGAGGAGAAAACGCCGGGGTGCCAGTGCTTGGGAGGTGTCTGAGAAACAGCAGTAGGAAGGCCGTGGTCAGGCTGGTGACCAGGACATGCTTGGGTCTCTGTTTCTATTCCATGGAGGGGCCCTTTGCATGGTAGGGAAGTGGGAGTGGAGAAGTCGCTGCCCTCAGGGCCTGGACACAGAGGAGGACAAATAGCTGAAAATGGAAAAAGAAATGCTTAAGTGATTTTTTTTTAGCTTTAGGCAAAAAGCCAATACACACAAGAATAACTTCAGATTTTCCGTTAATATTTTTATCACTAATCACCCTTGTTGCTGGGGAAAGGAACCAGAGCAGAATCCAGTGTGGAACTTTACAGGGGCGGGGAAGAGATGCCTGTTTGTACAATTGTGTGCTTATTCAATGTTATATTTAGCTTCACCCTCCAGGATGGCCTGAGTGGTGTTTGTGGCTGGTGTCTATTCTGGCTGGCTGGTCTATTCCGGGCTGGATGTTTAGTATTTTGATTCCCTATAGAGGTGTGAGAATGTGTAGGTTCTTAATGTATTTCCATAAGGTTTTGGAGCAGAGTACTTAATCTAGGTATCAGCATGCAAGATTAACCAAGTAGTTTATTATCATTATTATTTTAAAGTGCTCTTCAAGGGGTGTTTTGTGTAAATCTTACTCTTTTTTTGAGGAATGGCTCATTGTCTAGTGACAGAGTCAGAGCTAAATAAAGGCCTTTGTTCATCGTCTTTTCATGCTGGTCCCTCCTGGCTTCTTCCCCTCATTGCTCTCCTGACTGCTCATTGTCATTACCAGAGGCCCAGAAAGCCAGATCTCTCCTTACTCTTCAGCTTCGGAGCCAAGTGCCCCGGGATTAGCTGGCCTGCCCTGCTTTTGGCTTCCACAGACTGGCAATCACTCATACGCTAAATTTCCTTGTTCTTTTTTGAGTTTTTCTTTGGAAAATGTAGGATTTACATCAAAGCTCTTTAAACTTGACCCTTTATGAGCTTGAATTAAAAACAAAAACATTGCCTGTTAGTAGCTAAAGCCAGTGGGCAGGAAAACTTCTGAAGCCCGAGGTGACAGGCTGAGTCTGAGTGGCTTCAAAGACGTGCTGTAAAGTAATAATTGGATGTTAGTTCACTAACATTATTTATCAACACATACTTAATACTGATGACCTCCACTGACATCTGCATTTCCTGCAGGTGGAAGCCAGAGAGGAGGATGCAATAGTCTCCCAATCCCAGAGAATGAGGCTGTCACGCAGCATCACTTAGGTCAGCCTATCCCCACAAAAGAGATGGAGGGTAATCAGTCAGTTATGTTACCAGAACAAGAAACATACAAAAATGATTCAAAGGGGTGATTCAAAAACAAATCACAATTCCAAAGTGGTTCCCAAATGTTCTTTGTAAGCTCTGCTGTGTGTGTGTGTGTGTGTGTGGTTGAAATGACTGGTTTCCACATAGCCCAAAAGCATCTGGGAAGTCAGGAGACTGCCCAGCAAAATGAAGTGGGCATATACCCCTGGGATTCATTCATGAATGATTGTTGAATTAATGGGTAAATGAAGAAATAAATAAATAATTTGGAAGAACAAGGAGTCCAGTTTAGGTCCATAAACTTATACTGAGTGCTCGTAACCTTTTCTTACTGAGGATATGGCCCCTGTCCAATGGGAAGACAGACACAGAAATAGTTATCAGCATAGGGTAGTAAATTTAATGATGGAGATATTCAGAGAGCGTTATGAGGATACAGAAGAGGGGCAAATTTCCCAGCTTTAGGGAGCAGGACAGAGAACCTGGGTTGAGGTTAGGGAAGGCTTCCTGGAGGAGTGCTACCTTAAACAAACCTTTGAGGTTGAATCAGAGCCAACCAAATAACACAACAAGTCAAGGGTATTTCAGACAGAAGGGCTCACATGAGCAAGTGATGGAGACTTGCAATTGGATGATGAGCATCGGAAACCACCATGCTTTATAGCACTGGGGTGAGTATGGGAGGGGATATGTGCAGTCTTTTTTGTTTGTTTATTTGTTTTGATATGTGCAGTCTTTACTACATATATGGGGAAAATTCTGCCCAAATGCTTTTGGGGAATGGAACTTATTGAGATAAATACCTTATAAAAGAAAGATTGATCAATAATTGCCATTTTTACACCAAACAGTAGTCAAAAAAGAATAATTTTATTTCAGACTTTATATTTGGGTAGTTTCTGAAAGTTTGCTATTAGGACTCAGCCTATAATTCATAAGGAAATTATCTACAAAGCTGTGTATATCCAAATATGGATGTAAAGAGTAAAAAGTGCAAGAAAATTTTTCTCCCTTACCATGACCCATTCATATTCAGAATGTCCTGGTATGTGTCTCACAGGGAAAAAAATATTTAGGTTAAGGTATAGTAAAGACCATTATGTTTATTAATTAGTCAGCATTTCTAAGTCTTCATAGAAATACAACGTGCTAAGTTTGGGGGGTCCAAAGTGAATAGGACACGGTGTCCTGGGGGAGCAGAGTGAAATATCCATCAGTACAATGCTGGGTACTGAGAACAAGCAGAGAGGTGTGTAAAAGGGAGGTGAGCCAACATGCTGAGGACCAGTTTGCCAAAGGATCAATTACTGAGTGGCTAATTCACAAAAAGCCAATTTATTGAAGGATCTGTTAACTAAATGCATAGTTTGCCCACTTTACTACACTTAAAGATTTAACAAAAACTTATTTCAGAGAGTAATGTTTTATATATAGTACGTATGAATACATTTCTCATTTGCCTATTTTAAGATTATATTTCAAAAATATGTTTAATCATAAAGTATATATTTCTTATGAATATGTTCTTTGCAGTATTTTAAAATTAGTTTTACATTTTTTAAAAGCTAAGTTTCCTAAGGAGGCTTAGTCACTTTAGAAGTATATTTTTGTGACTGCATTCATAGATATATCCTTATGAATATGGGTGTGAATATATCCTTCTGATAAATATAACAAAAATGTAGCATTTCACGTAGGAGGCTTTCAGCCTGTACGTCTTTGTTTTCTAGTTCTTTTTAGAGTCATTTACTCTTTTACTAATATTTTAGTATCATTGGAATTCTTGAGGCAAATTTCACATTGTGACAACTCTGATGAATTTGTCAACTTTATCAATTGGCCAAAATTTATTTCTTTTACTGGTTCATAAAGGTTATAGTAATTTATTTTGTATGAGTATTTTTAAGTGTTTTCAAGATTCTATGAAATTTTATTTGAACAGTTTTCTTTTTTGTCCTTGTGACATCATTTTACCAAATGGTTAATTTATCTCTGCCCTGTTCTATTATCACAACAGGAAGGATTTGGGTAAGAATGTGGGACCTTCTTCTGGGGGAGCACTGAAGAGGAGAATTAGCAAAACATACAGGCCGGATCTGGAGGGGGAACCCCAGGGTAGAGGAGAGGAGGTAAGGGCTGAGAGAGAAGGAGGGCATGGCCAGAATGGGGCAGGGAGGGCCAGAGAACAGACAGAATGGGAGACTGGAGGCAGAGGACGTACGGGGCACAGAAAGGCTGAGAGCCAGGGAGACAATAGCTACAGAGACTGAGAGACAGAGGGGGAGAGTTTGAAGGCCTCAAATCTGGGTGCCCTGCAACTGTTTTGATTCTTGTTAATCCATTTAATGGGGATTATTATAGGATTCCGTAGAGTTATAATGATTATATGTCTTTAGGTATATAGCTAAATTTCATAATTTAATCAAAATGCTTAATTGGTAAACAGATATTTTGACTTTAGGCAAATTGGCCATTAGTCTTTATCAGGCACTCCTTGAAATGAATATTCAGTGAGTCAGTGGTAGGTAAGTTGACCCAGGCTCTGATTCACAAGCATGAAGGTGCCAGTTAGGGCCCATAATGTCATTTAAATGGTAATGGTTAAGGGTTCTGTAACAGACTGAACCGAGTCTTAGATGAGCAAACAGGTGAGACGGGGACAGTATCTAGTCAGAATGTGAGAGCCCAGCGTGACTGGGCTCCAGAATCTGGCATGGGGGATGGTAAGTAGTGAGCTGGCTGGGTAGGCAGGGTCAGAGAGGAAGGATCTTGCATGTCCTCTGAAGTTAGAGGAGACATTGAAAGAATTTAAGCGAGTGTAATGATTAGATACACACTTTAGAAAGATCACTATCCAGGTGTGGTTGGTTGTTTAGAAAGTTTACATCTGGAGGCAAAGAGACTTATCCTTAAACTCTCCCAATGTTTCAGGTGTTAGTTAAAGAAGGGCTAAAGAAAGGAAGAGAGAGGGGAGATGATTTCACTACGGGTTTTAACGAGACTCTATAGTTGGAAAAACTAAAGGCAGCTCGGGTACCAGAACATGGAAAGGCAGAAGAGAAATCTGCAGAGTCCAGAAGCCGTTAGAGAGGTGATGGGGCGCCCAGTCACCCACAGAAGAAGGGAGGGTAGGAGTTAGACTGAAGGATTAAGTAGTCTGAGATTACCTGGCTGCGAGCTCTTCGGGAACTTACGCATACTGAGTACTTATGTTTGTGCCTCTCTGGCCCAGCGAGCACTGAACTACTCAAGAGTTAGAGTCAGACCACATTCATTTTTATAGCCTCAGTCTCTTGGATTTATTAGGCTTACAAAACTCGTTCTTTTTATGTGGGCTAGAAAGGGCTACAGTAAGCATAGGTTGGGAGGTAGTCAGCATTAAGAGGCTGAATGGTTAATTAAAACTAAACAAATGAAGGAACCATGGCGAGAACAGGCTCCTGCCTTCTCTCTTCCCATTAGTGCCTACAGGACTCTACCATCAACACATTTAGTATTCCTTCTAAAAAAGAAAACATCAAACTTTTGAGGCACTGAGAGCTCCGGTTTTTAGATTACAAGGAAAATTGCCCTTCTGTTAGATCCCATGAGGGTGACCCATGAGGGAATGGATTCCTGGGTACCTTCTGAGCTGAAATGAGCAGAGCTGCCATGTGTCTCTGTCCCAGGAGAACCCAACCCGTTATCTCACATGGCAGAATGGGCAAGCCCCTGACAGACACAGTCACCACTCTGCCTCTGCCCCAGAGCCTTCCCCAGTTTCCAGAGGTGCTTCTTTGCATGCATATCCCCATCTTCGATTAGTTCCAGATTTCATGGATTGTCTTTGAGCTGGTAAGTGTGTATTTTATGGTCCAATTGTATTAGTTTAATTATTGTTCTCTTTTAAATCTTTTCATGTGCACATTCCATTGACAGCAATATGTTTTTGAGCTTGGGATCAAATGACAGTCATACTTAATATGTGCATGCATGTCATCAACATGAGGGGTGTTGTCTATGAAGTTAATGTTATTATTATGACGTAGTAACCCAGGAGACTTCCTAGCAAATCTTGTACTATAGTGACCCATGAATAAGACACTAAAGGGGAGAAAAAATTGATGGAAACAAATGTAGGAATTATTTTTTAGTTTTGCCATTATAAAGCTTGTCAGATTATACACTCTCCCAGTGATATCTCTAATATTTTAATTCTTATTTTTAGCTGACTCAATAGCACAGTAAATTTGATGAAAGGCTTTAGTGCATTATATAATGGATAACAGGAAATCATGTGAATTGTTCAGATAAGTTAGAGTACCCCAGTAACCTAAAGAGCCTTTGAGAAGTATTGCCTCTGCATTCATCACATTATTTGGTTCTTGTCCAGTAATGGTAGAAATAAATGACAAAAATAACTAGAATGACATCTATGTATGGAAATAAAAATACAAAGAATCCAAAAGTTACAGAGTAAAGTATGACAAAAGTTAAGATGTATTTAGAATTGAATGATATTAAAAACTATAGAATGACTAGGGGATATAGCTAAAGTAATATATAGGTTTAAATGCTTATATTCAAAGAAAATGTAAGAAAAATATAATACATAAGAAAAAAGCCTAAAAATTAAAGAGCTAAGCATTCAAATTAGGATGTTAGATAACGGTTAACAGACTATACTAAAAAATATATAAGGAAATAAATAATCAACATAAATAGAAATAAATGAATAGAAGATAAACTATCTTCAAGGACCAGCAAATTCAAAGGCTAATTTTTTGAAGTAGACAAACCATTGACAAAACTGATTAAGAAAAAAATATAAAAGGACCAAATTAATATCAGGAATTTAAAACCACAACTGCAAATACAGTGTGGATTAGAAAGAAGATATATAAAACAACTTTATAATGAGACATTTGAAAACTTTGAACTACATAACTTACTGAAACACACAGCAAAGTTTAACAAATATATAACTTAATGAAACTCATCAGAAATAACCAGAAAACCCAGATAGTTCTAAACCACAAAAAATTGACTTGGTAATTAAAAATATTACCACAATGGAAACACCAGGCTCTGATGATGTATAGCTGAATTCTACCTATGTGATGGAAATCATTCTAGAGTACGGGAAAAGATGGAGTGCTACACAATCTATCTATGAAGTTAGCAAACTTTGATATCAAAAGCAAATCAAAACAACATAAAAAAGAAAATTACAGAGCCAATCTCACTCATGTATATAAATGCAAAAATTTTAAAAATAAGTTAAATCTAGAAATACATAAAATCAAAAATATATTATCATGTTGGGGATATCACAGGAATATAATATTGCTCATTAATTTTATATCAATGTAAATAAATAAATTATATAAATATATTAAAGGATTACAATAATATAACAATGTAATTAATGTAGAGAAAGATATTTGATAAAATTTAATATTCACTAATGATAAAACTCATCACGTTAGAAATAGATTAGAACACCCCTAATGTGATAAATGGTATACAGGAAGTGCTTTATAGTGTACTTGATACTTAATGGTGAAATCTGGAAAGAATCACCTTTATGAACAAGAACAAAACAAAGATACTCACTACCATCTATTTTATTTCATGATTTATGGATTTACTAGCTAGTATAATAGGAAGAAAAATAAATGAGCGATATATTTATGAAAAACTAAAGAAAAGAAAAGAAAGAAAGAAAGAAAAAAGCTTATTATTTACTATTAATAGAAAATTTAGCATAGTTGTTGAAACAAAAACTGATATGCAATAGTCAAATTGCCTTTCACATATCAGCAAAAACATAAAATGTAACTTAAATATCCAAAAAAGAGAGAATACTTAGGAATAAATCTAATAAACTATGTAAAGTTCTTTTTGGAGAAATTATAAAACTTTATTAGGAGACATCATGGAAGACAAATCAATAAGGAGATTAATCTTATTCATTCAGAGAAAGACTTGATGATGAGGATGTACATTCACCACTAATGAATCAATATATTCATAAAATTCTAATTAAAAATCCCAAGAGATTTTCAGGAAGTTGTAGTAGGTATGACTTGACAAGCTGATTCTAAAATCTACATGGAAATACAAGTGGCCAAGAATAGTAAATACACTTCTGATTACAAAAGAACAAGATGAGTGACTTGTCGTATGGATATCAAGGTATATTATAGGTATAACGCTAAGGTCTGTAAACTCAAGTGCGGTATCTGTCTAAGGGAGACAAAACTGACCAGTAGAACAGGATAGAGATCCAGAAATGGTTCCATGGACAAATGGAAATCCAGTATATGATGTATGTGATTTTAGATCAGTGAGGAAAGGATAAACTTTCCAATACATGGTGCTGGGAAAATTGTTATCTATGTTGCAAAAATTGGACTCCTACTTCATACTCCATGCAAATGTCAATTCCAGATGATCAAAGACTTAATTGCAGAAGGTAAAGAAACAAAATAGAGACATAGACATTTGGAACCAACTTGAAAACCAAGATGAAACCAGTCTTGTATAGCCATCTGATCTTTGGTAAACCAAACAAAAGCATACCCTGGGGAAAAGAATCCCTATTCAATAAATGGTGGTAGTGGTGGGAGAACTGGATAACCACATGTAAAAGATTGAAACTGGACCCACACCTTTCATCACTTACAAAAATTGACTCAAGATGGATATTTAAATCTAAGACATGATACAAGAAGAGGAGGGCATTGGTGTGCTCCCACTTAATGGGCAAAATGTAAAGGAGTATGGTTCACCTCAGACACAGCTACAAGAAGGACTCTACCTAACAAATGCAAATATTGTAACCTAGTTGTTTGTGCCCTCACATTAACCTGAAATTAAAAAAAAAAAAAGAATGGAGGATGAAGATAGAAACAGTGTTTTGCATAAAAGAGGGGATCAGAAAGAGGGCTAGCTTTGAATTAAAACAATGAAAAGAAGTATAATTGACTTTAACTTCTGAGCAATACATTTGGTTCCTGAATTTCTAGTAAACTTTCTCTTCCACTTAGCAGCTGTATGCATCCTTAATCTGTTGTCCTAGTGTTCTACTGTCTGAGTCCCAGAATATGCAGTATCCCAAGAAGCTGGACTCTTGTCTCAAGAGGATGTGATGTGGTGTGGAGCGGTGGATCCAGGGTGGCCTGGCCTCTGGGATCACTGCAGGAAGACAGCTGGAGAAGTTGGGTACACAGAGGCCAGATTTGCAGAATGAGAAAGCCCCAGGTGGGTGGAGTAATTACCAGCAATTTGGGACAGTGGCGCCAGACAATCTAGTCAATTTATTTCCAAATAATTTACATAAGAACCTTAATTATCTAGATTCATTATCAGCCATCATCATCTTCATTTTCACCATGATTACTGCCACCAAGAGCATCTGAAACAGAGCCACAGATCCTGCTCGAAGTCAGTTTTAAATTCTGAGTCTTATCTTACAAGAGTTTGTGAATTGTGCAGTAAAGATGAGGCCATGGTCAGGGCAGAGGCAGACAAATGAACCAACATTAGACTGAAGGTACTGACTGAGTGGCAGATGCTATTGCTTGTATTTGTTGGCTGTTTTTCATTTGTTTCCTTTAATTTATAGGCTAAAGCCATGCAGATTGGGTTCAGAAGCATTGGCACCTCAATCCCATAAATAAAGCTTGCTGAAAATGATTTCTTTGCAGTCAATATTTTAATCATTATAAATCCCATAGTTACTGAAACCATACTTTGAAAATAAAAAAAAAGTAGCAATGTAAGTTTTATAAAATCTTACTGATGCAGAATATTAAGGTAATTATTTGCTTCTTTTAATTTAGTTTTATTTTTGAGACAGCGTCTCTCTGTGACCCCAGCTGGAGGGCAGTGGTGTCATCATAGTTCACAGAAACATTAAACTTCTGGATTCAAGTCATCCTCCTGCTTCTGCTGCCCAAGTAGCTGGGACTACATACAATTGTATGCCACCATGACTGGCTAATTTTTCTATTTTTAGTGGAAACGGCTCTCACTCATGTTCAGGCTGGTCTGGAACTCCTGAGGTCAAGGGATCTTCCCACCTTGACTTCCTGGAGTCCTAGGATTACAGGTTCAAACGGCTGTGCCTGGCTTATCTACTCCTTTTAAACTCCACAAATATTGCCAATATGCCATGGTTACAAGTTCATTTTCTTCTTTGATATACAATATTAATTCTGTTTTAACACAATTGTCCTTGTGTGGGTTTGGCTGTTTCCTGCCACTCCATGTAGGCCCTGGGCTTCAGAGGAGAGAGCATAAGCTTCGGTTTAAATCCCAATTCCATCACTTATTGGTTGTTGTACTCGTGGAAGTTATTTAAAATCTCTGAGGCTCAGCCTCCTCATCTGTAAAATGGGGACATAATCTATATCTTATAAAGGGAATATTTTAAGAGAACAATCCAATTAAAATGTGCAGTATACAGTAATTGCTTCTTAAATGCTAATTTCTTTGTTCATAAAAACAGCAATATGTATTAAATTATTTAATGAGATTAAATAGAGGGCAAAAAATATATTATACTTGCTCTAATAAAGCCTTCAGAGGATTAGAAAGGCTGGCTGTGGACAGTCACAATGTTCTTGTAGGGTGACAAAACTCTGGGATTTGGGTTTGACACCTGCGTTTCAAGACCAAATCTCTGCCCTGCCACACCTTCACTGGTAGTGGCATGTTTTCTCTAAAGCAAATGAGAAAATTACATATAAAAATAGGATTTTGAAATGACACATGAAATTTTATAGTGTTATGGTAAAGATCTTGCTGCAAAATGATTCAACTTGAAAGCCAATAAATGAAAAAGCAGTGAAAACCCATATATGAATACTAGTTGCCTTCTGGGCTGTAATTTTACTTGAATATCATATAATTATTTTTTCCAAAATTAAGGTAATATATTACAAGGCATTTGAAAAGTAGAGAAGTGAAAACCGTGCTTTTCCTCACAGACATTGTAGCCTATGTATTCTGTGGCTGCAGTCACCGTGTGTATGCTATTTTTCAATTTGCCTTTTTCAGTTACTATTATGTCAAAGCATGGCAAAGGGCTAAGTGATGTATTTCCTCCAAAGATTTACCTAATAGATTTTCTGTGGTGAATATTCAAGTTGTATCTAAATTTTTGCAGTAACATGTAATCATTGCGAGGAACAACTTCGCTTTTAGCAATTTTTCAAAGGATTTTTATCTGTCAGGTAATTGAGGTTTTAAAAGGCAGAATGACAGGTGGCTCTTGTGGCTCCAGGTGTAGGTGCCAGCCCCATATACCAGAGGTGGGAGGTTCAAACCCAGCCCCTGATGGCTCGGCGCCTGTGGCTCAAGCGGCTAAGGCGCCAGCCACATACACCTAAGGTGGCGGG
>NW_003852473.1:2072533-2078752 GCF_000181295.1 Otolemur garnettii
GCACACTGCCTTTGCCTTTAATCTTCTTTCTCATTCCCTCATTTCCCTTCCCTTCAGACTATTCTTCCAAGGAATGTGAGGGCTCCCTGGATTTGTCCATCAGCTTGTTGTCCTCTGGTGGTTTCTGTTTCCCTCCCTGACATACATCCAGGGCCCAGAAAGGCAATTTTCAGCATTTTGGTCAGCCCTGATTGAGCACCTACGGTGTGCTAGGCTGTGTCTGGTGTTAAACAGCCAAGAGTGCCAGAAATAAGACACAGTTTGCAAAGAGCATGGTGGGGGTGGAGGTTCTGCGTGGCCACCCGAAGGCTGAGCGGAGTTAGCTAAGAGCAGAACGTGTGTGAAAGGCATTTCTGACAGGGAACAGCCTTGCGGAGCTCTGTGGGGAGGAGGAGGCCCCGCACCTGTCTGAAACCCCCTTCCTTTAGTGGGCAGTCGGTCTTCACGTGCTAACACGAGGCTCAGCTGCCTCCCACTTTCCTGTTGCCGTTGTCGCTGCAGAGTCACCTTAAACGCTTCTGGAAAGCGCCCAGCATCCCGGTGCGTTTACCTTTTCTCGTCATGTCTGTAAGATGAAGAGGTCCGGCCACTGGTCCATATAAACATCTTAGGGGATGTTGGTCCAGGGGCTCCTTTCCTTACAGTGGAGGTCCTGGAGGAATGGCGAAAAGACCTAGAAGAGGCACACAGGGGAGTTAAGCTCAGTACTGTAAGTTGTGGGAACTCCTAGTAATGGCAACCGGGAGAACTCACCGCATTGACTCTCTCAAATAACGCCAGATTTTCATGCCATGGAGCCAGTGGTTCTCAATCTTGGCTGTGCATTAAAGATAACTGGGAATCTTTTGAACCACTGAATCCTGGTCCTTCCCTTAGAATTTTGCATTTAATTTTTTAAAGCTCCCTAGTCATTGCTAATGCATTGCTGGTGTTGAGAGTCACTGCTTTAGAAGACAAGGTTTCCTAATTGTCACATAAATTGTATTTTCCCCAGAATGTCTTTTTCAAAATACAACTTTGGTATAGGTCATACTCTGCAATATGCTACATTTTTCCAAAATTGGGAATACGAAATTTGGAAAAACTAAATCAAATCTGGATACGAAACATCTTTCCTCTTTGAACTGTTGCTTTATAATGCTGACAGATGTGACATGTTGGTGATAAAACATCATCTTTTAAATGTGTTCTACTTTCGCCAGTGTTGTGGCTTCTGCCCTTGGCAATTGAGTCTCTGCCTAAGAAAGTTACAGACAGTGGACACTCACTGGCTCCCAGAGACCAGGTTTATCAGATCGCAGTCAAGATATTTTAGGAATGTTGTGTTCTTTAGGTTATAACTTGGCTTTGTGGGTTGTTCTTTCATTTTTAAGGTCATCATTAAAAATAACTATTATGTTTTCTACATAACACACATTTTCTAGGGAGTTAGAAATATGAAATAGAAAAATCTTAATCACATATAAAGTTTAAAATACTACACAGTACATCAGAACAAAGGAAGGAAGAAAATGGTTCCTTTATGAATACACAGCCATGAGTGGCTTTCATTTTGGTTAACCACAATATTAATGATAAACATGGACTGGAAATAGTATCAGCCACTATATACCATGTTATCTACTGTATGCCAGGCACTCTGCATATATTATCTATGCACATAGCATGAAATGCTTGTGTATCTATCTAAGTTATTCTTATACCATGAAAACCCCATCAGGTGCATGGTGATATTATTTCCAGATTATAAATGATGCTTTCTGAAGAGCGAGGTATTTACTTACATTTAGAAAAAGTGAAACTATGCTTCAAACTGTGTGCTTCCTATTCTTTTTTCTAATTAAAAAATTTAAATTTCAATTTACTTATTTTATTATTTTTAGAGATGAGGTCTCCTTACGTTGCACAGGTTGGATGTGATGACTATCGCAGGCATGATTATAGTGAACTCCTGGCTTCCAATGATCCTTCCACCTCTGCCTCCTGTGTAGCCGGGTGCATTTTAACGTGCCTGGGTTGCCTGTAACTCTTGTTCTCTCTAGAGCAGTGATTTTCACCCCCCCCCTTTTTAAAATCTCACAGTTTACTTGAACCTGTAGTTAAACTTACAGTGCACTTAAATTATGTTAATCAAAAAGAAGAGTAAGAAGTATATGCTTATTGTACTTTGAACTGCTTTCAAAAATAACTTAATAATCCTTAAGAATTTTTGAGGCACATCTAAGACCCTGTCATGGCACCCCAGTGTGCCACTGCACCCCAGTTGAAAATCACTGATCTAGAGAAAGACACATTATGGACTAGCCTCGTGCTTCTTCAACTGTGAAGTCCATAGGAATTACTAAGGGTTTGTCACAATGCAGATTCTGATTCAGTGGGCCGAGGGTGGGACCTGTGATCCTTCTTTTCTGATAAGCTCTTAGGAGATGTTTATATTGCTGGTCTCTAGACAACATTGGTACTCAGAGTAAGTACAGTAGAACCTCCCCACTGACCACCTCCCTAAGTTGAACTAATTCTCACAGACTGGACATGCACCACATGTACCTACCAGTACAGTAAGCCTAGGTCCTTATGTTGACCACCTCTGTGTGTTGACCAGTTTGTTACAGTCCCTTGGGTGGTTCTACGGTGGTTGGTTATAGGCCCAGTTTTGTCACTGGCTGTGTGACCTTGAGGAAGTTACTTAATCTCTCTAAGGCTTAATTGGTACTGTGGAGAGTTTGAAACAGGTAATCTCTGATATTTCTCTCAGTTCCAATATTTTATGATTCAGTAAATTGAAGAATGAATGAAAGCATATGCTAGGTCATCGTGCATCAGTTTTCTGGGGATAGGTCTGGGGATAGATCTTCTGTAACCCTGGGGTTAGCATCAGAGGTATAAAGAACAGAGGCTGTAGGAGGCAGTGAGGGTTTAGTAACCAGTACACATGTAAGAGGTCACACCTCCAGGCTTGATCTCCTGGGGTAAAGACAGGAATGTGAGGATCCACCTCAATGGATGCCCTGAATAGTTTTAGGAAGATTAGGAACTGAATCTGCTAGTCTTTTAAATAATTTGGATCTGGGATAAAGTTATTTATATTCCTTTTTGAACATCTTTGAAACATCAGATAAATAGGGATTAAATCCCTTATTAAAACCAGTTATCCTTCAGGAGATAAGAATGATTTTAATCAAACTTGAATGAATTACTCACAAGAATAAGAACTGGCTTAAACTTTCAGGAAGTTATTTCAACAGGAGTCTGGTAGGACCTTCTGATGGTTTTCATGATTCCTTCCAAGGGATTGTGATGGGGGCAGACAAAAGGGGCACAATTTGAGGCGAGGCAAGCCAATAAATTACTAAGTGCTGTTCTGTCACTGGCTGTTACACAGCATTAAATAAATGCATCGTACAAATCATGAATGCTTTGCAATTATTCAGAGTGAAGGGGCTGCAGTGATTTCAATAAACTGAGAATACTTTCAGACCATGTGTCATTATTCCAGCACTGCATTTTTGCGGGGCTGTTTTCAGATGAGGCGGAAAGAGGGAGATGAAAGATGTATTTATTCCAGCGAGCTGTCTAAGTCTTACTGCGGAGGACTTAACGACTCCTCGGGTTATTCTTATATAATAAGTGGCTTTGCCGCTTCTCTACTCCAGTTTTCTTTCATAAACACAAACTGTTACTTAAAACCCATTCTGTTTGTTGTTAATTAAAATGAAAGAAAATAGCTGCTTCAATGACAACAGTATCAGGGTTCTGTGGAGGTTGAAAAAATAGCTAAGCTTCAAAGAAACACCTAGAATTCAAAATATGTTAATGAAAGCTGGTTTGGGGTTTCTCTTCTTGCTTAAAGACAGCCCTCCTGAACTTTTCAAGTAATTAACTCAGTTTGGCTCTGAACTTTATCTGAATTGTGATTAGGAAAAAATAAATAAAGACAAAAGAACAAGTAAATCCTCTATAAACTGTTGTGACTTGGAGTTCTAGCACGAGGCAGAGCTTGGTGTCAAGGTGGTGGCTGCGCAGGGGAGGGGAGTGGGCGAAGGGGAGGAGCCTGGAGCCTGCTCCATCATTAAAGGACCTGGGACTTGGGACCTGGGGTGAACCTGGCTGAGCCCCTGTGTATGGTTGCATATGAACATGGTTTGAAAACCAGAAGCTCCGAAAGATGTAACCTCAGCCTTGAATGAAAGTCAGGGAGAAATGTGACAATTTCTTGTTCCAGGAATTTATAAACGCCCCCTTTCCATGTCTTAAGCACCCACCTTGCTAGTTTCTGCCTCCCTGACTCGGTTCCAGCAGTTCCTTCTGCCGCCTTCCCTGCCTCATGAACCAGTC
The DNA here is from genome assembly GCF_000181295.1 of Otolemur garnettii. Taxonomy (NCBI): domain Eukaryota; kingdom Metazoa; phylum Chordata; class Mammalia; order Primates; family Galagidae; genus Otolemur; species Otolemur garnettii. The sequence continues at coordinate 2,076,869 of NW_003852473.1, forward strand.
ATCCTGTTTCAAAGCCACCTCAAATGGCCCCTCTTCTGTGAAGCCTTCTCTGACCCCCACCCGCCATCAGCGTCCTCATTTCTGTTTTCAATTCTTGATACTTAGGTCTACTAAGACGAGGCACGATTTATGCTGCTTGTATGCAAATCTGCCTCCCTGCTAGGTTCTACGTGATACAGGGTTCCTCGTCCAACTCCCATCCCCATGTTCTAGGCCTGGCAAACTGGCCTTTCCAGACGGCATTCTCTGCACTCAGAGCGGAGAAAAGCAGCCTGATCAGTTTCTCCTGGAAAAGAACACTCACCCTGGGGCCTCCCCGGGGTCAGGGACTGTAAGTATCGTCTTCATTTGCTAATAACTTGACCAGATGTTTTCTCTTGCCAGCCCTCGGACAAACGCGACCTGAGTCCCCCCCTGCTGGCTGGCGGTAATGAACCCTAAACAAAAAGCCACTTGCGCTTCCCACCGGTTCCCCCACCCCCGCTGCTGGGGGTTCTGTTGACATTCTTTCCTTTCTGTTTCTCTTTCTGTCAATAATCTTTGTCTTGTCACTTATCCGTAGTTTCATTCTTCTAACCCGGGATGGAAAGAACCCCCGACACAGAACTTCTGGTGCATAAGCACCGCAGGGTGGATCAGCGCCTGAGGCACTTTAAAGGGCCCAACGCAGAAGGCGGGTGACACTGACTGTGTGGCTGCCTGGGTCCTCGGAGAATCTACTGGGGAATGTGGCCCGGGCATGACTTGGCCTGGCGCTGTGGGGCAGCTCCCAGCTGGTTGTGGCTGACCCTCCGCTTATCCCCGCGTCTTTCCTTCTCCTCACTCCCCATTCTTCTCCTGACTGTCCCACTCCTCCTGCCCTGGTCACTGACTTGGAAGGGAAGATTCTATCATGAATTCTCCCCAGTGAGGTTTTCCCCAGGCAGGGCCGCACCGCCCAGGGTGAGGAAGTGGAGCACCAGCTGTGGCCCCTCTTTGCCTCCTGGAGTCACCACCTACCGACTGTGTCACTTTGGATGAGTCAGTTTAACATCTCAGAGTTTAAGTTTCCTCACGTGTAGAAGAGGGAATAATATTTGCCTTCTTGGGTTGCTGAGAAGATTAATAAAAAAATAGATGCAAAAATACTTGAAGTAGGACAGGTAATGGGCACCCACTAACAATAGTTTACTGTCCCACCCCATTATTACATTTAAGGAAATGGACTGCATTCTCCCTTTTTGTAAAAAAAACAAAACAAAACAACAACAACCAAAAACCAAAAACCAAAAAACCCCATTAAATTGCTTTGTACTTCCGCATTGAGACTGTTTTTTAATGAGTCTGTGGTGCTCAGTAGGGGAAAAGCAGTTTTCTGAGATATTGAGATGATAAACTCTGAGGTGCTTTGTCATCAGCATTAAGTGCTAATACCCATCTGAGCAAGGACAACAAAGACAGCGTTCAGGGGAACGCTGGCCCTACATTAGAATTATCTGGGGAAATTTAAAAAAATATTGACGGTGAGAACCTCTGGGGCTGAGTCCCTGGAGTTAATATATTTTTGAAAGCAGTCCGGGTAATTCTTATGTGTGGCTAAGGTGAGGAATATTGCTCCAGCCTCTCTGATTTTATTTTAGGCAAATTCTTTCCTTTGTTAAAATTAAATCATAGCTGTGTACATTAATGCAATTATGGCATACAGTGTGCTGTTTTATATACAATTTGAAATACTTTAATGAAACTGGTTAACATAGCCTTCACCTCATTTTCTTAGTTATTGTGTTAAGATATTTATATTCTACACTTAGTAGATTTAACATGTACCCTTGTAAAATGCACCATAGGTGTGGTCCCACCAATTACCCTCCTTCCACCCATCCTCCCCCTTCCCTCCCCCTCCTC
>NW_003852473.1:2092553-2103873 GCF_000181295.1 Otolemur garnettii
AAGAAACCATGGGCCCTGGAGGTGGATACAACTGAGTTTCAGCCCCATTTCTGCCCCTTTGCTGTCAATGTTACACTGGATACAAGCTAATTAACTTCTCTGAGTCACAATATTCTTACCTATAAAATGAGAATATTAATTCAACCTTTAAAATTTGTTATGAGGATTAATTAAAATAATAGACCTGATATTACAGGCAGCTATTTATTTATATGTATATAAATGAATATGTTTATTTGAATATATTGTAAATAAACATGTTTATTTGTGTATATATATCCCATATATGCCAAATTAACACTATTATCTTGCCTGAAGGGAATAGAGACAGAATTCAGAGAAATTACTGTATCATTTTATTTTATTTTATTTTATTTATTTTTTTGGCTGAGGCTCGGTTTGAACCCACCACTTCTGACATATGGGGCTGGCACTCTACCCTCTTGAGCCACAGGCACTGCCCTACTGTATCATTTTAATGCTGAAAGCTAAGCTGTGATATTATGGGCCAGATGCCAATAGTAAGACTAGGTACTTTTTATTTTCTTGTTTTTTTTTTCTTAGACTAGAGGTAAAAGGCCAGTTAGAAGCAAATGGGTGCCACTTAAATTTAGACTTTTACAATGCAAAAAACACTAAGTAGGAAAAGGAAAATTTATTTTAAATTCTAAATCCTACTTTAACTCTATTGGAAGACTTTACTTAAACATACAAGAAAAAGCAGTTAATAGGAATAATAATTCTTTTTCGATGGCTACAGGTGAAAGGAAAACCTATTCAAATTGCTTGGATCTTATGGTGAAAGATTATTGATAAATTTCAACGAGATATTTAGTCCTTTAAAAAACCTCAATGTTTTCACAATTATTTGGAAAATGTTTGATATGATGGTGATTTAGTTGCTGAGGAAGCCCTATAAATGATCTAAATACTTAGGAATAGTTTTCTTAAAAAACTTGTATCTCCTACATTTTGTAGTATATGTTCTCAGGTTAAAAATTAGGGACTTACACCTAAGAGACAAGGAGAAACCATCTAAGAGGATGAATGAGTGACAGAATTTGGGATTCTGAATTTTTCAATTCACACATATACCCCTAAGAGCCCCCAATGTAGAAAGAGCCAGTATGGGTCAAGAAGGAGCTATAATTGCTTTACCTCTCTGTTACTTCCTTGCTATGGGAGATGAGGTGAGTTAATGAACTTCTCTTAATCCCAATTCCTTATCTGTAAAAATGAAGGCTGTAATATCTACCTCCAGCAATTCTTTTACTATTCGGCAAGAAGACATCCTAAGTGTCTGGAACATGATAGGTCTGAATAAATGTAAATTCCTTCCTGCAAAGGAACTGATTTGTTACCTTGTTCAGTACCTGCTATCAGGACCAATAGAACTGCATCTTTTCCTACAGGGAAAGAAGCCAATATGTATAGCTCTTTTCTTGAGAACATGGACATTAATCTGTGAAGAAGCAGTTATTAAAAGTGGCTTTATGTTATAGGTGCACAGGCTCCATGAAAACAATGATTTACGTCAGAGACCTGCACCACTCTGTTCCTCAGGCCTCATCCAAGGAGTCACAAAACTCTTGTATTTTAGTGTATTTAGCCCTTAAGACATTTTAACAATATCTTAATATCTCTAGAGAAGCAGGGTCCAATAGTAGTACAACATAAGCCACATGTGTAATTTAAAATTTTCTAGGCGTCTCATTTTAAAGAAATAGGAAAGATTAATTTTAATAATTTTATTTAAACTAATATTACCACTTCAACATGTAATAAAAATTAAAAAATTATATAACTTTAATTTTTTACTAAGGCTTTGAAATTCAGTGTATATTTTGTACTTACAGCACTTTGCAACTCAGACTAACCACATGTAGAGTATCTAACAGCCATATGTGGCTAGTGGCTACTATATTGATCTGTTTTAGAGTCTTCCCTCTGTGACAATGTCAAATTAAGCAAAAATAATTGCTGCTTTCTTTCTTTTTTTTTTTTTTTTTTTTTTGCAGTTTTTGGCCAGGGCTGGGTTTGAACCCACCACCTCTTGTGTATGGGGCTGGCACCCTACGCCTTGAGCCACAGGCACCACCCTGCTACTTTCATTTATGTGGTACTGGCCATGTAATGGGCCCTGTGTTTTATATGTATTATTACATTGATAACCCTATCAGGTATAGGTTATTACTATCTCACTTTATACGTTAGGATGCTAAGATGTATAGAGGTTAAGAAATTTGTGCAAGGTCATGCAATTTTTAAGAAGTAAATCTGGGATTCAAGTCAGTTAGACTCTGATGCCTATCATGCTCCTGAATTACTTGAATAGCTTCCTAACTAGTTGGCTTGCATTACAGCAAGATATTTTCATATGGCTACCCAGTTCTCCCAGCACCATTTATTGAACAGGGATTCTTTACCCCAATGTATGTTTTGTTTGGTTTATCAAAGATTAGGTGGCTATAAGATGTTAGTGTCATTTCCTGGTTTTCTATTTGATTCCAAATGTCTATGTCTCTATTTTTGTGCCAGTACCATGCTGTTTTGACCACTAGGCCTTGTAGTATAGCCTAAAGTCTGGTAGGCTGATGCCCCCAGCTTTGTTTTTATTGCTAAGAATTGCCTTAGCTATATGAGTTTTTTCCTGATTGCATATAAAATGAAGAATTATTTTTTCTGAGGCTGGAAAATATAATGTTGGTATTTTAATGAGGATGGCATTGAATCTGTAGATTGCTTTGGGAAGTATAGACATTTTAACAATGTTGATTATTCCCAGCCAAGAGCATATTTTCTTCCATTTCTTAATATCTTCTGCTATTTCTTTTCTAAGGGTTTTGTAATTTTTTTTCTTTTTTCTTTTTTTGTAGTTTTTGGCTGAGGCTGGGCTCAAACCTGCCACCTCTGGCATATGGGGCTGGTGCCCTACTCCTTTGAGCCATAGGAGCCACCCTGTAATTTTCTTTATAGAGGTCCATAACCTCTTTTGTTAGGTATAGTCCTAGGTATTTCACTTTCTTTGAAGCTACTGTGAAGGAGATTCTGTCCTTATTTAGCATCTCATCCTGGCTGTTATTGGCGTATACAAAGGCTACTGACTTGTGGAAATTGATTTTATATCCTGAGACATTACTATATTTTTTGGTGACTTCCAGAAGTCTTGTGGTCAAGTCTTTGGGGGTTCTCTAAGTATAAGATCATATCATGGGCAAAGAGGGAGAGTTTGACCTCCTCTGCCCCCATTTGGATGCCCTTTATTTCCTTCTCTTGCATGATTGTATTGGCTAGAACTTCCAGCACTATGTTGAATAGTAGTGGCAATAGAGGACAAAGGTTCTTGTCTGGTTCCAGTTCTAAGTGTAAAAGCTTTCAATATTTTACTCCATTCAGTAAAATATTAGCTGTGGGTTTTTCATAGATGGCTTTTATCAGTTTAAGAAATGTGCCACTTATGCCTATAATCTCCAGTTTTAATTAAAAAAGGATGTTGAATTTTATCGAAATTTGTCTATTGAGAGGATCATATGGTCTTTGTTCTTGCTTTTGTTGATATGATTGGTTACATTTATAAACTTGCATATGTTAAACCAGCCTTGCATCCTTGGGATGAAACCTACTTGATCATGATGTATGACTTTTTAAATGAGAAGCTGTAGTATATTGGCTAGGATTGGACCCGTACCTTTCTCCACTCACAAAAATTGATTCAAGATGGATAAAAGATTTAAATCTAAGGCATGATACAATAAAAATCCTCAAAGAAAGTGCAGTGAAAACACTTGAAGATATCAGCCTGGGGAAATACTTTATGAAGAAGACTTCATGGCAATTGCAACAACAACGAAAATAAACAAATGGGACTTAATTAAATTGAAAAGCTTCTGTACAGCTAAAGAGCAACAACTAAAGCAAATAGACAGCCTACACAATGGGAAAGGATATTTGCATATTATGATTGGACAAAGCTTGATAGATCTACAGAGAATTAAAATTAATCAAAATAAAAAAGAGCCAACAATCCCTTATATCACTGGACAAGAGAAATGAATAAAACTTTTCTAATGAAGATAAATGAATGGCTATCAAGCATATGAAAAAATGCTCCTTGTCCCTAATTATCAGAGAAATGCAAATCAAAACCAACCTGAGAAATCATCTAACCCCAGTGAGAATCACCCACATCACAAAATCTCAAAGCTGCAGATGCTGGCATGGATGTGGAGAGAAGGGAACACTTTTATATTGCTGGTGGGACTGACTGCAGCTAATACAATATAATCTGCAGCTACACTAATACAATCTTTTTTGGAAGGAAGTATGGAGAATCCTCAAGGAAGTCAAATTAGACCTCTCATTTGATCCTACAATCTCATTACTGGGCATCTACACAGAAGAAAAAAAAATCGTTTTATCATAAGGACATTTATACTCGACTATTTATTGTGGCTCAATTTACAGTTGCCAAAATGTGGAAATGGCCTAAATGCCCACCAACCCAGGAATGGCTTAACAAGCTGTGGTATATGTATACCATGGAATACTATTCAGTCATTAAAAAAGGTAGAGACTTTACATCTTTTGTATTAACCTGGATGGAAGAGGAACACATTATTCTTAGTAAAGCTTCACAAGAATGGAGAAGCAAGAATTCTATGTATTCAATTCTGATATGAGGACAATTGATGACCTAGTACATGGTGGGGGGCAGGGGAAGGGGAGAAAAGAGAGAAGGAGGAAGAGGTGGTGTGTCATGGGGTGTGACACAATGGGGTCTTGGGGACAGGACACAATTATAAGAGGGACTTTACCTAACAAATGCCCTTTACCTAAAAATTCATACCCTCTAAGAATCCCCAACAATATTTGAAAAAGATATTTCATATGGCTATGTTAAAATACCTGCTTCAAATTGTAATACCATTATTTCATTATTTCTACGAAGTCATTTATGTCACAAACACCCTTGACCTTCAGTTGTCTTTGAGCTACAGCCTACCTGTTATCTTATTTTTGAGACTCTTCTAATCCCTCATTGTATCCTTGACTCTCTGTCTGGATGTATAGGATGGGGCGAAATGCAGGGACATGACAGGCATTCATGGTGGGTTAATATTATTGGAAAAAGTGTCAGAATAGTTCCTAAAAGGAATAAAGATTCCTTAGTAAAATGGCTGGGATCAGATCTAGGCTAGGAAATATGGAAGATAAATCATAACAGATAAGTAAGTCATTTATTGAAGACTATCATGATTGTTTCTGAAGGATTAAGGAGCAAACTTAAAGAGGGCAAAGATAGGAAAATCTGAGCATTAATCAGGACAATTAAAATGGAAGGAAATACAGCAAATATATGTTATTTAACCCATGATTTCATAGTGGTTTTTTTTTTTTTTTTGGCCAGGGCTGAGTTTGAACCCACCACCTCCAGCATATGGGGCCGGCACCCTACCTTTTTGAGCCACAGGTGCCGCCTTGTGTTTTTTTTTTTTTTTTAAATAAATTGGTTGCCATTAGAAGATGCTAGGGAATTAATGTATTACATTGAAAACTGGTAGGTATAGGGAAAGACTCCATTATTCATCCTACATTTCTGATATTTATTAAGGACTGTGAAACCAAATAGTAGGTTAAGTAAACTTTCTTTTTACAGAAGTATTTAACCTAATTAATAATGATGGAATATAAAAATTAAACTACCATCATTTTGCAATTTTTAATGAGCCAATGTACTGAGCAAGACTTTGATCATGAGTGATTGTTATCATCAAAAAAGAGAAACAACCAAAAATATCAATTATGAATTAGTTTTGCCAAAAACCCCAAAGCTGAATCTAATCAATCCCCTAGAGCTAATGAACAATTATAGAAAGCAAAAAGAACAGAGAAACATGTTATAAAAACTGTAGAAATCAAACAACAAAATTGAGATTGTGAGAAGCTCTGTGGGACAGACAACACAGAGACTTTAATAAATAAATTGCAAAGATAAAACAGAGAAAGATTCTATAAATTCAATATTACTTAAAAGATATGTTGACTAATTATGACATGTGAACTTTATCTGGATTCTGATTTACACATTATAAAGGCAAAGGCATCTTCTTTCCTGTTTTCATTATAATCTTTATCTATCCCAGTGCATTTTTTAGGACTATTTGTTTCTAACATACATACATCAAGCATACATCCAGTTAGTTTACTTTTCAATTACATTCATTGATGGATTTCCATCATCTATAGGGAAACCCAAAAAAGATTTCATCATTCCCTACTTCAAGGGGGGGTTCATAAATGTAAACTTTAGAGAAGGCTTCCTGGAGAAGATGGTAATTTATAGATAAAGAAGATGGAAGATTTTTCTGAACAGGGTTATTGAATAGACTCGCTGACATGAGAACTTTGTGTCAGACTGGGAGGGAGAGTGGGGTATCTTGAAGTGGAAGGTCCGTGTTGTGCGGCTGCAATATGACCAGCTGTGAAAAGAACAGATCTGGGTCTGGAGGAGCTGTACTTGGTGCAGTGGGATTCATCACTGAATGTTCCTTTTAATCCTTAACTATCAATGTGAGATGAGGTGTTCTTTTAAGGCAGCGATTCTCAATCCTGCACACATTTTCTTGCACCATGGAACTCTCAGACCCTGAAGGTCAGGCTGCAGCATGGACTTCCAGTTACACACCAGTTTTAATGCTATGCCTTTCATAACCAGTCACAGCAGAATGTATGTTGACACTACAGCTGAAAACTGAAGATTTAAATGACTGAATTATAACATCCCTCTTCATAAGGTGGTGATGAGGAAGCATCCACTGGCTAGGTCCTAGGAGTTCAATGGTGCTAGAGTTACAAGGAAGGAGATACTAACTGTCCAGTGCAGAGACAGAGGACATAAGTAACCCTAACATCAAGGATTGTACTCAGAGTCAAAACACTGGCCTTGGTGTGTTCCTGGAGTGGAAGATGGTTCATAACCAGAGAATATGAAGCACTTGCTTCCCTAACCCTCAAGAGCTGAGACACAATTGGTTCCATGATGCAGAGAGTGAGCCTGGTACAAGTGAGAAGAGGGGATAGCACAACTGAGATTGCCTTGGAGGTCAATATCTTATATATCCTATTTTTACTGTAACTCTGACTGTGTGTGTGTTTGGGTCAAGGGGTAAGACCTGGGCACAATAAATTTGGTATTATACTCATATGGTTGATTCTTTGCTTTCCCCCTTATTGACCACATGTTTTTGAGTTGGCCATTAGCTGGCCTCAGCCTGTTTCTTTATTGTTAACATGGAATTATTATAGGCACATAATAGAAACTCAAAGCTTCAGTTGAATCAAGGTCAAAAAATGATCTTATGTATTTGTTTCTGAACTTTCTCACTTTATTTAAACTGTTATAGACAGTAGAAATAAAGCTCCTCTCAAACTCTCTTTTGAGATGTTACTTTGAAAACATGTTAATGAGTGAAAATAAATATTGCAAGCAAATTGTAGAGGAGAAAAATGGTCATTGTTTCTCAAGGAACTTTGGTAAGAAACAAAAGGAAAGGCAGCTGCGGTAGCTGCTTCCACTTGAAGGCATTTGGCTGGAATTGTCTATCATGAATCATGGGGCTGGGGATCCCTAGATCTAGGATTTACTCCTCACGGGGTAAACAGGTGTATTGACAAAACTAGAAGACAAATCAACCTATGATGGTGTGATAAATCTTTATCCTTTATAGAGTTTACCAAAAAATAATCAATTACCGTAAACATGTATTTACCACCAAATGACACATGAAGATCTTTGTCATCAGAGACTTCTAAGACCTTTATCCATCCTTCTTCCTGTATTTTTTGCTTCAGTCCATTGAGAATACTCTAAAGAAGGAGCTATCCACCTATCAATTAAACAACGCCCATGGAAGGGAACCCACCTTCTCTGAAGACTACTTTCCACTGATAGACGTTCCCATGTGGTAGAAAGTGTTCCCATAATTTCAGCTGGAATTTGTCTCCCTAGGGTCCACTATTGCTCCTGTTTCTGAACTCATGGGATGTTTTGGTATGGCAGTAATGTCTTACCAAACCCGCTTTTCTATGTTACTCCAACTGTTCTTCCTGCAGCATGTATGATCTTGTTTCTATTCTTTTCCTGGACACTACCTCAGACCATGCTCCATACTGTCTTAGATCATGGGCATTATAATAGTGGCATTTATTGTTTAATGGTGCAGTATATATTTGACTTAATTTAATTTCTGTAATCCCCTATATGATAGACATTCTTATTATTCCTATCCTGCAGATGAGGAAACTAAAGCATGGGGAAGTTAAATAACTTTACCTCCTTCATGTTTACATGGATGGAACTGGAAAATGTTCTTCTTAGCAAAGTATCACAGGAATGGAAGAAAAAGTATCCAATGTACACAGCCCTTTTATGAAACTAATTTATAGCTCTCAAATGAAAGATACAACTTAATTCTAGCCCAAGAATATGGGGAGGGGGTGGGAAAGGGGAGGGGAGAAGGGCGGCTGGGTGGTGGGAGGGTGACTGGAAAGATCACCTATATATCTGTCTAACAAGAGTACTAGTGAACTTTTCTAGAACTAGAATGTAAATGTTTTGATACAATGTCTATGCAAATGACATGAAATTTATGTGAACCAGCTTGATGAAAGTATTTCAAAATGTATATGAAAATACTACACTGTACCCCATGTTTGCATTAATGTATACAGCTATCATTTAATAAAAAAAAAGAAAAAGAATGAGACAAGTGACATTATCAAAAATTCTAGATCCATTAAAAGGCTAACAAAAGAATATTATGAATAATGTTATAACAATACATTCAACAACTAAGATTAAATAAACAAATTTCTTAAAAAAAAAAAACAAAGTTATTAAGAAGAGGAGTGAGGAGCTGAACCCCCTCAATTCACATTAAGAGTCTATCCTCTTGAACCCTGCCCAATTCTGTTATTCTGAATATAGTACTTGACTTCTAGTGTCATCTGATTATTGCAGAGGATGGCAAAATTATCACTTCCTTCTATTTATGTATCCTGATAACATTCCTAGTTGGTGGTCGACCATGATACATGCAAGAATTTGAAAGTCAAGCGTCAGATTTTGAAATTCCACACTTGTCTTAGAAAGACCATGGAGAGGTATTAGGGTTTGTCTTGAAGAAGATGAAGTCCTATTAAGGATTATTTTTAATTTTGTACTTCATTGCACATTTTTAGAAAGGGAAAAGCCACAAGACCATATTTATATAGCTGACATATCACTCTAGAGGTAGTGTTGAGGATAAATTAGAGCAGGACAAAACTATAAACAGGGAACTGGACGGTGACGACAATATCCAAACAAGAGCTGAAGGGGATGGGGTGAAAAAAATGAAGAAAAGTAGGGCGATGCAGGCAATGTTCAGAAGTTGAAAGGAAGCTCCATTGACTTAAACCAGCAATGGGGATGGTGGTCTCCCTCCAGGTAGAGACAGCGTGCTGTAGTTTGGCTTTTGTTCTTGGGAACCTCAGAGGATAAAGTCCCTGAGCTGTCCTTGGTGTCTTCTGTGTCAAAACTCAGGAAAAATGATTCTAATTTGCTTTATCATTTTTCCATTTGTAAATGAATTTGCATTTAGATAGGGAATAACATGTTTGACAAAAGCCATATTCATCACATCAAAATGTTTCCCAATTACCACAGCAGAGTGGCCATTTAGTTTAAAATGGACGTGTAGCCTGTAGTGTATTTAATGATGATGAGTGATTATCTCTCAAGAGAAAGAATTTCTATTTTAAGAATCTATTATTTTTAAGTCAGGCCAGCGGCTCATGCCTATAATCTTAGCACACTGGGAGGCTGAGGCAGGTGGATTGTCTGAGCTTATGGGTTCCAGACCAGCCTGAGCAAGAGTGAGACTCCAACCCTAAAAATGGCCTGCAGGCTCAGCTACTTGGGAGGCTGAGGCAAGAGAATTGCTTGAACCCAAGAGTTTCAGGTTGCTGTGAGCTGTGACACCAGGGCACTGTACAGAGGGGGAAACAAGTAAGACTATCTCAAAAAAAAAAAAGCACCTAATATTTTTAGTGTGAAAATCTAGGAAATTTATGTTCCAGTAATATAATAGTTAAGAGCCTCTATTTTTTCAATTTCAGATTAATATAAGAGTACAAATGCTTAGGTCACATTGTTTGTCAAGGTGTAGCCGAGCCCTTCACCCGGGGGGAAGAATAGAAATGTTAGGCCCTTCTTCCTCAACACCTTTTCTAAAGAAGTTAATCTCCTTTTTTTAAAAAAAAAATCTTTTAAACAGTTTCTGTGGGCTTCTCATTTACTGAGGCAGTCATTCATATAACGTTTGTTACACCATAACACATGGTAGGTGTCAAATACCAGCTAGACATGAGGGCTTAATTCCACGCTCTCAGATGGTATCAGGAGGATGAGAAGTCTTAGAAAGAATCAAGTGCTTAAGCAAAGCCACGTACTTGCTGATTTGGCCATGAGTATTAACTTGTGAATTGTTGACAGTTTTTAATAGCCTGCTTATTTTTTGTGTGAATTGTATATTCGTTCTTGCTCCAGAAAGTCAAAATGCTATGATATGTCTCTGAACCTTAGATGCACTGTTAAATTAGGCTATTAACACCGCGTGGTATAGAGAGCAGTGAGCCTGCTTCTGGCGGCAGTGCGACCTGGCATTTGTGTACAGATGATTCTGGGAGGCCTGGCAGCCTCTGGATGTTGCAGTCTTTTGCTGTTTTATAGAAGAGCTTCTAGTTAAAATTAAGGTCAAAGAGACAAGGGAAATACAGAGATGCTAGACAGAAGGAAGGACATTTTGCCTTTAGGACTGCACTAAGTTTTAAAATGCAGTTTTACCTGTTGGTGTAGTGTTGGGCTGTGGTCCACACCACCTGCTCCTTTTGGATACACCTCAAATTACAGCAGGAGAGAGAAGGATGCTAGAGTTGTTCCAGGTTTGAATGGAGATAAAGGAAGTTCCCAGAAACATTTTTTTTGCAGTTTTTGGCCAGGGCTGGGTTTGAACCTACCACCTCCAGTATGTGGGGCCAGCGCCCTACTCCTTTGAGCCATAGGCGCTGCCCCCAGAAGCATTTTTTTCGATAAGCCTATCACTTGTCTCCATCAGAACCCAGAGCTGGTCGCCTCAGGAGGCCTTTCCTCGCTTTAGTTGCTCAGGTCCCACCTGTCCACACTTGTCTTGGAAAAGAAATGAAAGCAGAGGACTCACAGTCCCCATGATGGGCTGGCGCTCCTCTGTGCAGCACAGAGCCACTCCTTAGGACACGCAGT
>NW_003852473.1:2104489-2148466 GCF_000181295.1 Otolemur garnettii
CCCCTCACATATTACTAAGGCTCAGTCTGAAGAAATATGTAGACAACAGAACAAAACAAAAGTCTAGACATGAAGTCCTAAAGCCGTGTGTTGAAACTTACTACCCAGCAAGATAATACTAAGAGGTGGGGCCTTTAGGAGCTTATTGGTTCCAAAGGGTGGGGCCCCAGAGAAGTGGACTCGGCCCTTTGTAAAGAACCTTTCACACCCACCACCCTGTTTGGCACTTCTGCCTTTTGTCACGTTAGGAGGCCACCTTGAAAAGATGCCCCCAGGAACAGGCCCTCACTACACCCCTCGATCTTAGACTTCCTAGCCTCCAGAGGTATGAGGAAATACATTTCTGTTTTTCATAGATTACTTTGTTATAGCAGCACGAGCAGACCGAGACGGTACCTGAAGCCCAAAACCTTATACTGAAATAAGTGAGTTAACATTTTTCAGGAAAGACACAGGGAACACTCGATCTGTGGCTGAAATGAAGATGTAATGACTTTCTGTCTGTCAGTGAGAACGGGTATAAGGACATTTCCTGAACCAATACAGCCTGGAATTATTTCAACAAGAGAAAATGAGGAATCATAAACCTTCAGTAGAATGTCTCTGTGGAATTTCTAGAGTCTCCAAGGAACACTGGGCTTGGCACCAGCCACATGCACTGACCAAGGCTGGTGGGTTTGAAGCCAACCCAGGCCAGCTAAACAACAACAACTGCAACAAAAATAGCTGGGCATTGTGACGGGCGTCTATAGTCCCAGCTACTTGGGAGGCTGAGGCAAGCCCAAGAGTTTGAGGTTGCTGTGATCTGTGATGCCACAACATTCTACCAAAGGCGACATAGGGAGACTCTGTCTCAAAACAAAACAAAAGGAACATTGCTCTGGAGTGTGGGGAGCTGGAAGGGGGGGTCGGGAGAGGTGGTGAACATGCATATATAGTAATTTCCAAGACAGGAATGTTTTCTCCTCATTCCATTCTGGTAATGACCGCATTTTGAGTGTTAAAGTGTCCCCTTCTGTTAAAAACACATTTGACTGAACAAAGTGGGTAAAATCTATTTGATTGTTCTGGACCCAGATTCAAAGAGGAGGGGAAAGGAAGCTCGAGATCATGGAGCACTTATGGCTATAAAGAAATGATATTCCATTCAAATACATAAAGGTCCAGACTGATCAGAAAGAAAGCAGTAAGAGAGGAGTAAATTGCAAGAGAATAATGAATGGGAAATGAAATGTGTATGGTATGGAGTAAAATTGGAAATCAGGACTCTGTAAGCCTGAACAAAGGGAGCAGGAGGGGGGGACAACAGGAGTCTCCTCCTTATTCCTATTTCCAACTCAGAAAAGAGGAGCCCTGAGGGGTGCTCTGGGAGCAGCTCTGCCTGGCCCCGGCCAGCTTTCCTCTGCCCAGGTGCAGATTATGTATGAGGTTCCATAGCTAAAGGCATTAGGTGCCTTCTCTCTCTGAACCTGTCAGCAGAACCCAGACCGCTGAAGTCTGTGAAATGACAATGGCAACTGGGATGAATACAGACACTTTGTGTACACAGGAAAACGTGAGAAAGCTCAGGGAGAACTGATTCCCTGGCTGGGTACACGGCTCGGTGGCAACTGAGGACGGAACCAAGCTGAGAAGGAGAGAGATTGCATCAGTCAGACAAGACGCCTACTTATTCTTATGCACTCTGGTTCTTTGAAACTTACCTTAAGGAAGTCTTTTTAAACAAGTACTTATTGAGCACCTGCTACATGCAAGGCACTGTTATCTGTGTTAGGAAATTGAGCAGACTATAAGACAGATCTTCACGGAGCGAAGTTAAACACAGTGAAATTGTAGGCATTCCGCCATTTTTGACCTATGTAAAGGGCGATTTCATATGGTCCAACCTAATACATTCAGGAAGGGATAAAGAGAGAATGATAACAGGACTGTCCCTGCGTCGTGCCAGCTGGAGACAAACACTGAGTGTGATATTCAGGGTGAGGGGGTGCTGTGGGAGAGGGGTTCATAGTTTCTACATCAGTGGCCTCGTTGATAAATTGATATTTTGGGGAGGACTTGGAGGGAAGGAAGTCAAGGATTTAGTCAGAGGTAAGGGGCAGTGGCAAGCAGGACAGAGGTGACAATGTGCTTATGGTTTTTGAGGAACAACAAAGACTAGTGTTTCTGAGTCACATGGAGATGGTGCCAGTGCCTTGGAAGTAATCACGAAGCCAGGCAAGAAAAGGGCTGCAGGCATCAGCCAGGACTTGCCTTTTGCTCAGAGTGACATTGAGAGTCACTGCAGAGCTTGGGACCTAAGAGGAACATGGTCAGTCTAGATTTTACCGGAATGGTTGTGGCTAATGGGTTGAGAACATGCTACAGAGGACAAGGGTCGGAGCAGGGAGATGGTTCTAAGGCTGTAGAAAGAGTCAGGATAAGAGATGATGGTGGGGCAGTGGGGTTGCTGTGGAGACACTGAATATACTGTGAAGTTAGGGTTGTCAGGATTCTCTGAGAGTTGATTGTAGGGTGTGTGAGAAAAAGAACAGCCAAGGATGATGATTCTAGAGCTGACATTGTGATTTAGAGGTAAATATGGATAATTATAATTTAATGAGCATTTATATTCCTTAAAATGAAAACATAACTATCTAGATCAGGGGTCCTCAAACTTTTTAAACAGGGGGCCAGTTCACTGTCCCTCAGACCATTAGAGGGCTGGACTGCGGGGTCCTGGGATGAGTCGGCTGCTAAGCAGGACAGGCAGCAGCGGCAAAAACACCGGCGGGCTGGATAAAGGTCCTAGGCAGGCTGCGTGTGGCCGCTGTAGTTTGAGGATGCCTGATCTGGATTTTGTGCCATTGTTTTTTCCCCAAGAGTGTCTGTTAGACTTACCCTGTGCTTACAGGTATCTCTATGCATTTACCCTACAAAAAAAGCCTGGTGCCAGCAAGACATAGTGCTGAGTCTAGCAGACCTGGGTTCCAACCCTGCTGCTCAGCTGCAGAGTGAAGGATCTCCCTTTGGCTTCCCTGTGCGCCTGGCTCCTCGGCCACGTGATGCTAATAAAACCCCGTTGGCGCGGGGGCTGTGGTTCAGTGAGATAATGCATGTGAAGTGTCTAGCAATCCAAGCTCCATGTGAATGTCAGGGATAGTAAGATGTGTACAGACACTAGCAGAGTCCTTGGCAGTCCTCCACGGCACTTTCACATATTTTATCTGATTTAACTTCTGGAGACTTTTTCTTGTTTTACTGAGAATCAATTTTGGTGCTTTGCTTTTTTTATGTTGATAAAAATAATAGGCAATCTGTCTCAAAAATTTCACTAAAAATTTTGTGACATTTACGAAGTTAAAGTAAAAGAAACCAAGTAAAAACTGTCCTGGACCCTGCGTAGTGCCCTGCTCGGTCCTCACCCTCTGTCCACTCAGGGCCCGAGGCAACAGGTCTCTTGCATTTCTAAGTTCCTGAAGGAGATTTCTGTCTTGACTGCTGCCAAATCCCCGGAGATGTAACCTAAATATAATCTTTTGAATTGGTGCCCTGCCTTAATCTTGAGCCTGGAGCTTGGTTCTTGGATATCCACCTAATGACTCAGCCCTGTAACTCAAGTAACTGTTGAATTTAGTGCCCAAAGTGGAGCACGCCTGAGTGAGATGGGGAGCTACTAATTAACCAGGGACAGCCCCATCTACAATCACGCACCACGTATCAGGATTTGCACAGGGCAGGCAGTTTTGGCTGCTGTTCCAACATCCCACTGGTATTCTCCTTTACTCTCAAATTGTCCTGATTTGCAAGATACATTGTATAAACTACTGAGTGGGTTACAGACAAATGCTTTTCTGTAGTTAATTAAAGCTAACTTTGTCAGAGATTGAATTCCTACAAAGATCTGTTTCTGAATTGTACTCTGGTCTAGTTACACAATCTGCGTATTCTGGCATCAGCGAAGTTTTGACTGTTGCAGCCTTTTATGGCATGTTTTAATATACGGTAAGGCTAGTCCATCACTGTATATATTTTTTCAGCTAAAAATTTCTTGGTCATTCTTCAGCATTTATTCTTCTAGATGAACTTTAGAAGTGATTTTTCACATTCTTTTTTTTTTTTCACATTCTTATTTTAAAAAATCTTCTTAGGGTCTTGATTGGAATTTCTCTGAATTTGTGGATTAATTTGGGGGAAAATCAAGATTTTTACCAAATTGAGTGTTTCTGTACTTCCTGAATTATTGCTAATTCTGACTGTGAATGTGGAATTCTTTTCTCTGCCCACCTTTTGGGACATGCCCTTAGTAGATCTGTGGCCTCTTTCCAGTATTTATTTATTACTTTTACTCCATGATGGTCTTGTTCCTTGTACAAATGGCACCATCTTTCAGTGTCTTCAGCTGGGTCAGACCCCATTCTTATCCCCTCCCAGCAAAAGGGTGCTGGTCTCACCCACTTTTCCCTGTCCTGCTGTGAGAACTAGTCTTGTAGAGAAAAACCATAAGATATGGTAGAATGTACTTTATTACACAGTGCAAGCTTCTTGTATTCTCAGTGAATCTGAAAGTGCATTTCCGTGATATGTACTTTAATAAGAAAATAATGGCCAAAACATCAAATGGTTCCAGTGAATTCAAGGCAAATAGCCCACACGGGGACTGAGGAGCTAAATTGATAAGGTCAGGGAAGGAAGGCACATCTGGACAAGGGCAGGTACCTGGCACTGCGAGTGGGCTGCTAACTTTCCACAGATGGTGTGAATGTACGTAAGTGTGTCTCTCCCAGAGGAGGGCCTGGGAGTGCTCGCTGCATTTGTTCTGCTTTGCACATTGGGCAGCCCCTCCGGGTAACTAGGGACGTCGCTCTCACTTCACTGCTCAGTGTTAGGGCATCACCGACATCCTTCCTTTTTAGGTTTCACTCATGCAAAAATAAGGGAAATGTGTGAAAATTAGAAACATCGAACTGATGAGTCTGGCTTAGTTTTTATTTGCTCTGGGAGGTAGATATGCGGCTTTTTAAAAATCACTGTTGCTGTTGATGTGAGGGGAACTGAGGCGCAGGGCCGTAGGATCTATGAGGGGAAAATGCAGACCGGCTGCCTGAGAAGTAATTGCTCACTGCCTCGCCCTAGAAAAGGCAGAACTTTTAGAGAGCTCACGTGGCAAAGTATCCTGAGAGCAAGGCCTGTGCCCTTTGAAAATCCCTATGTCCCATGGTGCTTTTCATTCTATTTCTGCCAGCCAAAAACATTCCATCAAGTTTTACCTTCTATAATATACATGATAGAACACCAAAACATACTGAATATACATACACTTCTTCAAACCACATGTTTGACTTGAAATCACTGCTTACAGCACAGTGTATAGTTTTCAAACTGTTCTGAAGCTTTAAAACTCGGCAGTGCTATAATTGCAAGACAGAAATTGTGATGGTGGGTGGACCAGGCTAGAAGGAGTAAGGTGAGCTCTTTCTTAAGAAGTCGGTGGAAGCCCAGAGGAAGGAGGCTTGGGCAGACGTTCATTAACTAAGGCAGCACAAGGCTGAGGGGCAGCAGATGGCTCAGCCATCAGTTAGGGGGTCCGGAAGTAGAAAAAATATCTAATAACTGCTTTCTGAAAGAATCTTTGAATAAATTGTTCTAGAGGAATCTGTGTGTCCTTAAATTCCTCTCTGCATGTAGTGAGCAGTGGGGGAAGATATTAATATCTTTCCTGGGAAGAGATTTGGCAAGACCCAGTCTGGGCATCAGTCCAATGCAGATGCTGGGGGCATGGCCATGCAAAGGATCAGAACAAGGAGGAAGTAGCTCTATTGAAGTCCTACCCACTGGATCAGACCAGTGTTAAATGTCTGGATAAGCAGTGTCCACTGATCAGACCAATGTGAAGTGTGTGTGGATAAGGAGTGCTCTGTCTGGGGCTGAAGGGCCACAGACCTGCACCCAGCCTGCAGGGCTGGAGATGTCAAGTTGGCCTTAAATGAGACTTTGAGGGTGAGGAGAGAGAGGAGATGAAGGGGACCCAGTGGTCAAAGTTGTAGCACCTGATCCTAAGTCTGAAATCAACATCTAATCTCTGGGGCTGCAGATGCATGAAGAAGATTTTTGGACTATTTGCTCTTTGTAAAATAAATTTCTGCCTTTGGTGTTTCTTCAAGAGTTTTAAACACACGATGAATTTTTAAGAGTTTGATTTGTGTTACTTTTTGTCACAAGAACTTGCTAAAACTAGTCACAAGATGGACCAGATCTATGTGGGCTCTAGAGAATATTGATTACTTTTTAATTAATTAATTAAGTTTCAAAATAATATGACGCTAAAACGTTTAGGTTAGGTACATTGTTTTCACTTCTTTTTTTGAAACTTTATTCAAATTAATATGAGAGCACAATATTTAGGTTACACTGTTCTCACTTCCACGGTAAAGTTCCAGTTGTAGAAGAGCCCCTCACCTGGGGGTGTGTTTTATACACCCTCACAATGTGCACATTAGGTGAGAGCCCACCTCAGGCCCTCCCTCCTTCTGCCATACGTCCTCCCCCCACTCCCTCCCTCTTCCCTCTACCTCAGAACTGAACTATAATAGTGTTTTATTATTCTTATAAACATGTAATTGTTTATATATTGATTTAATATTAGTATGGAGTACATTGGATATTTATTTTTCCATTCTTGAGATACTTTACTAAGAAGAACGTATTTTAACTCCATCCAGGTAAATGTAAAAGATGTAAAATCTCCATCTCTTTTAATGGCTGAATAATATTCCATGGTATACATATACCACAGTTTGTTGATCCACTCATGATTTGATGGGCACTTAGGTTGCTTCCATGACTTGGCAATTATGAATTGCGTCACAATAAACATTCTAGTGCAAATTTCTTTGTGCTAAAATGATTTTTGTTCTTTTGCGTGGATACTTTGTAATGGGATTGCAGGGTCAAATGGAAGGTCTACATTTATATCTTTGAGGATTCTCCATACTTCTTTTTTTTTTTTTTTTGAGACAGAGTCTCACTATGTCAACCTTGGTAGAGTGCTGTGGCATCACAGGCTCCAACTCTTGGGCTTAAGTGATTTTCTTGTCTCAGCCTCCCAAGTATCTGGGACTAAAGTTGCCTGCTACAATGCCTGGCTATTTTTTATTGAAGTTGTCATTGTTGTTTGGCAGGCCTGAGCTGGATTTGAACCTGCCAGCTTGGGCAGATGTGGCTAGTGCCCTTAGCCACTGAGCTACAGGCACTGAGCCGATTCTCCATACTTCTCTCCAAAAGGCGGGTTTGCAATCTTACCAGCAGTGGTAAAGTGTTCCCTTCTCTCCACATCCATGCCAGCATCTAGTGTTTTGGGACATTGTGATATGGGCTAATCTTTCTGGGGTTAGGTGATATCTTAGAGTGGTTTTGATTTGCAGTTCTCTGATGATTAAAGATGATGAGCATTTTTTCATGTGTTAGTTGGCCATTTGTCTATCATCCTCAGAGAAGTTTCTGTTCAAATCACTTGCCCACTTACAGAGAGGGTTGTTTGCACTTTTCTTAATGTTTAATTTGAGTTCTCTGTAGATTCTAGTTATCAGGCCTTTGTCAGATTCATGACATGCAAAAGTCTTCTACCTTCTGAGGGCTGTCTGTTTGCCATGTTTGTGGTATCCTTAGCTGTGCAAAGTTTTTTAGCTTGACCAAGTCCCAGTCATTTATTTTTGGTGTTGCTGCAATCGCTAGGGGAGTCTTCCTCATAAAGTTTTCTTCAAGGCCAATATCTTCAAGTGTTTTCCCCACACTCTCTTCTAGAATTTTTATTGTTTTATGTCTGAAATTTAAATCTTTTATCCAATGAAAATAAATTTTTGTCAATGGTGAGAGGTGCAGGTCCAGTTTCAGTTTTCTGCATGTGGATAACCAGTTCTGCCAGCACCATTTGTTAAACAAGGATTCTTTTCAACATTGCATGGTTATGTGTTATGCTTATCAAAGATTAAATAGCTTATGCTATTTTGTTATGCTTATCAAAGATTAAATGATGATATGTGGCTGGGTTCATCTCTAGAGTCTCTATCCTATTCCATAGATCTCTCTCTCTATTTTTGTGCTAGTACCATGCTATTTTGATTACTGTAGCCTTGTAATATAACTTGAACTCTGGCAACGTGATATCTCCCAATTAGTTTTTATTTCTAAGAACTGTATTTGCTATTTGGGGTTTTTTTCTGGTTCCATATGAATCGAAGTACTATTTTTTCAAAATCTTTAAAGTATGACATTGGTGCTTTGATGGGGATTGCATTAAATCTATAGATTCCTTTGGGCAGTATGGGCATTTTAACAATGTTGATTCTTCCCAGCCATGAGCATGGTATGTTCTTCCATTTGTTCACATCTTCTGCTATTTTCTTTCTCAAAGTTTCATAATTCTCTTCATAGAAATCATTCACGTCTTCTGTTGGATATATTCCCGGGTATTTCAGCTCCTTTTTGCTATTGTAGAAAGAATAGAGTCTTTGATTTTGTTCCCAGCTTGACAATAGTTGGTGTATATGAAGGCTATTGATTTGTGGATATTGATTTTGTAACCTGAGATGCTGCTATATTCCTTGATCACTTCTAAGAGCTTTATAGTTGAATTCCTGGGATTTTTCCAGGTATAAGATCATGTCATCTGGGAAAAGAGAGAGTTTGACGTCCTTTGTCCCCATTTGGATTTGTTTGATCTCCTTCTCTTGCCTGATTGCAATGGCTAGGACTTCCAAGACTATGTTAAATAGCAGTGGAGACAGTGGGTTTTATCTCAGAGACACAAGATTGGTTCAACATATACAAATCTGTACATAAATATACCACATAAATAGAATCAAAAACAAAGACCATTATGATTCTTTCAATTGATGCAGAAAAGGCTTTTGACAATATCCAGCATCCTTTCATGAAAAAGATACTCAAAGAAATAGGCTTAGAAGGAACATTCCTTAAGCTGATAGAGGCTATCGGCAGCATAGCCACAGTCAATATCATATTGGCTGGAGTAAAACTGAGAGCATTCCCACTCAAATCTGGAACCATTGTTTTCATTTCTAACATGAAGTTCAAGTTGTAGCGGAACCCTTCGCCCAGGGAGGTGCTGACACCCTGACATTGTGCACATGTCTCACCAGTCACCCAGGTGTCTCACCAGTCACCCTCCCCACGCCCCCCTGCTCACTCCTTTTTCACCGCCCTTGCTAGACAATACTTGTGTTTTATCTTTGGTGTCAGCTTGTAGTTGTTTATATATTGGTTTCATATTCATATTGAGTACATTGGATACATTTTTTTTTTTCATTTTTGAGATACTTTACTAAGAAGAATGTGTTTGAACTCCATCCAGGTAAACACAAAAGATGTAAAGTCTCTATCTTTTCTGGCCTTCAGACAGACAAAAATCATGAATCTGATTCATTATCTCTAAGTTCATGTTCTATATATAATGAAGCTTTGGCTTTTTCTCAAATATAAAAATAACCATACTGTATATTATGTGTATTATGTTGCCATACTCTCATTTCACTCAACTTTATGTTTCAAGATCCACCCTTTTTGACATATATCGATTCTCTCATTTTAATGTTATTTCTTTGAGTGAGCATCCTACAACTACTTGTTTGTCTGCTGATGATCAGTGAGATCACATACAGAGAAATATTGCTTTAGATTGTTTCCAATTTGTCACTATGACAAGCAATGACGGTCATACTCCTGGTGCACATGTGTTGGCCTTTCCTGAAGGAAAATATGTAGAGGCAGAATTATGGGTTTTAGAGTATGCAGATCATTAAATTACTCTCCAAAATTATAACACTCCTTTAAGACCATTTATGCTTTTATTTGGCATTACAACTAAAGAAATAAATTCTATATATCTAATCAAATGAATATGCATACTTAATAATTGTGTAGATTTGTTATAATGTCTTCTCTTAAAACATTTAAAATCCAGTTAGGGAGACATAGTAGGAACACATGCAAAGTTAAAGAACAAAACATGAAAATGAAGTAGCAATTCAAGATAATAATGCAAAGTTGCAAGGCAGAGTTAGGTTAACTGCCAAATTGCATGGGTAAAAAATAGTTGTGCTAGGAATCTCAAAGAAGAGGATGTCCTTTTCTCTGAGGAGGGGAGGGAAGTCTTTAGAGGAGGTGGGATTTGAGATGGATCTTGATATTACAATAAGACACACAGACATAGAAGCAGAGATGTGGACAGGGAGGTGGAAAGGTAGAAAGGCCTGAGGAGTACTGAAGGGATGGTGTTCTGGAGAGGAAAGGACTTAGATTAAGGAGAAAGAGGGAGAATGGTAAACAGAAGAAAGTAAACTCTAAAATGGAATATTTGGAGTAGGAAAGAAGCCAGTTCCTGTCTAAAAATCTCCATCTTCTCAATAGAAGGAGGAGAAAAGGCATTTAATTAAATGTGAGTAGAGCAGAGATGGAATTGAGGGCTTGAAGAACAGGGAGAAGGTCTGAAATAGCAATTTTTAAGAAATTCCAAATGCTAGAGAACAGACAGTGACTAAAAAAAGCTTTGCCTTGTACAAAACTCAAAGAAATACAGTTTTATCCCTGGCCTATCAAATGCACATATGTGTGAACATTCACACACAGAGAGACACATAGACACACGTACACATATTCCAGCAGACACGATCTATCTGGAAGCCCAACTCAGACATTTGTTGAGGAGGGGGATGGGATTGTGAAGGAATTGGTTGACAAGTTGTGTAGGAGGCAAGACGAATCGTGTTTACTGAAATAAATGCCCTTTTCTTATCTCCTGTCAGGCTCCCTTTAGAAAAATAAAGAAGAAAAAGTGGAATGTGAAAAGTGAACAGGAAATAGGAGGTGATTTTACTTTGCAAAACAGCAAATGAGCAAGGCTGTGACAAGCCTTTTCTCACACACTCACCCCAGACCTTAGTGAGGGGGTCTAGAATAGCTGGCAAATGACAGGCAGCCTTTTCTAGTGTGTGGCTGACAGCACATGTGTGGGGTGGGTCACTGTACCCTTTAGGAGAGAAAGTGTGGACCCTAGGGGTTCATGCTGGCGTGACTATTTTGGTGCCTACTTTACAAGAGGGCAGAACCACTATTACCTGCCTAGTAAAGTACAATTTGAGAGCAGTAAGATAGAATTTAGGTCAGATGTGTTCACACTGTAATTTAGGCAGGTTTCATATTATGTTATTCATTCCAGATGTCAAAGAAGAGTGATAAATATGCTCTTTTCTTTTCTTGCTTTTCTAAATTTATTGTTCTTGTTGATTGGTTTTCATAGGATCACATGAAGTGTTACAGTTTACTTTCATATCTGAGTGAGTTATATAGCTACTTAAATACCCTTTGCTTTTATTTCTGTTTTATCCTATGGCTAATACAATGCTCTGGGCCAGGAGACAGGTTTCATTTATGCTGTGGTCAAGTTTAGTTTCAACGTATGCATATCATTCTAGGGGATATAAGTGCAAGAACTTCTTGTGTTCATAGTGTGGGTTGCTCTTGCAATAATGCCAGTCTGAGAGGATTAATACTCAAAATAATTAGTTGTTTTGAGATTCATTCTTTGACTGCAGGGGGCACAGTCGTGCATTGCTTAACAGTAGGGATGTGTTCTGAGAGAGGCGCCCTTAGGTGATTCTGTCTGTGTGGGCATCATGGATGTACTCACAGACCTAGGTGGGATAGCCATTGCTCCAAGGCTACAGACCTGCTCAGGACACTACTGCATTGAATACTGGAGGCAGCTTTAACACAATGCTAAACACTTATAGATTAAATCTAAACATGGAAAAGGCAGAGTAAAAATATGGCTTTATAATCTTACGGGACCAGTGTCCTATATATAGTCCTTTGTTGACCAGAATGCCAGTATGGGGTGCATGACCACATTATGCTGTAATGGTAGGCTGTTAAGGAGTTTTACTTTATGGGATGGTAATTCATGAAAAATCTGTTTATTAGTCAATGTGCCACCATGCTCCTTGCTATAAGGTTTATTTGCCCAAAGATCAAAATATGCAAGTTCATTTGTTTTTAATAAATGGGATATGGATTTTGCGTTTCATTGACAAAATGGCAAATGATATGATGGATAAAGCCCTAGACTGTGAATCAGATAATGGGGGTTTAATTCTGGCTTCTTCATTTACTGTCTAACCTAATCATTTCATTTTCTTGAGCTTTGGTTTCCTTGCCTGTAAAATATTCCTACTTATAGCTTGCACTTGACAGTGGTTTTCTGCTTTAAAATGAGTTCGATACATGTCACTCCTTTTGGTAATGAGAACAATCTAGTGAGTGCTGACATAGACACTTTTAGCCCCATGTTTTCAGATGGATGAAATGAGACGCTGAGGGCTTTCCCAAATCACGTCACTAGTGAATGCAGAAGCATCATGAACCTGCTGTTTTCTGCTTCCAAATAGAATATTTGACCTGCCACTCCACAGTAGTGTGCTTGGGCTAATTCTGTTACTTGAAATGGCTGAGTATCAAAAGATGTGATCTAATCACCCTGCCCACCTCAGCCACTGTCTTCCACAGTCATACCCTAAATTCTGTCCTTACTGTGTTTGTGCCATCTCAGAAGTCTTTATTTCAAGCATCCTGCTCTGGCCAATAGTGCTCACCAGAGGCTTCTTTTTTCCAAGCTTTTCTGTGGAACAGGTTTTGATTTTACTCAATATTCCAAGCCAATGATACTACCTTGTTTCATTATCCATCGACCCGTCACCAACTCTCTTCACTTCTCTTTTTATTTAAATTTATGTCCTCAGCTTCCATTATGATCCTTCCCTTGCCATCTCCCTTGACTTCTCTGCCTCACTTTTCCTTCCTATCTTTGACTAACCCCAACCTTGAGTGAAAACAACCCATCTGTTGTGGTCCTGTATAGTAGAAGGCAAACTTTCCTGAAGAAAATCACAAAGCCTGATTTATGGGTTTCATATTAAAGAATATTTCTGTTTCTAGTTGATCTGGCCAAAGGTTTATCAATTTTATTTATCTTTTTGAAGAAACAACTCTTTGTTTCATTAATTTTCTGAATGATTCTTTTGTTTTCAATTTCATTTATTTCTGATTTATTTTCAGTTATTTCTTTTCTCCTGCTGAGTTTGGGATTTGATTGCTCTTCATTTTCCATTTCCATAAGACAATTCATTAGTGTGTAGATGTACTGTCTTTCTGTTTTTCATATGTAGGCATCTAATGCGATAAATTTCCCTCTTAGAATTGCTTTTGCAGCATCCCAAAGGTCTTGGTAACTTGTAGCTTCATTATTGTTGTGTTTGTGGAATGTAAAATTTTTATCCTTTATCTCTTTCTTGACCCAACTTTCATTCTGCATATGGTTTAATTTCCATGCCTTTGTATGGGAATGAAAGGTTTTGTTGGAGTTAAATTCCACCTTAATTGTCTTATGGTCTAAGAAGATGCAAGGTATAATTTCATTTGCTTTATTTTTGTTGAGGTTTTATTTGTGTCCTAATATATGATCTATTTCGGAGTATGTTTCATGGGCTGACAAGAAGAATGTGTATCCCTAGCTTTGGGATGATGTGTTCTGTATATGTTTATTAAGCCCATTTGTTCTAGAGTCACATTTAAGTCCCTTGTATCTTTGTTTAGTTTCTGTTTAGAGCAGGTGTCCTCAAACTATGGCCTGCAGGCCACATGAGGCCAGCCTAGGACATTTATCTGGCCTGTTGGGTGTTTTTGCCACTGCTGCCTGTTCTGCTTAGCAGCTGACTTGTCCAGGGGCCTGCAGTCTGGCCCTCCAATGGTCTGAGGGACAGTGAACTGGCCCCCTATTTAAAAAGTTTGAGGATCCCTGGTTTAGAGGATCTGTCTGGCTCCGCCAGAGAGGTCTTAAGGTCCCCAGCTACTATGGAGTGAGAGGATATCATATTGCTCAGACCAATAAAGGTCTATTTCAGAAATCTGGGAGCATTTAAGTGGGTGCATAAATATTTAGACTTAAAATGTCCTCTTAATGTATTGTTCCCTTGACCAGTAAGAAGTGACCATTTTTGTCTTTCTTAACTTTAGTTGCTTTAAATCTACTTATATCTGTAAGCAAGATTGTAACCCTTTCTTCTGATTTCCATTTGCCTGAAATATTATTTTTCAACCCTGAGCCCTGAGCCCTGTTGTGCCCCTCATGGTTAGGTGTGTTTCCTGGAGAGAGCATATGGATGCCTTGTGCTTTTTTATCTATTTGCCAGCCTGTGCCTCCTCAGTGGGGGAATTCAAGCCATTTACATTTATTGAGAGAACTGATAAGTTGAAGTTCTATTCATCTTATTTTGTGAAAGTTCATTGCTTAGTTTTAACCTTTGCACTATTATGGAAGCTAGGTTTTGTCCTTTAGTTGCTGGATGTTTAGTTTGCTGGTGGACCATTATGATGGTCAGTGTGCAGAATAGGTCTAAGTATTTCCTATGGCACTGTTCTTGTTGTAGTGAGTTTCCTCAATGTTTGCATATCAGTAAAAGATTTGATTTCTCTATTGATTTTGAAGCTTAGTTTAGCAGCATACAGAATTCTGGGCTGAAAATTATTTTATTTAAGAAGGTTAAAGGCATATGTCATTATCTTCTGACTTGGAAAGTTTCAGCTGAAAAGTCCACTGTCACCCTGATGGATCTTCCCTTGTAGGTCTATTGGCACTTACTCTTGGATGCTTGCAGAATTTTCTCTTTCACATTGGCTTTGGACATGTTCATTACAATGTGTCTTAGAGATACTCTATTTATGTTGAGAGACCTGGGGCTTGATATTCCTCTAAAAGGAGTGTTATGGAATCTTTAGTACTACTTGGAAAATTTTCATTTATGATATCCTCCAGTCCCCTTGAGGATACCTTTAATTCCTATGTTTAAATGTTTTGTGAAGTGCCATAATTCTCTAGGTGAATGTTCTGCTTACTCTCTCTCTTCTTTCTATCTCTTTAACTTCCTGGGTTAGCTCAAGGCCTTTGCTCTCTATCTCTGAGATTCTTTCTTTTCCATGGTCTAACTGTTATTGATACTTTCTACTGCATCTTTAAGTTCCCTGATTGACTTCTTCAAGTCCTTAAGCTTTGCCATATACCTTTTATATTCTTCATATCTTTTGTCCTTTTTTGGTTCTGTTTTTCCACTTTCTTATCAATTCCCTTTATTGCTTTTGCCATCCATATTTTAAATTCCCTTTCTGTAATTTCCATTAATTCCATATAGGTGGAATACTCTGTAGTAGCTACTGCATGATCCCTTGGGGGGGGGAGGGGTTTGTTGTTTTGTTCTGTTTTTTCATGGTGCCAGAATTTTTCTATTAGTTCCTCCTTGCATGTGTTTTCTTCTTGTTCACTTCCTTACCCTACTTTTTCCCCCCTTGCTACCTCCTTCACTTTAAATTTCCTTATCTCAGAGCTTAGGTATTGAAGTGGCCTTTGGTATAAGTTCAAAAGGAAGATAAAGATTAACAGCAAGAAGGGAGAAGAAAAAAAAGATAAACAGCAAAAAAAAAAAGAAGAGGTGGCATAAGGAAAGAATTGATAAAAAGGAGAGAAAAAGGACAGAAAGAGAGAAAGAGAGTGACAGAAGAAATGGTGGTTTTTTTTATTTTATTGAATGGTAACTATGTACATTAATGCACTTCTGGGGTATAGTGTGGGGTTTTCACACACAATCCGAAACACTTCCATCAAACTGGTTAACATAGCCCTCATGTCATTTTCTTAGTTATTATTTTAAAACATTCACATTCTACTCTTAGAAAGATTCACTTGTACCCTTGTAAGATAAACCTCAGAAATGGTGGTGTTTTGCAGGATGCTTTAACCATATCTACAATTCTAGGACTTTGGGGGAGCCAGACTGGATTGGCCCCTAAAGTCAGGAGCTCCTTCTCAAGCTGGGCAAAAGCA
Organism: Otolemur garnettii; assembly: GCF_000181295.1. NCBI lineage: Eukaryota > Metazoa > Chordata > Mammalia > Primates > Galagidae > Otolemur > Otolemur garnettii. The sequence goes on from NW_003852473.1 coordinate 2,120,418, forward strand.
AGACCGTACCTCCACCAAATATAGAAAGAAATCAGCATTATGTTTCAGTGGAGACCTACCAATGCTTTCTTTTCAAAGGCCAAAGCTATAAGGAAACTATAGACCAGGAGCTTGTGGCTTCCTTGAGCTAGACCAATGCAGTGATGCCATAGTCAGACCAATGCCATTACCCTCCAGCCTGCAGAGGAAAGAAAAAAAATGGATGAATAAAATTAAAAATGCAATTATGTAAAATAAAGAAAAGAAGGGCTATCTTAACTGTTGTGTGAGAAATGTATGTGAGAAAGATGAGAAAAGTAGACTATGTCTATGGAGAGAGAGAAAAGGAGAGAAATAAAAAACAAAGAATAAAATGGGCAGAAAAACTGTAAAAATAAATGGAGGAGCCTTTGCATTGAAGAAATTGTAATAATACAACCAAATAAAAAAAAAAATACCCCAAAACAACAAGGAAAAAGAAAAAAGTAAAAAAAAAAACAAGAAAAAAAAGAATCAAAAAATGTAAAAAAAGATGTGTGTTGCAATATATTGTCTGGACACCAGGTGGCACTGTGGTTTAGGAGACGGATAGCACTTGCTGTTTTCGCTGTATACGATGGGGGTTGGAAGCTGCTCCATTATTGCAGAGGAGACTAGGTGCTGTCTTCCTGACTTATTTGCCCTCAATAAGGGCCTGTTTGCTTTCTCAGCATTTGTCCCCATGGGATTGGGATTCTAAAGTGCTTGCTAGACTTAGAAGTCACATCAAACAGTGCCCCCTGACAACAAAGTGGCTTTTCCAGGGTTGTGGGGGCCATTCAGTTCACCCCAGGATGATTGCCTGAGCTCAGCAGGTATGTCAGAGCTGATGATGCACTAGAACCCTGTGGACTGTTCCTCCTGTGCCTGTGGCTTTCCCACAATGGCAGTGCCTTGCTAGTAGCCAAACTGATGAGAGATCCACTATGCTGGTGTTCAATCCTGGCCACTAGATGCTGTTAGTGTTTATTCACTACTCCAGTGAGCAACTCAGTCCCAAATCAAAATACTGCAGGCAGCCCTTTTCTGTCTCTAGTCTTCCGTGGGAGAGCTGGCTGTCCGGCCTCTGCCTGTACCCGTGCACTTGCCTTGTGCTGGTCTTTCTCAGCTCTAGACCTCCTCGTTGGCTCCTGATGTCTCCTATCACTTCACTGTGCTCTTGGAGTAATGTTTCTGGGTAGATCCCCCAGCCAGAGGTGGCTGGAGTCCTTATTCTCCTGTCTCACTGGGAGTAGTTGGTAAGTAGATGTCTCTCGTCCACCATCTTGCTTAACCCTACTCGACAAAAGACATTTAAAAGCTTCTTCATTTCACTATTAGGCTTCCCATTCTATCTCTATTATAATTTATTTCTGCCTTGGATTATCTGAAATATACTTTAGGCATTATGGTAATCTTGACAAGTTCTTCTGGCTTTGATAACAGTATGGAGTATAATTCAGAAGAAGGTTGTATTGTAGTTGGCACAGCCATGCTCCAACATCAAATTTACTAAGTTAGCTAAGAGTTTTTTTTTTTAAGTGAAAGAATAATAATTCAGAGATCTTCTTACGTGTAACCTAGAGAACATCAAGAATTTTCTACCCAAGTAATCTCATTGCCTAGCCCCCAAATTAATTTTTGAAATAGTTTTGGCAATAGAAAAAACATCATAGCAATAACAATGACATGTTTGGTTTACCTGCTTGATAGAAAAAGGGTGGCTACAATCCCACAGGGATGCAAGATGGTTTTGTTCTTAAAATGATCTCAACAAAAATGCCATATATGAATATGTGTATACGGTTTCCCACTCTGAAATAGGCTTCCAACAAAAATTCAAACAGATTATAACTTTTAGAGGCTCAAACCTAAGGAGATGATGATGGTTCCCAATATGCAGTTGCAAATAAAAATAATGCTAAAATGTAAAATAAGCATAAGGAATTTCACACTATGATTTTTCTCATAATGTCTATTTTGTAGCCTTTTCATTTTCTGAATAAAATGTCTCAATTTTATTTCTCAGTTTCTTTCCTGGAGTATTTACTGAGTGCCCCTGCTTTGCAGGTGTCCAGCCATGTCTCCTTTCCCTGCTGCCCCAGATGGAAGCAGTGCTGACACTGCTGCCGCGGGCAGGGCGCTCACAGAGCTGCTGGTCATGCTTCCTTTCCTCTGATGCTGGCGTTAGCATCTCTGGGCTGTGGTAGGGGAGCCTCATGTGTGCCTGCCAGGATGGAGAAATGGTCCATCTGCTCTGCACCGGGCTTTAATTTCATTGCCAGTGATGACTGCAAGACAGATGCCCCAAACAGAGTGCACCACAGCACTTAGAGGCTCGGGGAGAGGGACTCAGTCAGTCTGTTTTTCAGTCCACAGCCCAGAATGAGGATCAAGTGTGCTGAACAGGCTGTCCCTGAAGCTGCAGGGTCTATGCAGTCCTGACCAGATGGAAGGCCTGGAAGCTGGGGGTGCTCAGTTTCTGCCCATTGATGCTGCTGCATGGTGGTGTGACCTTGAGCAAGTCCCTTCACCTTCATGCTTTGTTACAGTAGAGTGCCATCTACAACCTGCAGATTAGAGAACGTCCTCTACCTATCTTGCCTGGCTGTTGTTGGGACATAAGACATCAAATCTCACTTACTCATCCAAGTACAGCATAAATGCTGCCACCTCTATGGTCATCTGAAGGACACTCTGATTCCACAAACGGAATGTAATCTTTCTTTGGGAATTCTGTTGGCATTTTATTAGCATCTCTCTTTGGGTACATAAAAAATACATTTGCAAACATTCATGAGATGTGGCCATTTTATTCTAGTTACTATTGCAAATACTTTGTTGGTGATGGGAAAAGGGGAGTAGTGGGATCAGGTACAGCAATAAATAATCAAGTCTTGAGGATTTTCTCTAAAATAATATGAATTAAAATGAAATTAGTATGTTGAAGAGGTATCACCCCCATGCTCATTGCAGCATTATTCATAATTGTAGAGAATGGAACCAATCCAAGCATCCATCAAGGGGTGGATAAACATGGAAAATGCAGTACATATACTTAGTGGAATAGCATTCAGTGCTACAAGGGGGAAATGCTGTTATTTGTGACAATGTACATGAGCCTGGCGGACATTTGGCGAAGTGAAATAAGACAGGCACTGACAGACAAACCCCATATAATCTCACTTACATGCAAAATCAAAAAGAGTTGAATTCACAGAAGCAGAGAGTAGAATGATGGTGCGGGGCAAGGAAGGAGAAGGCAGAGAAGTTGGTCAAAGGACAGAAAATTTCCATCTGACAAGAGGAATGTCTAAGAGATTCAACGCACACTATGACGATTATAGCTAATAATGTACTGTATATTTGAAAATATGTAAATTTGTTGACTTAGCCCTTCCATAATCCTTATAAAAGATTTATCAAAACACCATGTTTTATTAATAAATACATATAATTTTTAGGTGTCAACTTAAAAAAATGACAAATGGTCTATATTCCATCTGATTCTTTCCCGTTGACTTCTCCATCCCTTCATGAGGGAGGCTCTGCCTTTCACACCCCCTTGGCTGCCTCCAAGCCACTCACCAGAGTACCCCATAGGGAGTAATGTCAGCATACTGGACGCTCATGGTGCCAGGCATGTGTCTAAATGCACTACCTGAACTAACTCACTCACTCATCATTCCAATACTATTATTATTCCTATTTTATAGACAAGATGAGAAAATGCACAGAGGAGCTAAGAGAGACCTGCGTGGCCTGGGTCACACAGTGAGTGTGTGACAGGGCCAGGACCCCATCCCAGGCAGCCTGAGTCCACAGCCCACACTTCTCATCATCATGGTCACCTCCTGTGGTAGGTGAAGGCCAGAAAGAGTTATTAAAGGGATGACTGACAAGTGTTAGAACTGTTAAAAAAATGCAAAGCAGTTTATAAGTTTAAGTCATTACTATTGTTGCTACATATGTAACTATTACTATGTGTTTGCAATTGATATTCTATCACATTTTAGGGGAAAAGAAATCTCAGCATTCTACTTTTGATGTTGGAGCTTGATAACATCTAGAAAGCAAGCACCTGACCAGAGAGTTGACCAAACTTAGTATAAAATGCAAGTTTAGCAGTAGGAAAGCTACAAAAATGAAGTCTCTTCTTCCTTATCCTCATCCTTGGGGCCCCAGTATTCAAGCTAACTTGGTGTAACTTCTGATTACTGGCCTCAGTCCACTGAGATTACTTCTGCAAATGAGTATGTGTGAATTTGTCTTTTATACCCTTACCCCAAATACACTGTTGTCAGTACTTGTGTTAGACAATGTGATCATCTTTAGTTCCCTTCAGCATATGGCCCACTGAGTGTTTCTGAAAGCTACTCTCTTCTGCTCTGACTGAGATTAGCTTCAGTACTTCTGATTTCACCCCTGTTATAGGTTCCTAACTGGCATCCCAGGCTACAATCTGTATTTTCTCTAGTCTTCTCTCCATTATGTAATTTACATTTATGAAATGCACATCTGGTAATATTCCATGTTGAAACATGTTAATGGTTTCCAATTGCCTCCCAGATACACGATAAACTCAGTGCAAAATTTGGCCCCAATATGCTCTTTGAACACCACCTCTCTTTACACTTCCTTATCAATCCCATGAACTGTCGTGACACCAGACACTGCTTACCATCCCGAAATGGGTCAGATGCCTCCTTGTCCCCAGGACACATGTCCTACCTTCTTGCCAAAAATTCCTGTCCTTCTCTACCTGTTCTATCTTCTTCAAGGGACAGCTCAAATGTCCTTTCCTGATTACTTGAGCTAGAATTTATTACTACTCTCAACAAGTCTCTCTTTATAGTTCTCTTCTAACACTTATTTTGTTTTATATCTATAATAAATTGGAAGCTCCTTGATCTTTAAACAAAATTATTCATCTTTGTAGCCACACAGCACAGAGCAGAGTTGCCCTAGAGTTTTAGTTCTTTAAATACATAGGGCTCATCTCATTATTTAGATTGCAGGCTATTGGCAGGCACTGACCATTCACAACACAGGTCAGCTTCTGTATTTGAAGTGTTAGTTAACTTTAAATTTGCTTCTACCAGTTAACATGCTTGTGCAGGTGACCAAAAGAAAGCTATTAACTCTACTTCCTTCTTCCAAGGATTGCTGTGAGGCATAAGAGAAGTAACATCTACAAAGCACTGATGCATAGCAGAAACTCTAAAGTAGCCATTGATGGGCTGCATTGTACTTGAAGTTGGCACATCATTTTGTGTTGCAAAAACTTGACATGAGCCATCCAGCCTCAGGCATCGATGGTTTTTCCTATAATAACATTTGCGTGCAACTTCATTCTAGCAAACTCTCCAAAAGAACATTTCTCTTCTCTTCCCCACTGTACCTTTATGTCCTGCCACCATGTCTAAAATGGATTTGCTCTAAAATAAATAACCTATTTAATGGTGTCTTGTAAACACTTTTTATTTTGAAGAGTTTTTTAAAAATTATTATTGTCCATTTGTCCCTAAATTATTTCTTTCTATTTCTTTGCCCTGGTCTTCTTGGAACACAGAAGAAAGCCTCAGTCATGCAGAGTAGCATGCCTGCAGGGTAGCACAAGGTGAATAGTATTTGTGGACTCAAGACACAGGGAATAAGTAAATGGCCTCCATGTTTCTGGTAGGCAAAAAAGCACAAGTTGGTTATTTCTGTGAGTTGTCCATATCAGTCATGCAAAACTAGTCAGGGTTTCTAGACAGCCCACCTGGGAGTATTTTCCTATCCTTAGAGTAGATTAATCTACTCCTCCCTCAAATAACAGGTGGATCCATTGAAAAGAAAGTGCTGCAGTGTATGCAGGTAGAATTTACAACAACATGAGCATTTCATGGAGCAAGAAATTAATTTGCCTGCTAGAGTTGATGAGGAATTAACCCTGCAGAATTGCTATTCATCTCTTTAGGACTGCCAGGGTGAAATTTCCCTCTCCCATTACTTAATGAGGCTGTCTTTAAAGCAGTGTGCAACCAAGCTCCTTGCTGGAAAACCTGACTCTAAGGTCTAGGTGGCTATGAAAGTCCAGCTGGCTGATTCTGGGGACTGAGTGGGGAAGGATAGGATAAGCCTTCAGTGTCTCCTCCAGTCCAGATCAGATCTGATTAGGGCGGAGCACATAAAGTCAACTAGGAACCTCCCTGTGTCCAAAGGCCTGGGGCAAGGTGCTGCTGATCTCCCTTTCAGAGTGGAAGAGCTGACTGGCCATTCTATCACCCTCATCCATGGAGAAGAGTTGACTGAGCAGTGGGTTTTTTGTAGATGGGGGTCTCACATTGAAATTATACCATGAGTGCATTACAAACACTTCACAACTCTTTCCTTCCCAGGATCCCTAAGTCTCCATGTCCTATTTTCCAAATCATTTTTTTTTTTTATTTTGGTCAAAGTCATTGACTAATGAGACCATGGGTTCTTACTGGCAAAATGAGTGGATGATTTTAATTCCCATTTGATTTCTTTTTCAAGTGATTTCCTCAGCAAGGAGTAAAGAGTTTCCATCTCTGAGCTCTAAAAGTGGTAAGTGTCTATATCACTTCCTACAATCTAGTGTCTCAAAGACACCTGTCACATGTAGAGGCAGCTCTCCTGCAGTTCCACTGTGGTTTTCATGTTCATGCCTGTGGGAAAGAGCCCCTGTCTGAAGTCGTACTAGTTAGTCTGGGTGCCATCACCAAATTAAGGCAGAAGAAAATGCTGAAGTGGTAAATTTAATCAGTTTTCCCAGAGGTTAGAAATATTTCTCAGGCACCTCTGTCCTGACACATCTATCTTCCAATCTGTTCAATTCGGCTGTCACAGTCTCACCCCAATTTACCCCTTGCTAACACTTGAAATGCCGCTTTAATTAATTCTCTGCACTCAGAACTTTAAGCAATGCCAAGTTAGTTAATTATCCAAGTGTATTGCTTTAAGCATTTCCTAGATGCAAATTATGAAAATTCTTGGTGAGTGCCAGCATGGGATCTTCAAAGACTTTAGCTCCCCCTCCCTCCACAGAGTTGCTCTGAGGAGTGAGAGGTGGCTGGGCACAAAGTGAGCGGACGGCGTGGAACAGTGTCTAGATGAAATTTCCTCTCCCAACTAGCAGATGAGAAGGTTCAAAGGCAAGTGGTAGCCAGCTTTCGAATGAGGTGGACTAGAATGATTACTGGTTAATGTCTCCTAGGTCTCCAGGGGCTGAGAGCCTTGTGGAAGGTGTGATCGTTCGAGACCAGATATGACTATCATGCATGCCAAATTGTCCTGTTGTAGTGGAAATTTGTTGCACAAAATGTCCCAAGAAAAAGAAGGAACACCATAACCTGTATTTATTTTACCTTTCTCTGAAGCTATTGTAACATATATATTTTTCTGACAACTGTATGATAGATATTAATATCCCCGTTGATAAAGATGAAGAAATTAAATCACAGAAAGAGAAACGAGAAGATGACAGAGGAAGGATTGGAACTCGGACTCTCCGGCTTGCTGTTTCCCTCACACCAGAAGCCTCCAGGTCATCGGATCAGCCAGTTCAGCCACTAGGAATGTCATTAGTAAGATCCTCTGTGCTCCCCTTGAGATCACAGAGCCATTTGTTTGTTAAACCGAGATCTTCTTGCTTTGTTGCAGTCATAATTACCTGTCAGCAACAGATAAATTTGAGTTTCTCAAGTATAAGCACTTGTTCTGCCTCTCCTAGCAGAGGACATGTCTCCAGTCAATATTTCAACATAATGGACACGGTGTCACCAAGACACAAGGCCTGAGGACAGCTAAGAAATAGTTTGGGCTGCAAGGTTACTTCAGTGTTCTCAGTTTTCAGTAGCTAGCTTCTGTTTGCGAACGTTAATCCAAAACTATTAAAAGCATAAGCTCAGAAAATCTCCTGAAGACCCCGGAGAAAAGGTATGTACTAAAGCCCAATCTCTTTATGGAGAATTAATTAGTGCACACACACTCCCTCCTGAGGAGTGGGGAAAGGATTGTGTCCTACGCTGCCCAATTCTCTACTCCCACTCATAAGCCATCAATTTTTCTTCTAAACTTTGAATGCTTGAAGATTATTCTGTGAGTCTTAGTTACCCTGCCCCCATCAGTTCACTCCAGTGGCATCTGGCAATGTTTGAGCTGGTGAGATCTGTGAGTTGTCAGAGGTGTGAAAAATTTCTGCCTAGCACATAAGGGGAAAATCCTGATACAGGAATCAAGAGGGAAGAGGAGCAAATGTTTATTAGAGAGAATTTCTTGTATTTAGACTAAGCCCCAGGATATGACATAGTCCTTAATTCTTTTCTCTTTACTTGCTATCATTGTGTAGAATTTTGCCTAGAGTCTCTTTGAATGAAGTGATGGCTCTGAGCTAGGCAGACTGTGGCTGCTAAATAGAGAGAAATACCTAAGACAAAATATGGGAAGTTCACTGGTTTTGGAGTCCAAAGTCCCAGGTGGTGTCCTATCTTTGGCAACAGTTAATAGAAAGAGCTTTGATTAGTTATGGGACTTTTTAGAACCTTGGTTGACGAATCTGTAGAATGGGTACAATAGAAAGATCAACCATATTGCCTGCCTTGTCCACAGCACCTTCTATCTAGTTCTGTTTTGAACCACATAACCTCCCTGCCTATAGTGACAGAAAACTGGCTCAGGGTGGATACCTGCCGGAAGGTGGACCGTCAAATTCTATGAGGGTCGATGATGAAAAGATAAGCTGGGGTTTGACCTAGGACAAATAGAGTGAAGCCATGAGGTAGAATCAGGGCCAACAGAGGTCATGGGGAGCTGAAGTTGGGAGCATTTCAATCAAGCAATGCTGAGGTGAAGAAAAGATCTGATTTACAGATTCAAAGACAAGCCCCAATCAGTTACTGTGTTAGCACTGTCATGAAGACCACAGCTTTTAGAGTGAACTGGATGTGAATTCTTACTAGCTGTGTGATCTTTGGCCATTTACTTACTTCTCTAAGGTTCTGGGTTCTTGAGAGTAAGATGAAGACAACTGTATATACATCATAGGGTTGTGTGAGGGTTATGTGAATTAATATGTGAAAATTCTTAGAATTGTGGTTGGAATTCTCTAAATCCTATATCACTGTCTGCTGTCCTGCCCTGAGAGGCACCTACTGTTTATATGATTTATGTCCATGAAGCCTTTAACAACTTTATGAGATACTTTCTTTAGCATCTCCACCTATGGATGAGAAACGGAGGAACAGAGAGGTTGATTAATATTTTCATGGACAAGCAGCTAGCAGGTGGTGGAGCTGGCCTTTGAACTGGGCTTTTCGGTTCCAGAGTCTCCCTTCTGCTCCTTCTCTGTAATTAACGTGTTCAGCCAGACAAGAGCAGAACGGTGGACACAGAGGGCTGAAAACTGTGGAAGGAAGAGGAGAGTCGCCTGAGCAGAGGCATGGCAGCCCTGGCTTCGCTTAGGCTCCTGGGAAGCCTGGCCGTGCCAATCCCTGTTCTTGGAATCTCATGGGTTCCTCATCTGTCCTTGCAGGAGAGGGCTCCAGTGAGCCTCTGTTCCAAGCATACAACACGAAAGAGGCATTGATGGGGCCGAGCCACTGAGGATCAACACCTACTTTGTCTTGAAGAAACAAGGTCTGTCAAAGATTTTTGTTCCATAGAAAGAGGGATTGTCTTGCTTTGGTCACCACTATCCATCTGACATGGAGTATAGGACATAGTAGGGGCTCCTGAAATAACTCATCCAGTGAATGGGTAAAAACTGTGAGGTATTAAATAAATGAGAAGTATTAGTTTCTTCTAATGACTGATGTAACTCTTCTCTTTCTTTCAAAGATGAATTCCTCACATACCAGTCTAGTCACAAAAAAGGACCCTTTTCTGTACAACAGGAGAAATTGTATTATAGTCATAAAATGAATGGTTCAAATTCCTACTAGTTGAAGGAATAAGAGAATAAAAAGTCATTTCAGGTTGTTAATCTATATTTATCACATCAACAATTTATCAGGCTCAATGCTGAACAATAAAAGGCCCATTATAGCTTCATTTAATGTGAAAGACCGTGTGATTAACTAGCAGTATTAAGTGTACTTCATCCTAACCATGATAATTTCAAAGAGCTCACAGTCCTTTTCCGTCTCTGCTAGTCGTTAAAATAAGATTTACGTTCCATTAGGATAGCAAACCATGTTCTAGTGAAGATTGACCCCTGTGAGGGTCACACGCCTATACACTCGAAAGCAAAGTTTGTTAATGATATTTCACGAGTCTCCAGAAATAGATGCTTTCTGTTTTGACCAATGTTACATTTTCTTCAAGCGATGCCTCTCTTTTTCTTGCTGAGAATTCACAGCGAGGCCAGCGGTCGATGAGGCCAAACACTTCTCAGCTTTCCCTTGATCCTCTTGCATCAAATGCTTAAAATTTAATGCCGGAGCTTACAGCGCCGTGAGCTCCAGAGATGGAAGTAAATGAAAAGTCAACCTTTCAGGCTGTGTCCCTGCGCAGGCTGTTGTGTTTGTGTTTCCCCCTGCGGCGGCTGGAGCAGTTTGCTCTCAGACACTCTCCTGTCAGAGCAACTCTGTGAGCCAGGCGATGCAGAGATCGGAAAATGTCACCATTAGAGCATTACAGTAGCCATGGCTCTCTCCCACCAAGTCCATTTGTGCCTGCGGAATTTTGTCAACACAGCAGGAGCCTGGGGATTCCTGTCACTTGTAGTAGCACTTGAGAGTCTATGTTTGCTTTGTCTCAGGGAAAATTCAGAAGATGGGAAAGTTTAGCTGCTCTGAGAGCCTCTGAGCCTCTGTAACCTTGGAAGATGGTGCTTTAAGGAGGAGGGGCTGGGGGACGTGGGTGGATGTGGGTCTGGGTCTAATCTACTATGTGACGTGGCTGTTTGGTTGTCTTTGTTTTTGTTTTGGCCTTGATGAAAGCTAGAAATATAGATTTATATCTACAGTTTCTAGAGCAGATTAATTCTGACACGTTGAGAAACAGGCTCATTGTAGGAGACTGAGACTTTGGGGAGAGGCGTGTGGTGAGCAAAAGCCCTGCAGCTCCCGATCCGCGCACTCTGCCACCCGCCGTGGAGGGCGCAGGGGTCAGGCCTTCAGTGCTTTCCTCTCTTTACATTCCCTTCTAGGAATCCCGTTCATTTTGCCCATCAGGCTTAGTTCTGGTATTTCTTCAAGATAATGTTTCTTATAACAGCCCCAGAATCCACAATTCATGCCATTTGTTCTGTCCTGAACTCCATACAGGCCTCTGGGACAAGCCTGGACAAGGCCCTGGTGACTTCGTCCTGGGATCCTTCTGTCGGTCCATGGGGTTGGATATTAACAGGCCAGTGCTTGCCACAGCACAGTGATGGGAAATGGTGTCCCATGGCCATATCAAAACAGTATTCCAAGGGGTGTGAGGCCATCAACTCCAAGCCGTCTCAGGGAATTCCCATCCCCAGCCATATGCTCAGGGCTTCAGGTCTGCGAGTCCGCCTTGTCACTGGGGAGCTGTTTTGACAGTCCACATTCTACTCTTGTTTGCTCAGCTGACGAAGGCCGTGCAATGACCGCCTTGTCACTGTGCAGGGAAGAGAGGACGAGAGAGACGGGCCTTGGCTTTCAAGTGAGATGTTAATTATTCCACTGACAGAGCCTCCTTAAAAGGGCGTTGTCGGCATCTTCGTTCCAATCTCTGGAAATCTAAACAAAGGACCCTTAAAATTTTGTTTTAGTTTTCACCTTGACCAAAAAATGATTATTATTTGCATGGATTGTATAATGATGTGTCAGGGGAATATGTGCCAAATGGGAATAAAATCTGAGGCACTTCTAATGTAATTAGAGTCATTTGCTTTGCCACAGTCATGGCCACACAAGTGTGGACCGAGCCTCATCAGATCAGAGGGTTTTACTAGGACCAAGAGCTGGGCATTCAAGTGGGTGCAGAATATGTTGGATAAAGATCCCTCCCTGGTAGGAAGAGTGTGCTACTCCATTAGCGGTTTTATGGATGAGAACAGCATTTGAGCCTTTCTAAATGAAGGTGCCTGATTTCCCTAACCATTAACCACAGAGTGGTTTTAATGGCTGTGCTTCATGAAATACACGCTGACGGCAAAATTGCCTCTATACCGTGTTCTACGACTTTCACTGCTCTCGTTCCTTAGTCAGATGTATTTTTATTATAGATATTAACAGTTGGTTTGACTCTTTACCTGCCCACTATGTTCATAAATCAGTTCATGTGCAATAATTAATGAAGATGAATTTGTTAAAACTTAAGTTTATTCTTCCCTGTAATAATCTTAAGAACTGGATAGAGTTATGAATTACCCATTAAGGTATGGCTTCTCTACAACTGCTGGAAAACTCTAAATCTATCCTGTGGTTAGATACAGAGATGGGATTTACAAGAGAAGAATTTAAATAGTTTGTAAGGCAGGTTTGTTCACTCGACAGTCTTGCTGTTGGCCAGACCCCATACTGTAGGAGATGCCAAGAGCCCAGTGACATCCGAGCAAGATGATCTGCAGCTGAGGCGTGGACCTCAGGCCATTCCTCCACAGGAGTTCCTTGTGGGAGGAGCCTGTGCCCTCAGCACGTAGTCATTGTTATTTACTCCCCTCACCTGTGTCGTTCTGGCTCAATAAAAGGCTGGTGTGGAGGTTGCTCGGGGCTACCCGGAAAGTAAGGGCCAGCCCGCCTTCCACAAGCTTGTACTTCTAATCCGCCTCTCACCTGGTTCCTTCCTGCGCTAACCGAGACCAGGGCCACAGGAGCCCGACGGGTCATGACCCCATACGAGACTAGAGATCTGGCAATGTAAGTAGGGTAAGTCTGACCCTTGAAGAATTTGGGATCTTGTAGCTGGAGGAAGGGTTTGGATTCCCTCTGAAATAAGACGTTGGAAGCTCAGAAAATATCAACATCCTCCCCTCTCACCCTCAGCCTCGAGGCAAAGGACATAGGGAGAAGGCAGGGAAGAAGATGGTTAGGGGCAAGGCAGTTAAGGAAGGAAAGTAAAGAAGGAAGGGGGATAAGACTAAATCGATGGAAATAGGAGGTCCTAGTAGGAAACTAATAAAAGAAAAACAAGTGATGTCTTCCCTTCCTTCCAAGAGGAGTGGGTGAAGTCAGCTCTCATTGAGTTTCTACTACGTATCGCATGGCGTGCTGGGGGCCTTACAGGCATTGTTCAGTTAGTTTTCAAACAACCCTGGAAATAGATGTTATGCCCATTTTACAGGTGAAGGAATGACGTGAGCATGGTTGACTATCTAACGAAGTTCACATTCTAATTCGTGGAGTGTGCTGTTCAGATGCAGGTGTGTGTAACTCCAGACGCACTCCCTTTTACACAACAGAAACCAAAACCTCACCCACAAATTCACAAACACGTTTGGTCATTAATTCAATGAATGGTGAGCCCTAATTATCGTGAACAGCGTGTCTCTCTCGCTCCTTCCTTTTGGGGTTCATGCTTTGCCCTTCTCTTTGCCTTCTGGTTCTTTCCCTTTTAAGTTCTAAACATGACACTTGTGAAGAATTGATGATTTTGTGTCCCAGGTTTGTTGTTCAGGAGGTTAAATCATTTTGTGACTTTGAGCGTCTAATTTTTCTTCCTTAAAGAGGAGGAGAATCCATGTCCCATGATGGTGGGTAGTTTAAATGAAATAATCTATGTGAGAGCACAGTGTGGGGCAGATGGCAGGTGCCGGGTGTGTGTATTCGCTCCCGTCCTCCCCAAAGCTGCCCTCCTGGCAGCAGAGGGTGGTGCAGAGAATGTCTCCTTGGAGAACAATAACTCTGCTGATGGAGATGGTGGTGAAAAATGATGAAGACAATCCTTACAGGCAAAGACCACAAACGGGCTGCCTCTACACAGAGTTTTTGTGGCATACTTATTATTAAAAAAGAAAAAGAAGAACCAGTTGACAACATTTAAAATTGGAAACTTTTACATAAAACCCTGAGTTTCTGCATTCTCTTGAGAAACGGGCAGATTTGTCACTAGTAGGCTGGTGTCCCTCACATTAAAGCTGACCAGGTACTGACCCCTGAGCAGGGTCATTCTGCATGGTCGTGGTCTGCCTGGGATAGCCTGGTTTGTGAGCATTCACCTAGCATCTTTAGTAATAGCGTCCCCTTTCCCTCTGATATGGAAGTAATTTTATGTATTCCCTTCATCTCTACCTAGAGGAGGCCCCACTTGGGCTGCATCTCACCTTCACATTATCTGCTTGCCTCTGTAAGCATTCGAATTTGTGACCCCTTTTTAAGGTCATCTTCTTCCTCTTGACTGGGTTTCAATAGCATGGTTTTCCAAGGAATGTATCAGTTTGAAGGCCAGAAAGATTTAGCTTCTTGACCCTCAGAAACTACATTCAGTGATCATTCCTGACTGTAAGGAAAGGGTAGTGTCCTGTTAAGTCCCGTCTGCCCAGCCACCACCTGGATGACAATTTGCTGGGAATTTGGTGAGACTCGGACTCTTGAACTAGATAATTCAACAGTCAGCTCTGCAATAAAAAAGAAAAATCTGGAGCTGTCTTTGGAGACAAATTCTTTGAAGCACTTAAAACAGTGGAGGCAAGAAGACACTATTTTCATGGCCATATGATAATGTCCTGCTACTTTCACAGAGCTCTTTGCCTTTGACTTGGGAGTCTCTCCTTCATCACGCCATGTGAGGTGGGTAAGTATTTCTGGTTTTAGAGACTAGGAAGCTGACTGAGGGGTTAAGTGCCAGAGCCTGCAGTCACCCAGCCTGTTACTTATGGGAATGGGATGGGCCCACTTTGGACTCCTCCCTCTATGCTCTTTCCACCCCCATCTGTCTATGTTTTCTGTTATCTAGGGACATTAATCTAGAAGCTCTTTTCAGACATACTCACTATCCATTTTAGGGTTTTAGGACATTTTTCCTAACGAAGTATCAATTGATCACTGGAAACTGTATATTTTTATAAACATACATGTCTTTGCTGCGGACTTTCATAATCTACATGCTGGGAAACAGACTGATTGGGTCATGTTCACTGTGCCCAGGGCTGGGCATGGTCCCCAGCTTGGTGATGCTCACAGGCTGGTGAGGAAGACGAACTGGCCATGGTGAGACGATCCTGGGTGTGTAATCACAAACCGCAGCTGCTGTCGGGACAGAGTCTCTGCCTTTAGGAGTTGACATTCCAGTGAAGGAAAGGCACTCAGTGTTGTGAGGGTGTAACAGACCAGGAGGTGACGTGGGGAGATCCAGAGGATGAGGGAGCCAGGGCCCTGCTCAGGAAGGGAAATTTGGCCTGAGGTCTCAAATGGGGCTGGGGATTATAGAAGGGTTCCAGGTAAAGGGAAGAGAATGTGCCAAGGCCCTGAGACAGGAGCAAGTTTGGTTCTCTGGGAGAACTTAGAGCTTAAACCAGTGATTTGCAACTGGCGTGCCACGGCTGTGAGAGGATCTTAGGGGTGCCATGAAAATCTTTAAAGATCATTCATTAAATTATTCTCAAAAGAAGTTCAAAGCACAGCCAAGTATTTTCTGTTTTTTTCTTTTACTCCTTTTTTTTTTTTTTTTAATCAACATAACGTGAAGTTTAACCACAGGTTCAAGTGTGCTGTGAGATGAAAAAGGTTGAAAAACACTGACTTTAGCCATGAGGGGCAGTGGTAGAACCGGAAGCTGCCAGGTCACGTAGGACTTTGGGGCTATATTGAGGATCGCATGAGGACAGTATTCTGAAAGCAATGGGAAGTTAGTAACAGTTTTAAGCAAGGAAGTGACATGATTGGATTCGAATTTTGAAAACATCCATCTTGCTGACCCTGGAAAGCAGGCCATGTTGGTGGAGGAGGACTAGTAGGTGACCACAGGTGAGCAGGCTGGAGATGCCAGTGGCTGGGACGGAGGGAGGGCGCGAGGCCGGAGAGAGCAGACTTGGTGTGGGACTCGGATGGAGGTGAGACTGAGAGGGCGTCAGGACTGCTCCTGGGTTTCTGTCTCTGATGGTGGGGGTATCATTCATTAAGATAATGAGCAGTGAAGGGAGAACAGTTCCGGAGGAGTGGCGATTAACACCGAGGAATTAATAAAAGCAGTTAATCAGCGAACAAACACACTGACTTTCACTCATCTGTAGAAACACTCACCCCCTCTGATATGCGGGGATACTATTGCCAATTTCTAGCCATTCAGTCAATAAACACTGATTGATATTTACTACATCTCAGTGTTGTCAGCAAATGCAGATAATTCACAGCCTGTTAAAAGTGACTATCTCAGGTTTCATTGGAAAAAGTCATGTCTTTGGGGCTCCACATGGAAGAATTTTAATCTGAACATGAGGAATTCTCATGTCTCAGTTGTCTTTCCTAAAATTACCCTCAATGTACATTTATATGTAGCTCTGTTAAGTCACTAATTAAAGCAATTAGTCTCTTTTTCATGTTAAATTATACTTTTTTGGCTGTTTCTGCCACTACTTTGGAAACTTCTTAAGAACAAGGAGCATGTCACGTTCACCGTTGTTTTCGGAGTGTCTGTGTATAGGCCTTGCACTTGGATTTGCTCAGCAGGTGGGCACCTGCTGGGTGTTTACGGTCACAGACAGGTTTTAAATTGGGTATTCCTTTGTCTCATTTTGATCTCACTGACAGTACACTGCCATGACTGTAGGAACATTGTCTAGTAAGTAATGAGGAGGACAGTTGGGAACTGAATTAAAGTCCTTTAGGCTTCAGTTTGTTAAAAAGTAAAGAAAAATTGTTTTTATTATTACAAAGTATTAATAAAAGTAATACAGAATGTTTAATATTTCAAACATTATGTCAAACAATTAGCTGCACGATTTAGGGGAAGAAACTGAGCTAATATTTGCCACAAAGCTATTGTAACAAAGTTTTCTTGTGGAATTTGGGAGGGAAATGCCTGGGTCCTAGTCTTACTTCAACTTTTGCTGTCCTTTAAGGAAGCTGGTTGACAGTGTTTATATCCTATCATTATTATACTGTATAAGGATATACAGTGTTTATATCCTATAATTATTATATGTCTCTATATAAAGACATTCATGCACCAACGATCATTGTTTGGCACCAACACATCAATTAATTTGAAATATTAAACATTGTATATTAGTTTTATTAATGCTTTGTTAATATTATTCCTCTCTCTGACTTTTCAACGTATTGTTGATGACTGCACATCGTAGGCATCTGGGTACGTCCATCAGGAACCAACAGGGTCGATGTTTCTGAAGAGGCTCCTTTAAGGCCCTTTTCCACATTGGTCCCATTCTGAAAGGCATCCAAACCATCCATCAGCCCGGGCCCTGCGTGGGCAGAGGTGAATGCGTCTCTGGCGTGGTGTCAGGTGTTTGTACAGTGCATGGGACTTGGTCCTAGGTGCTCTCTTTAGCTGCAGAATGGCAAGGTCTGGGAAGGAGAGTATAGGCTGTTCCTTGATAAGACAGACAAGAAAGCCTGAGTGGGTGTGAATGCTGGATTCTCAGTCTAGCAAACCAAGCCCAGGATTCAGAAGCAGGCCCTGCTAAGACCAAATCCATCATTCCCAGGCCCTGGCAGTTCAATGGTTAATTAACCTTCTTAAAATAGGTTGTTTTTAAGGTAAGGTTATTAAGTCCGCTTATGTGACATGATGTAGATTTTTCTGCTTAATTACATGTTTTTATTATTTGAGAGTTATCTTTTGGTGATCCTTGAAATACTAGTTTCAAGTAAACATGCTGTTCTGAGAAAGACATCTGCTCGGTGTCCAGAGTAGGGCTGGGTTGTAGACTAGCCGGTCACTCACCACCCTCCTGTCCCATGACAGTCCTCTCGGCTCCTCTGTGCCTCAGGTGTGCTGAGTGTTACATGAGATGCATAAAGCACGCCAAACGTGCCGCAGACACCAGACAAGTGGCAGTTTTATTCATACTCACAGACAGATTTTACTGGGCATAACTGAATGATCACGATGGTGTGTACACCAACATTCTGTGTTCTTGGAGTTGCCTCTGTCCCTTTCCATCCAATGGAAGAGAAAGCCCTAGTGGCATAAGGGTTTTTCTTTTAATCTTCCTTTTTCAGCAATTAACTTGGCACTTGATTATCTTGTTCCAACCCCGTCTCCATTAATATTTAAGCTCTTTTCTTGCATTTATGATTTGATTTTGCTTCCATCTTTTTGGATGTAACAATAACCACAAAACAATTTAAGAAAATAATTTACACAAGCCAGTACTAAGCCCAGCATGCATATCATCTCGCTCCAAATGCACACTGTGGTCTGAAATGCATATGGCCTCTGCATTAGATACATAAAGATTGGAAACTGATCTTAGAAGTCTTGATGTAAAGATTCTAAAGGAGGAATTAGCTTGGATTATATGGCAATCAGAAGGAAGGCTACTGTGGCCGGAGCAGAGTGAGTAAGCAGAACTGACCATGGTAAAGTGAAGAGGAAGGCAGGGCTGAGATCCCACAAGCCACAGTGAAGAGTTTGTATTATACTGTTTGGTGGGAAGAAATCCAAAGAAGGCTTGATTAGATTTTACAATTTGTGAAGGAATGCTCTAGATGCTTTGTGAAGAAATAGCATTTAGAGGGCAAGGGTGGAAACAAGGAGACCAGGTAGGAAATTATTGGAGTAGCTGAGGATTGGACGGAGAGAGGGGTGTGTGTGTGGGGTGGTGGTGGTAGAATGGTAGTGACAATAGAGATAAAGAGAGGTAGTTCAAAATAGAACTGAAACCTATAGGTGTATTCTGACTTAATACACACAATTACTTTAAATGTTTCTCAGGCTATTATAATAAGCACCTATATTATGGGCAAGGTATACATACAATTTGATAATTTATAGATCTTATGAGAATATCAGAGCACAAAGTTCTGTAGTCGCATGTGATTGTCATTGGTGTTGTTCACCAAATATTTTTAGTCTCCAACTTCTTGGGGTGTGGTACATTTGTCTTCCTGGTTTCCTTGTAGTTGGTTGGGGCCAGTACAATGTGAATGGAGGTGATGGGTGTCACCCTGGACTAGAGCATTTAACTATCAATGTCAGATTTTCTAGAGGTCTCGTTTCCACTGACCTAGTGGGATGATGGGCTACTTTGTCATCCTGGGTCCCCTGCTCCATGGCTACAATGGGTCACTGCACCATCATCTAGCCTACTATGATTGATACAGGGCACAGAAGGAAAATTCTAGAACACAGGAAACCAAACTTCTTGCAGGAAGTAACTGGGAATGACCACTGTTCACAGACAATCTCCACAGTCCATCGAAATACATACAATTAACAAGCTGAGATGAAGCAAAGTGTAAAATGTGCTTGGAAACGGGATAACATTATAATCTGCCCCAAAGTAGTCATTTTATTAGTTTATTTATGAGGAAAAGAACTTTTTGAAGGAACCTTTGAGCTGACTGACTTCAGTCTAACATTGGGCTAATTAAAATCTCTCCACATGAAATATAAAAGTCAGAATGGCAGGATTCTAGAAAGAGAATGGCTCAAAGAGATAAAGGATTCCATGATCATGGATTGTGCTGGGGGTATTTAAAAAAATTAGAAGAAGAAAGTAGAGAATGGATGAAATACCTAGGTAAATTTTGGTTCACTTGCAGTTGCTGAACCTGACTCTGGAAGATATGATCATTTTAGCCATTTTCCTAATCAATGCTGTGAGCTGAGACCACATGGATTGTGTGGTATACAGAAAAGCCTAGAAAAGCTGATGAGATATAGGCACTGTAATATATTTGGCCTGACTCACTTATTTAGTCTGTGCCACATTTTTGTCAGTTTCAGGAAAAATACAGTACTGAGGAATTTGTTTTTCATTTTTCATGTCCCAGTATCTTCTTGGTTAACAAACCTGACTAGCACTGGTTTCCTTTTGTGATGTTCAGGCAAGGCTTTCTAACCTAGTACCATAGGTAACTTCTTTGTTTGCTTGTTTATCCTACGTCCCATTTCTAGAAATCTTTGTGATCGGCTAAAGCAGTGTTTTTCAACCTTTTTTTTTTTTTCATCTCACAGCACACTTGAACCTATAGTTAAGTTTCTGTGGCACACTTAAGTTATGTTGATTTTAAAAAGAGTAAAAAAAGAATATGCTTGCTGTGCTTTGAGCGTCCTTCAAAAATAATTTAATTAATGACTTTAATAATTTTTGTGGCACACCTAAGATCCTCTTATGGCACACTGGTTGGAAATCATTGGGCTAGAATATAACACACGAACCTTTCTCCTAAAGAGTTAACTGGGGCTACATGTACGCTCACAGATCAACACCTAATCCCTTGCTTCGCAATGCTGAGATTGGATTAGGTAAACTTGCAGGAAAATGATTATCTCATTGATAATGCAAATGATAAAATAGGATTGCAGGCCCACATAACTTTCCAGGAAAGCCAAAGTTCTCAGTATGTAATAGAGGGTGAGATACCAAGTCTGAAGTTTATAAACTACCTTTTTTTTTAAAGGTAGGTGTATACCTATAGAAAAGGATACTTAGAAGAACTCCTGGTGTGGAGGCAGCCATCTGCACATGAAAGTGTAGTGCAAGGAGAGGGAGAAAGGGTAAGGGAGTTTCTCCTCGACCTGATGCTGACAGAGGTGACTGGTGGATGCCTCTTGCAAAGAGCCAACAAGAACACACATTCGCCCCAAAGCTGATCTTATCTCTTTTGCTTCTTGGACAAACAGTGCTAATATGATTCATAACTTGGCTTGGAAATAGCTATCTGTCTGATAGTGTCCTGGGCAACATTGCTTGATGCCTCCTGCCTGACACTCTTTCTGTGAAAAATAAGCAATTGCATTTCCTTTCTGCAGTTTCTCCCCCTTCTTTGTGGCCCATCACATTTCTCAAAATAACCTCACTGATTCACTGGAAAGATTTTGTGGATATAAATATGTCTTTAATGTCCTCTGACTGCCAGATCTAAAGATATAAATGCTGTTAGGGTCTATGTCTGGGTGAAGTCATCCATCTTTATTATGTCTGATTGCTGCCCAATTTCTTTAATGACAAGTCACAAACAGGAGACTGGAATGAAAGGACAATGTTAATATGCATTATCGGAGTCTATCCCAGAGCCTGGTGTGAAGTGATGACTCAAGAACTCAAACTTATTAATAAGAAAAACACAAGTGATCCCATTTCATTGTGGGCAAGAGACATGAACAGAAGCTTCTCTGAAGAAGACAGGTGCATGGTCTACAGACACATGAACAAATGCTCAGCATCTTTAATCATCAGAGAAACGCAAACCAAAACCACTCTGAGATACCATCTAACTCCAGTAAGAGTAGCCCACATCACAAAATTCCCAAACTACAGATGTTGGCATGGATGTGGAGAGAAGGGAACACTTCTACACTGCTGGTGGGAATGCAAGCTAGTACATTCCTTTTGGAAGGAAGTTTGGAGAACACTCAGGGTTCTAAATGTAGACCTGCCGTTTGACCCTGCAATTCTTCTACTAGGTGTATATCCAAAGGACGAAAAATCATTTGGCAACAAAGATTTTTGCACCAGATTGTTCACTGAAATTCGATTCATAATTGCCAAGTCATTATGAATGACTTGGGAAGAAGCCCAAGTACCCATCGACCCATGAATGGATTAATAAATTGTGGTATATGTATACCATGGAATACTATGCAGCATTAAAAAGTGGAGACTTTACCTCCTCTATGTTTACATGGATGGAGCTGGAAAATATTCTTCTTAGTAAAGTATCTCAGGAATGGAAAAAAAAATCCAATATACTCAGTACAACTATGAAACCAATTTATAATCACTCACACTTTCATATGAAAGATGAATTACAACGATAGCCCGGGATGAAGGAGGGAGGGGGAGAGGAAGGGGAAAGGAGGGCAGTGGGTCAATAGAGGGAAGACTAATAGGGGGACCACACCTATGGAGCATATTGCAAGTACAAGTTGGATCTGTCAGGTGTAGAACACAAATGTCTTAACGCTGTAATTGGGTAAATGAGGTGAAGGCTATGTTAATTTGTAGGATGTAAGCACTCCAATTTGTATAAATAATGAACATATTGAATCCCATAATGGCATAAATGTATTCATGATCTACGTAAAAATGATTTAATAAAAAAAAGAGAAAAAAATAACTGTTTTGTATAATAAATGATGAATTCACAGAGCCCCAGTTCCATGCATAAAACCTATACTTGCTTTCAAGGCATTCAAAGTCTATTGCAAGGAACAAATAAGCAGATGAAATCAGTAGCTATGGCGAACGCTGTGTGGTAAAGTATTGTTAGCACTATGTGTGAAATGCAGCAAAAGCTTGTAAAAATTGCATTTTAACTGAACCTGGAGGGCATTGGATTAGTTTCTATAGCTGCTGTTGCAAGCCACCACAAACTTAGTGGCTTAGAACACAAATTTAGTACCATATGGTCTTGTAGGTCAGAAGTCTGACACAGGTCTCATGGGGCTAAAATCAAGGTGTAGGCAGGGATATATTCCTTTCTGGAGGCTCTGAGGAAAAATCATTCCCTTGTTTTTTCTAGTTCTTGGAGGTTGCCCACATTTTTTTGGCTCCTGGCTCCATTCCTCCATCTTCAAGGCCAAAAACCTTGGATCTCTCTGACCTTCTTCCTTAGTCAAGTCTCCTTCTGGCCACAGCCAGAAAACATCTTCTCTGCTTTTAAGAACTCATGTAAATAGACTGGGACCACTAGAATAATATTATATAATTGTCCAATCTCATGGTCATCAACTGAATCATATCTGTAACATTCCTCTTAGTAAATAGGGTAATATATTCTCAGGTTCTAGGGATCAGGAACTGAATATATTTGGGGTCCTACTAGTCAACCACAGTGGGGGAAGAGGAAATGAAGGAAAGTGTCCTAAAAGGGAGTGACAATTGAATCTTAAAGGCTAAATTGGAATTGTCAAGGTACATAGGGGAAAGGATAGAAGTGAGGAAGAGACTCTTGGTCAAATGAGAACCTCAGATTAGATGGGAGTAACATGTATTGAGGAATACATGGGTTCAAACCACACTGAGAGCTAGAATCAATATTTTCTTGATATTTCAAGAGGCATATTGCTATTTTCTTTTACTTCAATAAATACCTAAATAGCCAACAGTTTTGGTATTATCAACTTGTTAATTCTTGTTTAGCCAGAAGTCCAGTGAGGGAGGCAAGGTGGTATTATTAGGACAGAGGTTTTTTGGTTTTTACTTTCAAAGTAGTGATTGCTAGCAGGGCAATGATGAAGATATGGTCACAAGAGGATGAAAAAAATGAAAAGACAATTGGAACTATAATGACAGATAATATGACTTTTCAGTATATTGTGGAAGAAAGACCAATTCAGTAAAAGAGTGATAGGCTGTGCTCTTGAGCTACATTGGCTCAACATCTCATATTATCACAAGTGAAAATTTTATGCTTGCTGTAGAAGCTTTCTTACTTTGAAATCTTGAGGGAAAATGCAGAAGTGTAAATAAATATTTGAATGTCCATTTCATCATTTATTTTCTTAGCATAAGAAGATAAAATGAAACAGACTCTGTTCTCAGGTCTGCAAAAGCAATCTCAATGTTCTTCAGATCCTATGTTTACTAAAGAATATCTGAAGAAATATTTGAAGAAAAAAAAAACTGTCAACCAGAGTTCTATATCAAGTGAAAATATTCCTCAGAAATAAAAGATGAAATGAAAACATTGTCAAGTAAAGGAAAGCCAAAAGAATGTGTTGTCAACAGTGAAGAAAATCTTCAGGCAGAAGGGAAATAATACCAGAGAGAAGCCTAGAAGATCAGGAATGAGGAAAGAGAGCAGAAATGGTAAATATAGTAAGCTATTCTTCTCCTGAGTTCTCTAAGAATGTTGAATGATTGAAAGCAAAAATTAGAATATTGTCATGTGGGGTTTTTGAAATGTGCAGGTATAATTTATACAATAATTATAACATAAAGGGGGGAAGATAAAGAGACCTATATGGTGGTGAGGTTTTTATATTCCACTTGAAGTGGTAAAATATTCTGTGAGGACTATGAAAAATTAAATATGTAGATTATAATCCCTAGAACAGCTACTAAAAAGTTACACATGTATATTGATATATTGTTAAAAACACATTAGATAAATTAAAGTTAAGTATTAAAAATGTCTGAGTAACCAAAAATTCAGAGAATGGAAAAGAAAGGAATGAGAAATAGAGGAAACAAATAAAAAACATAAAATGATAAATCTAAAATCACAATGATTACATTAAATACAAATGTCCTAAATATCTCAACTAAAAGCCATAGTCAGCATGGATTAAAAGTGAACCAACTACTACTACTACTTTTAAGTAGTTAAAAGTAAATTAAAACCTCAATGAGGTATCACCTTATGCCTGTTGGGATCGCTTTTATTAAAAAGTCCAAAAATAATGAATGCTGGCATGGACACAGAAAAGAGTGCTTCTACTTTGTTGGTGGAACTACAAACTAGTACAAAGTCTATGGAAGACAATATGGAGATACTGCATAGAGCTAAATGTAGACCTACCATTTGATTCGGCAGTCCCACTTACTGAGTAGTTGCCCAAAGGAAAAGGTGTCATTTTATCAAAAAGATACCTGAACTCAAATGTTTAGTGCGGCACAATTCACAATTGCAAAGATGTGGAATCAGCCTAAGTGCCCCTCAATTCATGAGTGGATTAACAACCTGTGGTGTGTTTATATCATGGAATACTAGTCACCCATAAAGAAGGATGATTTAATGCCTTTTCCAACAATTTGGATGGAATTAGATACAATTATTCTAAGTGAAGTATCTAAAGAATATACAAAAAGATCCACCTCATCTACTCACTATTAAATTATAACTAACTGAAGAGCATGAGTGTGGTAAATGTAGCTGTAATATGTCAAATTACAGAGAAGGAAGTCAAGAGGGCAGGGAGAGGAGGGGCTTGGTGAGAACCTACCTAGTGGGTACAGTGAACACTAGCTAGGTGACAGGCAGTCTTACAACCATGACTCAAGGATTATAAAAATGATGTATGCAACCAAAAATGTTTGTACTCCCATAATACTTTGAAATTAAGAAGAAAGAATCAAAATGATATATCATGGAAACACTAATCAAAGGCAAATTGAAGGGGCTTTCTTAACATCTGATGAAGTAGACCCCTGAGCAAAGTAAATTACCTGGGCTAAAGAGTGGGACATTATATCATGATAAAAAATTCACTAAAAAGAAATAATAGTTTTTGATGTTTGTGCAACTCACAATAAGTTTCAAAATACAAGAGTAAAAAACTGACATAACTGAAATATAAAGTGGAAAAATCCACAATTTTGGTGGAGATTTCAAAATATCTTTCTCAGTAATCCATAGAAATAACAGAGAGGAACTCAGCAAGGGCATCGAAGACCCAAACAACATTATCAACCAGTTCAGCCTGGTTGGCATTTATAGAACTTTCCACTCAAGAACAGCACATAAGAAGCACTTTTTAAGTGCACATATGAAATTCAGAAAGGCAGATCATATTGTGGGCAAAAATAAACTTTAATAAGTTAACAAGAATTGAAATGTTACAAGGAATGGTCTCTGACTACAATAGAATTAAACTAGAAATAAATTTAGTTGAAAGATATCAGGAAAAATCCCCAAACATTTAGAGGCTAAATACACTCTTCTTAATAGCATCTATCTACTTTATATGCTGAAAACTGCAAAAAGCTGATAAAAGGATTCAGAGAGGATCTAGGTAAATGGAAAGACATACTATGCTCTGGAATGGGGAAGATGTCAATTATCCTTAAATCCACAGATTGAGTACAATTTCAATCAAAATTACTACAGGATATTTTAAAGACATGGCAGCCTTACTCTAAATTTTATATAGAAAGGCAAAGGAAATAGTATAGAGAAAACAATGGTGAAAATGAAAAACTAAGTCAGAAGAATTATACTATCAATTTTAAGACTTAATATAAACTAGAGTAATCAAAACAGTATGGTATTGGTGAAGGGATAGATACGCAGATATATGGAAGTGAATAGAGACTCCAGAAATTGATGCACACAAACATAGTCAACTGATTTTTTTTTCCCACAAAGGAATAAAGAAAATCCAATGGAGAAAAGACAGTTCTGTCCTCCAAAGTTCATGAGCTGGAAACTTAACCCCTAGTACGAAAGTGTCGAGAAGGGTGACTAGTCACGAGGACAGAGTGAAGGTTCTCACCAGGTGCTGACACCTTGATGCTGGACTTTCCAGTCTCCAGAACCATGAGACATGAATTTCTTTTAAAAAATAAATTAGTCTGTGATATTCTGCTTTAGCAACACAAAATGGACTAAGATGGTCTTTTTAACAAAGACCATTTAGAAACAAATAGATGTATACATAAGTGCAAAGACAAGAACCATAATTTAAACTGCATACCCCAATACAACTATTAACTAAAATAGACGATAGGTCTCCCCTACAACATTAAACCGTAAACTTTTAGAATTAACAGGAGAAAATCTTTGTGACCTGGAATTAAGCAAAGAGTTCTTGGTTACGACACCAAAATTGATAAGTTGTTCTTTATCAAAATGAAATAGTTTTGCTCTGCAAAATACTCTATTTAAGAGAATGAAAATACAAGCCACAGACTAGGAGAAAATATTTGAAAATCACATATCTGACATATTCTGGACTTACATCTGGAAGATACAAACCCCCCTCAAAATATTAACAGTTTCACAAGTGCACAAAAGGCTTGAATAGACATTTTACCAAAGTAGATAAAAAGATGCAAATCAGCACAGGAAAAGATAATATCACCAGCTATTTGGGAAATGTGAATTAAAACCAAGATAAGATTGCAAGACACATTTATTAAAATGGCTAAAATTGAAACATACTGACAATTAATAATCAGTGCTTCAAAGAATGTGGAAAATCTGGGACTTTCATACATCGCCAGTGGGAATGCAGAGTGATACAGCTATGAAAAAAAGTTAAAACATAAAACATCTACTTACCATATGACCCAATCAGTGTGCCCTGGGGCCTTCATTATAAAACTATAAAAATTTGTGTTCATAAAAAAACCTACACACAAATGTTTATAATGGATTACATATAATCACCCAAATCTGAAACCACCCACCTATCCTTCAAGGAGTGAATGGATAAACCACTGTCAGACATCCACGTGATGGAATAGTACTCAGTAGTGAAAGGGGCACACTATTCAGACACACAAGAGGAACTTCACATACACGATGCTAACAGAAATAGACCGGACTCAAGGCAATGCGAACTCTACAATTCCATTTATGTGTCATTCTGGAGAAGGCAAAACTACAGGGCAGGGGTTGCCAGAGGCGGGGGGGAGAGGAGGATGTGAGGAGAGGTCTAGCAGAGAGGCATCCTGACTGCAGTGATATTACATGACTGCACGCGTGCGTTAACATTCACAAAGCCAAACACCGAAATAGGAGCCGGTGTCACTGTACGTTCATTTTTTTAACTGAGAGAAAAGGAAACATATGGACAAAAAGAGGGTAGAGGCAGAAAAATCTGCTTGCCACACAGGATCTCCTATTGGCAATGTTGTTTCTGATGTTGAACAGGAAAGAACATAAGAATCATGAATTTGTTCCCCTTGAAAATCACAAACATTTCTCAGCTAGGTTTTGTTAAAAAAAAAAAAAAAAGAATCAAAGTTAGAGAAGGGATACAGTGTGGCCAAATGCTGCCCACTGTCCTCTGGTAGCAGGTTAATCCCTTCTGAAGGGGCAGAGAGGCCCAGAGCAGCGTCTCACAAACTGTCTCCTAGGACTTAGAGAGCCAGGTCCTCTCTACCTGGATTTTGGGGATCAAGGTTGAATGATCCTAAGGAGAAGACCTTGGGAGTGTGCCCAGATCTTGCAGGCCCCTCCTGCTGAAAGTCTGTCAGGAGAGGAAAGCCCAGGGCTCTGGCCTAACTGGGAACAATGCCAGGCAGCCCAGGGCAGGACCCGGTATGCAGAAAGGAGGAA
>NW_003852473.1:2148841-2152728 GCF_000181295.1 Otolemur garnettii
CAGTACGTTTGGTTAGGTCAGAAAAACACCTAAATGTTACAGAGAAAAAAATGTCACGCTGAAGTGTTTCGTGGTGGAGCTTTCTCGGGAAATGTGGGACAGTGGAGAAAACCTGGGAGCTGCTCTGAGCCCCATCTCTGTTCTTACTCATGTGGCCTTAATCAATCTCCCACCGTATCCCAACTGATACCTCCCCTAATCTGTGTTGCTTCTCATGCTCAGAAATCAAGGCCCAGAAAGACGAAATGACTCTCTTGGCTGACACAGTCCCTGAGTGCCATCCTGCCTTAACTCAGGTCTTCTAATTCCAGAGTCGGGACAGACCTACTTCGCTTCTGAGAGGAAGCGCTTATTTCCTTGCAGAAAAAAAATTGTAGACATATAGATAGATGGAAAGACAGAATCCCAGGTGCTTGATAACACTTTTTTGTTTGTTTGTAACAAAAGACAATGCAATAGAATGTACCCACTAGAGAGGAAATCGCAGGGAAATGTCCCTCCTCAGGCACAGAGCAACAAGACACTGTTATGTCCCCAGGACATGAGTTGGCACAGTCAGGTGATCTTCTGACTTTGTGCCTTCACAGACCAGACGCAGAGCGGCTTACACAGAGGGCTCAGGTCAGAGACTGCTGTGGGAAGGACAGCAAACGGGAAGCAACATAGATTATTCAGAAGGAAAGGTGATAAAGTAAATGCTATTTCCAAAAAGCATAACACATGCCCGTTTATTGTTGACGAGGAAACCTGGGCAGCGTTGAACAGAACAGGCAAACTCTCTAGAAAGGGTGGGAATGTAGGAATGATGATCTCCCTTCTGATTCCTCTGAGTCTCCCAAGATGAAATGTCTCCTTTGTAGAAGAAGGTATTGGAACTGGAAAACTCTGACTCTCTTCTTGCTTCCTTGGTTCCCATCACGAACCGACCTTGTTCACCGACTCCTCAGATTGCCCTGAGGCTACCGTATACATCTTCGTATCCCTTAAACTAGTCTAGTAGAGTGTTGGACACACAGCTAGTGCCCAGTGAGTGCTCACTGAAAACCTGACACTGTTGACTTTGTAAGACCCAAAGGGCCACACGAGGAAAAACTATGTATTGAGGAGATGCCTCCCTGGAACTATTTCAACTCCAGGAACAGGAGTCAGTTATCATGCTCAGTGTGAGCAGAGGGAAGGTTTAACTCCGATTGTCCAATTCTCTCTAGCGGAACTGAAGCAAACCAGGGGATCCCTCTGTGTAAGTCACTCTGCGTCTTGTCTATGACTTGCAGATTGGCCCTGGAACGGGGTCCTGTCCTGAGGGTGTCCTGGGCTCCATGATCAGCTGGAGGGCCTGGGAGCAAATTTCTGGCAATTTATAGCCAAGGAAGGAAACAAATGTCAGCTTGAGAGAAACATGCTCGAAGGCCCCGAGGTGTAGGTGTGAGCCCTGGCCAGGATCTGAGGAGGTTGGAAACAGCTGAGCAAATCCTGGAGGAAGGCAGGATGGAGGTAGACAGCTCGTGAACACAGGGAGCCTGGAGGCCCTGCTTTGGGAACAGGCTTAATGGCCCAGGTCAACTAGGCACAAGGATAGGAAAATATAACAGAAACAAACGGGTTTTCAACTTTCCCTTTACATATGGATGCATCGTGGTGATGGCATGTGTCTACTTAGGGTGCACATGATGAAGTTGAATAGTTCATCTTTTTGTTACTGAAATCTGTCCAAACATTAAACACTAACATAGCCCAACAAGCTGATCATGTAACTTATTCCGGAAAAGTGATGCTTCTGTTTCTTGAGCAATACGGAAGGAGAGAGATGGACTCTGCTGTTACCTGGGAGTAGCAGCTCTTCTTTCTAGGGGAACCACACCCTGGACACAAATGGGGGTGTCCTTGGGAGCTCTTTAGTCTCTCTGACTTGGGGTCAAATACAACCCAGTTCAGGGAGCTCGTTCCCCACCCGACCCTCACAGTGAGTGAGATGCCGGGATGTGGGCAACCTCCCTTCCTGAGACGCTCCCACGGGCTGTGGTGTTAAGACATGCAGCTTTTAGTTCTGGCTCTGGCTCTTAAAATTTCTATGACCCCTGGCAAATTAGCTTTCTAAGACTCATTTTCCTCATCAATAAAATGGGGGAGAATAATGTTATTTGGCTCATTGTTGTGAGAAAGATGAATGAGACATTGTGAATGTTTAAGGTGACCCTGAGAAGTAACAGGTGCTCAACAGATATTCGATATTATCAGTGTGTTATAGACACTGTGAAATGTGGAAGAGAAGCCAGGGTCGTGGCTGGAGGACATCTGATCACGCTGCAGAGTGCCCTGCTTTGTCCCAGCGTTAATTCAGAACCCTGGGGAGGTGGCTGGACTGTAAACTTTGGTAAGAGGGATGTGTATATTCAGTTGAGAATAGCTGACAGCAGGCACAGACCGCCCCTGGGGCGGGAGTTCTGGCATCTAGATCTCAGTCAGGGTGGTGGAGACTGCAGGGCTCAGACTTGACCTCTGTTCATTCAGGGACCTGGCCTCCTGGTCAATTCCTGGTCACCCTCACATCAAAGGGAAGCTTACTAAGTCAAGGGCCCATTGTTAAATCATGGGATTAAAACTGGTGATGATAGGAAACCAGACTTCGGCCATTAAATGCACACAGCATCTACAGAATGCCGGTGCATATAGCGTCTAATAAGTAATCATCCACCAAGTAAAGGGCAAGTCCCAACTGGGGACAGCAGTAAATCCAGCTTCAGCAGCGCCGTGTGGTCTCCAGATAACCTGGATTTGTAGCTGGACTCAGAACACAGACAAGCATCCCAGCCATGCAGGTCCCAACTTGTTCCTCCTTGAAATGCTGAATCCCAGCTGAAAACCAAACCAGCCCCAAGACAGGCAGAGGGACATCAAGACGTTGCCCAAGTGAGCATCAGAGCACCGGCTCACACAAGGCTTCCACGCCAATCTATGGACAGGATCGGTCACTGTTTGCCTCAAATAACTACCTATGTTCTGAAACAAGACACCAACAACAGACAAACGATCCCACCGCACCATCATGCCTCTCCTCCCCAAGTGATGTGAGTGTTGAGGAGTTAAATTCCCTTCCGTGGCTCCTGCGATATCCCCCTAGAATAGAGCTCTAAAAGGAGACAGACAGCTGCTCCAGCAACGCGGGAGGCCGCAATCAACCCGCAGTGCTTACCAAAGCACAAAGCGCCTGGGAACACAAGCCCTTATTCAAATCAGACCCAAACTCTTTATTTCTCTCTTTTTAAAATCCTCAAACTGAAAAAGGAGGCTAGAACCTTCAAAATCTCTCTGTAATTTTCCTCCAAAATAAACAAAGTGGTCAAGTATTTTTTCCCCCCAATTCTGTGGAACCGCCTGAGCAGACATGCAGAATCTCATATTCAGAGGGAAGAGCTTTGAAGGCTGCAGATGCAGAGAGATGATTTCTTTCACACTCAAGCCGAGATGTTTTTTCCAGAGAGGAGACTCTGGTTGAACTACGATTTCTACAGTTACTATCTCCTCAGACCCTTAAGAAAGGGGGCCTACATACACTCAAGGGTAAAACTTTCCCAAAAGCTGAGAAACTTTAGACGTTACTGAAGTGAGTGAACCTGAGTTTGGTCGCTACTGCTCAATAAGTCTTCACTGAAGCAAAACTTGCTTGGCCCCAAAGACCCTTCGCATCCTGATTGCAACCTACCTTTGCAAACTTGGTTTTCTTGTTTCTGCTGCCACCAGGCCATGTCCTTCACTAACTACACCCTGCTTTCTCCCAAGTCTGAATCCTCTCTGGTGATCTTCCCTCTGTCCAAGGGCTCTGCCCAGTCTTCACTGGCAAATTTGCACTGATCCTCCAGACCCAGTTCAAATTTGCACTGATCCTC
>NW_003852473.1:2153461-2155287 GCF_000181295.1 Otolemur garnettii
GTCCTGCTTTACCAATGTTAAAATCTGGTCACCTTATCCAAGACCCAGTTCAAATTTGCACTGCTCCTTCAAGACCCATTTCTTTTTGTGATGCCTTCCTGGGATGTCTCAGAAAGATGTGGCTGCTCCTTCGCTGCCCTCCCCTGTGCCCATCTGCTAGTCCAGGGCCACCCTCTACTACAGTCATCTATGGGTCCTCTCTCCTGGGGAGCTCCTCCAGGGACAGAACCATAGCTCAGTGTAGCATGAGGTTGAATACATAGCCCATCAGAGTACTAAGTGCTGAACCAGTATTGAAATGAAATACAGAGAATGTCTGGTGTTTACAAACGTGTGTGTGCGTATGTGTTACTGAAGGCAGGGACATGCAATTTAAGTGTAACCAGGAATCTTTTTCTGGGAAAATTAATGGCAAATTTTGACGGTCAGTAGCTGCTTTTCTGCAGGGTTCCATTTCTCATGAGAACAGAAACCTTGACAAGGTTTAGCAAGACGGTGACAAGGTTTTCATATGTGAGGAGAATTTTTAAAAAAATAAGAAGGTGCGAGTAAGATATCACAGAAAAATTCTTCTCCCACAGGGTGAAGGATGAGAGAGTTGTGCAGTCTGGGGGTTCTGTTAATTGGGAACTTCCCCATTATGTTTTCCCTACAGAGCTGAATTTTTTATAGTGATGGGCATTGTCAGACCACGTGGAAGGAGCTCCTTCTGTTAAGGGGACACCTGAGGGCAGGTGTATGAAAAGTAGTCTTAGGACGTTGTTTGTGAGGTGGCCTTGTAGGGTATCTCTAGTGCCCTAGAGGCCTGTCCTTCTTTGTGTCAGAGGTCATGTGAATGGGGCTGGGGGTGAGTGGGGGGTGGGCACAGGGCAGAGGGGCAGGAGTCTAGTCCAGTACATTGCCCAACTGGATGTGGACTTTGGACAGGGCAGCTCATGTCCGTGTTTTGGGTTCTAGATTTGTTAGACCAGCTCTCTGACGTGATCTCTAAGAAGCATTTTTGCTCTAAGAGTGGGTGACCTCAGGACTTGGTAAACACGTCTTTGATTTTCAGGTAGAATATTATTTTTCTTATTCTGTCTGCCCATTAAACATTTATGTGGAACATCTTCCCAGAGCTGATTTTGTATTATAATTAACTGCGATTTGACCGCTCAGAAATTTTCCATGAATGAAGTGTTTCTCTGAGTATTTGCCCACATCCAATGCAAAAGAATGAAAAACAAATATATAACCACAAGATGAAGAGGTTCCAACACTTACAGAATAACCATTACATGCTAATCACTGGAAATGCCGTGTCAGTTCTTAACAATCACCAATCCAAGGCTCCAATTTTATCTTGATTTTACAAGTGACCTGGGATGCACTCAGCTCGGTTCACATTTGAACCTCTTCCCCTTTTTTCAACTAACTGCGTATGTGTCCATCATCCCAGAAGCCCAGGATCTTGTGCCTGCTCCCTACAGACAGCTGCTTTACTTTTCTACGCAGTTTTAGTTTCTGAAATGGAGATTTTTACCAGTTGCTATTCCTAATTCACAGGTTCTGTGTGCTCATAGAATAAAATATAAAATATTTTTGAATAAAATACAATACCACTCAAAAGTCTAGATTATACAGAAAGGCAGTTTGCACTGTGATTGAGGCAGAAATCTCTGGAGCCTGTCTGCATCCTGGCTCTGACATTCATTATGTATGTGACCTTGGGCAAGTTGCTGAACCTCTCAGTGCTTTGGATTCCTGGTCTGTAAAATGCAGATAATAAGAGCAGCTAATGCTTCCTTATGGGCTTCTAAGAAAATAGCATTCACCTAGAACCCCGA
>NW_003852473.1:2155726-2160095 GCF_000181295.1 Otolemur garnettii
TTTTTGGTTGCAGCCGTCATTGTTGTTTGGCGGGTCCGGGCTGGGGATTCGAACCCGCCACCTTAGGTGTAGGTGGCTAGCGCCTTAGCCAGTTGAGCTATAGCGCAGAGCCGTAACAGGTGAATTTTTAATCAGTTCCAAGTTCTAGTAATTCTACACAAGACCTATAGATTACAATGCTTTGGTGGTAAAGTCCCCTAGTAAATATGTTAATTTTGTTATTTTCTATTGGGGAAAAATGAGATGGAGCTGGCAGATACACTATTAGCTTCCTGGTTTGAACAGGCATGCCAAGGTGGAGACGTTTTAAAACTTTCAGGCGGCACAATACAAAAACGAGACTCAGCAACATCCCAGCAGAAAACAGATTTGAATACACCCTAGTCACAGTGACATCAGCAAACATTTTGTCCGATGGAGAGAGGGTGGAACTGAAGGAATCAACATTTTTTGCATGTCATCAAAGACCAGATAACTGATTTTAGTTAATCCCATAACAACAGGCATTTTACACTTTCTGTTTTACAGAAGTGGAATCAGAGGTTCAAAGAAATTAAACAACTTTTCAAATGATTTGAAAGGAGGGCGTCACGTCCAAAACCAGGGCTTTCTGTATTATACCAAGTCCCGCACATAGAAAATTCTCAGTAAATGGAGACTATTACAGAAAATTTTATTTTACCTTTATTTCTTATGGCTGGTCAGAGGTCAGAGATAATGGTGGAAGTAATGTCTGGCTTAATTTTTAATTTTAAGTGGAACTTCAGGACTGTTCTGGAGACTAACTTCTTTTGGTTCTTTGGGGTGAACTCAGCTTTTGTAGCTGAAAGGTTGTTCCCAGCGCCAAGAGAAGCTAATCCCAGAGCTATGTCTCATCCTGCAGTCTGACTTTTGTCTTATGACCAAGTCTTACCTCTTGGGAATCAATCTGTCTGAAGAAAGACTGTCTGGCGCAGGCCTGGTGGTCTTGGATATGGTGGAAGTTTGGGAGCTTAGTTATGCTCTCTTTGTGTAGGATGGGAGAAGAAAAGTAATTGGGGCAGACTACATGCCAGGCCCAATGTTATGGGCTTTGCTGGTATTACGGTATTTAATCTTCACAATTAAAATATTTATAATCATACACAATTAAAATGGAAGCTGTATAGCATAGTAGTTAAATGTGTGTCTTCTCGAAGACCTGGGCATAAATTTTGACTTACTATTGTATTGGCAAGTGCCACTTCCCTACCAGTTTTTCCATCTGTAAAAAGGATTTAATCATGATATCTATGTGATTGTTGTGAGAACTGAACTCAAGGAAAACTTAATGAGCTAATGGTGTAAACGGATCAGTATAGTTGCCAGAATATAATGAGTGCTCAATTCATGCCCCCTTGATGGCAATCTTTTCAAGGGCAGAGCCCACGTTCATTTACTTCATCACTGTGCCCCCAGCCCCCCATACCTAGTAGGTGCTCAGCAAGTATCAAATATGTGTTGGATAAACAAATGAATACATAATGAGTACAACGGAGTAAGCATTAGAAGGCCAGGACCTGAATTAGTATCTCAATACTATAAGGCGGTCTAATATTAAAATCAAATTAACAAGAGCCTCAGGGAAGACTGAAAACTTTCAAACTTTGCTCCCTACCCTCCATAAGTACTCGGGGAGAGTGGGAATGCTTTGAGTGGCTTTTATCTTTGGAGTGGCTTCCCTTTGCCCCTCCTCCTAGACACGCACAGCTGAGTCGGCAAAGCTCCCAACACAGCCTTGCCTCAGGCCTCAAGCTCAAGGCTCATGCAGGTAGGAAAGGAGGAACTCCGTCTGATTTCCTCTAGTTGGAATGTAAGGCTAAAATTCAGGTTCACTGAGATTTGGAATAAGGAATTTAGGATTATCGAAGTTTGGAATTTAGGGAAGTCCCAGACTTCCCCCCATCCCTTCCCTAGTTTGTGAGCTTGGGGGGAAGTTCAGAAGTGAATCTATTTCTGGGCCCTGAGAAGGGCTTTGCTTTGAGAGGCAAGTGGGGCTCTGAGCTGAAGTGGGGTCCTGCTCGACTCCTACAGGTTGAGGGTGCTATTTAGTTCATGCCTGGAATTCCTCCTGCCAGGGGTATTTTTGTTAACTATAGTGCAGGAGGGGAGGGGATCTGAATGCATAGGGTCCCGAAGGAGCCACAGTGGCTAACTGGTGGCTTGTCTTTGACAGGATTCGGGGCTCATAGCTTGGGCTGAAATTTAAGTACATCATGGAAAATGCTTTTGAGCCTGGGCTCCACCCAGCCATGAATTCCATGCAGGGATCTTATCCACGCAATCTCAGCTGCTTTATCTTGACCAACCAAAATAAGTGAGTGAGGCAAAAATCTCAATCCATGGAGGCTTATTAAGCCCAAGTGGAGACCACACCTGGGAAACACACCAACCAGAGACAAATCCGTGACATTTTTTAGAAAGGAAATTAAGAAGTTTTAGTATCTAAGGGGAATAAGGCATACAGAAAAGAAATTATAGCAGGGGATTGGGTGGCTAGTGAGACAAAATGGTGACATACTTGGAGACTCTGGAATATCTCTATTTTACATAAGATAAGGTGAATGCTGAAAGAGAATATGGGAGTGAAGGCAGCATCAGTTACGTCCCTGGGAGGTGAAAGGATGTTTGATCCTGTCTCGTGTCTGTTCTGCACCTGGGAAGATAAATTTGTCATTTATTATTTGTGTGGAACTGAACAGACTCAGTTTCAGGAGCCAACCTTGACCTGCAGGCCTAAAGTTACAATTTGCACATCCTGCTTATGGGAAAACAACAAGGAATTTCCTTACTGGGTGTTCTGCGGGGCGGGTCCTTTCCAGGGGCCTGAGGCCCTCACTTTCCCTTTTGTATAGCGAGTTGGGGAGCTTAGTCCTGAGATTTTTATCTTCTTTTATAATCTGTTAAAATGTTGAAAATCTTTTTCTCCCAGAATTGTTATGAAAATGCAACAAGATGTATGTGCAATTGCCTAAAAAGAACAGTACAAATAAAATCCTGAGGAGACTGGTGAACAAATAACAGGTGTGTCAATGTGTTAATTTAAAAAAATTCTGAACTTCCACTAAATAGAATTTCTACTTGACAATTCTGTAAAATTCCTTGAACTGAACTGAATTGAATGAACAAAATTCTCTTCTGAATAATGCTCTGCAATTTATATACTTTTTACTATTTCAGAAGCGTCCCTTCTCATGTTTGAGTTAGAGAGACTTACTGTATAACAAACTGAGTTTCTAGAAAATCCACACTGTGGTAACCCATCTTTGCTATTGATCCAGCACTGACAGTGAGTCCCGCTAGTGACAAGCCTCCAAAAAAAGAAAGGATAAAATCAAATGCTGTCTTCTGTGGTTCTGTTCCAATACCTACGGCCGGGGTTTAATTCAAGACTTCCTCAGAGCGGAAGCCCAGGTGACTTAGTGGTGGTGCCTGGAAAGCAGGAAGACTGTTGCCTGGCAACCAGAAACATTTGAAAATACACAGGACATCTTCTGTCTAGTGTGTGCAGCCCTCTTGAATTTCCAATACACATAGCAGATGTTAAGCCTCCTGTTTGAATTTCAAAGGCATAAAACAGAGTAGTGAAAAGTGGAGATAGCATTTTCATTTGCAAACTAACAAATTGGCTTCAGCTCCAAAATCTTTGGGAATTTGCAGAGACTCATTTCCTTCACGTTGCTTTCCCTTCCTCCTCCCTCAAATAGAACGAGCACACTGCTATTTTTTCCTCCTTTAACCTATACGAGGAGTTAAGCTTCTTATAAACCAGGAATGCTTGCTGAGAATGTTGATAAAGAGAGCAAGGATAGAAAAAGATTATGGCACGTCTTTTATTCATTCATTCATTCCCTCACTCATTCACCTATTTGTTCTTTGATTTATCCATTGGTAAATTGAAATAATCAGTGCTGTGTTATTTAGTAGCCAAGAGCCAGAAATCAGACCTAGTTGAGTTCAAATTCCCTCTGCAGTTGAAATGACCACACTTTGCAGTTATTTAACCTCTTACTGAGTTTCAGTTTCCTCTTCATAATAGGGAAGAATAATAGGACCTGCTTTGCAGGGGCATTTTTGGGTAAAAATTAAATGAAATAAAATAGGTAAAGGGGTCAACGTAGCTCGAGGCACACAGGGAGCTCTCAATACGTTGTGGGTGGTGAGATGGCTGCTGTTGTTATCTTTGTGGGTAAATGCCCCTCCCAGCCCACACACACAGTGGGGCCGAGGTTTCGGGGACTTACTTAGTGGAAGAGGATGGGCTCTGAGGTCAGGACACCTTCACTGTATAACCCGGTGGTGCCTCAGTTTCATCAGGGTTATAACGGGGCAGATAATTACAGTTTACCCT
>NW_003852473.1:2160115-2203240 GCF_000181295.1 Otolemur garnettii
TTTTTTTTTTTAATGGTTTAGCCCAGTGCCAGGCAAATAGTGCTGCATGAAAGTTTGCTTTCATCATCGTTTTTATTATTACACATGACCACTTCTGGGATTAGACAGAAGAATAAATCATGGTCCCTGCCCTTGGGCAGTTTCACGGGGACACAGGCCTCACTAGAGCTCTCTTAAAAGTAATTACCTAGGAGGGGACAGGGATGCCAATAGGGGTGTAAAGAGAAGGCTGCAGGAGCCCCAGTAAGAGTGTTACGCTCTTGAGAGAGCCCTTGGAACTATGGTCATCTTACGAGGTGAGCTTTGGCACGTGAAAACTTTAAAGAGTTTATTTCAGCAGATAATGATTTAGGGATTGGGCAGCTCTATACTGGAAGTTGTTTGTGGCTCTGCCCAAAAGCACAAAGGGAAGGCTTTTATAGCGTGGACGTGGAAGCAGAGCAAAGGGATTTTTTGGTTGGTTAAAGTTCAAGCAATTTTCCTTACGTGGACTATGCCAAGGGGGAGCTCAAGACAATATGATTAATGCCCAGTTGGCCGCTTGGGATTGACTGAACTTGTGTGGTTTTCTTTCAAATTATCTACTTAGGGGAAATGCATCTGAGCTGAGTTTCCATTGGCTTAGGGAGGAACCCAGGTGTTAAAACTACCTTGGTCTGGTGGCCTCCCGTTTAATGACTTTAACAGTCCTTACTATCCGGTACATAGAAGAATCACCTTCAACGTTATTTATACCTGGGTTCTCCCTTCAGAGATTCTGAGAATGGCTGCAGGGCATAACCTGGGCCTCAGGAATTTTTAAAGCTGTCAGATTCTTTTGATGTGCAGCCAAGTGCAGTTACGGTAAGGTGCTCACCATTTGACACTACCCTCTTTTTTGTAAAATTGGCACAAGTATCTGAGGGGAGTTGTGAGATTCTTATGCTTATTATTTCTACCTCTACCAAGAGCAGGGCATTTCAAAGGAAAACCTGCAATAGTGGCGATACTTTTTATTTTTCCAGTAGTAGTATTGGCATTAATAGTAATAGTAAATCGCTATCATTCCTTTGGAAGTTTGATCTCATTTACTCATCCCGACAAACAGATGAGGAAACCAGTAATAAAAATATTTAATTCCTTTACCCCAAGTATCATGGCAGGTAGGCAGCAGATGTCGCTTCCCTTCCTAACTCAGCTGAAAGCCATCGCTTCCCGAGCAGAGGCCCAAATGACTCTGGAAATGAGTTCCACTCATCATTCTCATCCTTCCTCAGGCCTTTCTTCTTCTATCTCCACTTGCAAGTGGAAAAGTCTAAGTATGCTCGTTCTGTGGGAGTCTGGGGACTGTGTTTTGTGTTGCTATGCTACGTCAGTCAAGCTAACAATAAAGCATTGTTGGTGGAGGGGCCTGGTGTCTCACGGAGGCACAGAAGCATTGGTGTGGACTGTGGATGGACTGGTACAGGACTGGGGTGTGAGATGGTGGGGAGAGCAAGTTGCATTAGAGCTGGGTAGGGTCTGCGGTGCAGAGCCGCTTTTACTCAGTAAGGAAAAAGTTGGGTGCTGGCACAGGGACCACAAGCCAGGAAAGAATGACTTCTCCCTTTCCTGAATTTGCTGAGGGCTCAGTTGTGTTATTTAGATTAAGAGTTTAAGGCTTTGAGGTTAGAAAGACAAGGGAGAAAAAGGCCAGACCTGGTGTCTGTCTCAATTTTTCTGCACTAATTTAGAAATCGTACAGATCTTCTAAATGCTCCA
This sequence comes from Otolemur garnettii, assembly GCF_000181295.1. NCBI lineage: Eukaryota > Metazoa > Chordata > Mammalia > Primates > Galagidae > Otolemur > Otolemur garnettii. The sequence continues at coordinate 2,161,856 of NW_003852473.1, forward strand.
AATGTAGTTGTCCCTGCACACTCCAAAGGACGGGTCAACGAGAGTTGCTGCCATCACCTTATCTTACAAACAACATATAATCATAAACAGGAACAACAGCTGTTGTTTGGGGAGGTCCTGCTTTATGCCAAACATTATGCATACAGTATCTCATTTAATTATTATAAAACTCCTGTCAGCTTAGAATTACCATGACCTTGCTATAAATGAAAACACTGAATCCCTAAGACAAAGCATTTTGCAGAAGATCAAGCAGCTGGTAATTTGTGAAGTGGGCAAATGCCTTCAACCTTTGGTTGCTGACTCTCGAGGTGGGGTAAGGGCCATGAAATAGGGGTTGCTGGCATGCGTCTTGGAGTGGATACTCATGTTCAACCTTGGACACCTGATTGGAGGTCTGACAGCCAAGATTTCCCTCTCCCTTCCTGAAGACTTCAAGGTGTGTCCGTGGTCTGTTACGGGGGTGGTAAACACAAGAGCTTGCTAGAATTAGGGCCAAAGTACATGTCTGCCTTCTCCACTGGTACCTCTCCCACTTTACTCCTAGGCCTATTTTTCTATTTAAAATTCTTGGCTGAAAGGGATGGGGTTTTATTTCTCCTACCATGGATTCCATTCTATTTTATGAAGAGGATGACTTTGACTGTGCTTTTGATATTTCCTCTTGACTATCATAATTATTTCAGATGTGCTGAATCTAAATAACAGCTCAAAAGCACAGGCATGAACAGTAATTATAAAAAAAGTTTTGTTAGTAAAGAAGACTATTTTAGACAACTATAAAAAGCATTCTTTTTATAGACTTTCCAAAAATGCGAGCATCACAACCCTTCTGGGGTTTGTGTATATCTGGAACTCATTTTCAAACCTTCTTTCCTGTGTGATTAAGCTCCAGTTTGAGTGATATTTCTGTAATCATTAATTTTATGAAAATAAACCCCACTCTAATTTATATCACTTGACAGTAGACAATGAAATAACTATTCACAAAACCTGCTTGGCATTCCAGACTGGGCCAGTCCTATCGTATGGAAAACCCTGAAAGACACATCAGGCCTGATTACGGACGGTGCCTGTAGTGCATGGATAATGTCTCCCTCCCTCAATAAACTGCCATACAGTGGCAGCGTTATTTTGCAGGCCTGGAGTTTTGTGGCTTGAAATAAGAAATGACCACCTAAAAAGTATGTAAAGAATCACCCCTATATGGATTCTGCCACATGGGAAGTTCAAAGACTCATGGGAGGTCTCTGTTTAAGAGTCTGGGGTGAAGGCCCAAGGATGGCTGAGTGGGGATGTGTTCTGGGGGCAGGTTCCCGAGACATGGCAGGTTTAGGTCCCCAGTTGGAGGATTGGGCTGGGGCATGAGACCTGGGACTTACGGGAAAGGGCTTTTTCCTTTTTTTTTTTTTCATTAGATAGCCCAATAAATAAGGTCATAGGATTGTCTGTGGTAATTTGGGTTTGGGTTTGAAGAGGAGGAGAGAGTGATGGCAAGGGTGGTGGAAGGTACCTGGAGAGGTGGAAGTAGAAACGGAAGAGACTGAAGACGTGAAAACTTCATGTTATAGGAGTCAGAAACTGATGGAGGTGGGAAAGAAAATTCTCTGGCTATGCAAATATACCATTTATTCCCAACATGAGAATAAAAGGTCCTGGTGGTGGGGGGAGGCTGAGACTGAGTGTGATACTATTGAGATGAACCCCAGCCTTGAGCTCTCATTAGGCAGTGTTATGACCTTGACAAAGCCAGTTAGCCTCTTGAGTCTCTTGTTTTTAAATTATAGGAGAAGAGGAAAGGCGATTACTTCCTTGTTCTCTTGTCCAACAAAGTATCTTTCAAAGTAGGTTTCTATCTTTGCAAAGGGGCGCTCTTTGTCCAGAATAGCATTGCCCAAGATAAATTTTTGGCAGTGATGGAAATTGTCTATAACCCTGTGCTGACCAATTCAGTAGACACTTGCCACAAATGACTACTGACCACTTGAAATATGCCTAGTAAGACTGGGATACTGAGTTTTAAAATGTTATTTGATTAAATTACTATAGCCTCACATGGCTGATGACTTCCATATTGAGAGAGCTCTGCTTAGATCACTTGTAAACACATAATTTGCTTCTAAGTTTAGAATGTCTGCAAGGGTTATAACCCCAAATATTTAATAACTAGCATAAAAGAGGGAAGAGACCATCTTTGACTAGAGGACCTGTCTTGCTGGGGGCTGCCACCATTGTTTTGAATCAGCAGACAGCACTCGTTTGGGAGCGTGCCTTACGTAGCAAATTCACGTAGGGCATGGCATTTTTTACCATGACATTTGAAACTTGATTGTTTTCCACGGAAGATGGAGATTTTAAGTAAAATTATCTAAACATAAAAGCACTTTGTCAACTATTAAAGCCATATTTTTCAAATTCTAGGGTTATAAATTGAAGCGATTTCTTTCCCTAGGGCCCACTGTTCTTTGGTCTATAAAAGAAAGCATTTCCTTTATTATTTAAGAGAATCGCCTTAGATCTGCTTCCTGAATTTCCTCTGTGATTAAACCCCTGGAGATTTTCTTACTACATGTTTTTGTTTAAGCCACCATATTCCTTACTTTAACATCTTACACCACTCATAAATTTTTCCAGAATTTTTGCCCAATATTAACTGCATACCATTAGTTAAAGAATAACAATTTTTTATTTCCTGTGATTAAAACCCTTGGGTCCTTTGTACATTTCAACACGCATAGTAAACTTGAAAGCTACTGTTTTTCCTGGACCCCTGAGGAGAATTACTGGAGTCTGTATCATCCCTTGATTGAAATGACCAACAGGAGGCCAGAGGATTACGAATGGAGAACTAAATATCTCCCTGTTATTTTTCTTTTTTCCCCAGCCACTTTTTCATTTTTCTAAAAGCCTGGGGATAGTGGAGTGGTGGAAAGCACATAGGCAAATCCCAACTCCAAAAGCTTTCCAGTTCTGTGTCCCTGCCCTCAGCTCCTTTCCTCACCTGCAAAGTGAGAATATGAATACGGGATGGGGAGAAGAATGTGAAGTGTTCAGTACCAAGCACTTAGGAGCCCCTTAGCAGATGGCTGCGCATATTACTGGTCAAAACCTCACTCTCATTCTCTCACTTTTTAAATTTACTAGTCCTCTCTCTCTCTCTCTCTCTTTTTTCATTTTCCCCTCTTTCTTTCTTATTAAATATTAATCATCCTTTTTATATTCCTCTCGGCTACCTTAAAACCTTACTGGAATAAGGCTATGTGTAGAATTACCTCCATAACTAATCCTCATCCTTTTCTCCTTTCCTACCTCCCCTTCCCTGGCCTGCACATACATGGCTATCCCATTACTATACACACTATGATAAAGTTGAAGGGAAAAGGGAGGGTAAAGCTATTTAAGCAGGAATAAAGGGTAAACGTTATTAAGCATTTGCTTTGTATGAGGCACAGGGATTAGAAGCTTTCAGTAAGGAAGAAATGTCTGATGTGTGCACCCTGCTTGCACCTGCTTCCATGAACAAAGATTTGACAGTAGTGGGCTCAGACTGGGATCACACCTCTTGATTAACAGTTTTTAGCACTGACATTTATACAGAAGTGAATGCTATTAAAGCCTAATAGAAAAAAGTCAGATGAAATCTATTTTTGCTCCAAAAACTGACCTTAAATGTAAGCAGCTTTAAGTAAATGAGTTCAAACTGACAATCACAGTGAATCCCATGGGGAAGGACCCTCAGCTCTGGTAACAGGGTGCAGTGGGGTACAGATTCACTCTCAACCAGGCAAACTGTTTCTGTAGCTTTAAGACTCTGATTTAAGAGTATTTGGAAGGATAAACAGTTTCTTGGCTTTCTTTTTTTAACACTACTCATCAAGAGGCTGCTGGTGGTTGGAATGAATTGGAAAAAGAAGTGAGCTCTTGTTTCTGTATTTTGAGCACCATTTGCACTCCTCAGATATCTTTCTAAATCTTATTCATGTTAGATGTGGAAGAATATTCCAGAACATATTTTTATGTTCTGTAAGGAAATGGAAGCGTTATGACTCAGAGCAAATCTCTTCACCTTGTTGTGCCTATTTCATTTTTTGAAAGAAAGGCACTGGGTTAGCATTATATGACCATATGACCTGAGAAGTCCTTTGAATGAATCTAAGTTCCAGAGGTCCAATGATTTAATTTGCCATAGTGGGTTAGGAATGGGGAGCTGGAAGGGGGCTTATGCATGCACTTGTCAAAATATTTATGAACTTATTATGGATTCAGGCCTAAAAATGGATTTTAAAAGAAAGTTAATAAATGTTTTAGACAGTGCAGTGGAATTATTTAGTTGATAGGAGATCACTACTGAATTGGGTATGAAAAAATGTGGGTTTGTATAACTTGTTGTATATCCATAAGCAATGAATATAGGCTTTAGTTTTCTCATTGTAAAATTCAGGTAATTGTATCTGCACAGAATTATTCTCAAGACTGAGACTACACACAGGAAAATATTCTGCAAACTTAAAGACCTTATTTGGGCGTATAGATCTCTAGATCACTTTGGCCACTTCAGGTTATGCTTTAAAGGGCATTCCCTATATTGCCTGCAATATGATTGAAGCAGATGACCTCTAAGCTTCATTTCAACCTTGAGTCTATCACTTGAGGATTGGAACGTTCTTGAGTGAATTATCCATGATGCTGAATCTGAGCACATTAGTTTATAAAGGGAAATCATATTTTATGTGAGTGGGCAGTTCTTAATGACTGTGCATAAAGCATAATTTGAATAACCCAAGGCTAATTAAGCCGAGTAGTAAATGTGCAGAGGAGGGTGCCTGCTGGAGCTTAGACACCCACACCCGTCGTGGAGATTCTTCCTTCACTTCCTCCTTTCTTTTCTCTTCTCCACCTCTCCTCCTTTTCCTTCAAAGGTGCTTTATATATCTAGGCCCAGAATTATCTATTATTTACCAGAGCTCTCTCCCTTTGACTAGCTGCTTATTGTTTCAGAGAAGTTATTTGGGTGTCTACAAAGTGTTTTAGTGTCTTTAACCTTTGTTCCAAAATTATTTGTTTTAGGGGTTTGTTTTTGCACCAGCACTATGATTGGATGAAGGACTAGAAACTTCATTATAACATATTAAAAAGGCATATGTAATCGTAACAGTAAGTAATACAATAACAGCCAAATAGTCGCCAGACTTATCTTCCAAAGTTTTGATATATGCAACATGATTCTGGCAAAGGATAAGAGTTACTGATGCTGTTTGGTGACAGCATAATATAATTTATAATTCACTTGTGTTACTGACTTTGAAATTATATGGTTCTTAATTTTAAACAGCCATAGATTTTTATTATATAGAATTTTGTGTATAAAGTGGCTTCATTAATATTTTACACATCACACTATTTCAAATTTGCATGATCTAAATTTGCCCGAAGTGTCAATTATGCTACATTTTAAGTAACATGTGCTTATGACTCTTGATTTTTTCCCTGTCCTCTGCTAACATTGATTTGTGGAAACCTAGTTCAGCCAAGTTTAATATTTAAAAAATGACAGATGCAACTGTACATAAGAAAGCAGTGAAGAATTAAAGCCCTTGAGTATGTAGATATTCCCAATGCTTTCAAAAGATGAGCTTTTTTATGAAGTCTGGTTATCCAAAAACTAATGATTCAACCCTTGCTGAAACCCCAGTGGGTCCCTTTTTCTTTTCGTGAGTTTTCTTAGTAATCTGTCATTTTCCCACAGAGATACAGTGGAGCAGTGGTAGGAGCATGTGGCTGGAGCAAGAAGACCCAAGTTCAAGTCCCTACTTCCTTGCTTTATGACTTTGAAAAGATACCGCCCCATGCTTGAAAGGACACCTGGTCTCACAGGCTGTTTCCTTCTACAGACAAAGGAAAGGGGTAGAGAGACATTTTCCAGAGTATTTGGGTAGTAAATGAGATCATGTGGATGACTTTCTTCTATAACTGTTAAGTGCTATATAATTGTAAGGTGGTTATTATTACTAGTAAAATGTATCTTCTTTGAATACTACGCAAAGCACCATAAAGTGAGAGAACAATTATAATCTTAAAAATCTCTATTTTAAGGATTCTCACCATTACCAAGTCAACCTATATTTATTTTCTACCACATTCTTTTTTGAGGGAAGAACGCCACAGTTTTACTGTAATAATAGAAATTCACATTGTAGTTTACAATACTTAGTATTTTCTTTAGAACCAAGATTTTCTAAATGTTACTTTTTTTTTTTTTTTTTTTTGTAGCAACAGAGTCTCACTTTATTGCCCTTGGTAGAGTGCTATGGCATCACACAGCTCACAGCAACCTCCAACTCCTGGGCTTAGGTGATTCTCTTGCCTCAGCCTCCCGAGTAGCTAAGACTACAGGCACTAGCCACAGTGCCCGGCTATTTTTTTGTTGCAATTTGGCCGGGGCCGGGTTTGAACCTGCCACCCTTGGTATATGGGGCTGGTGCCTTACCCACTGAGCCACAGACACCGCCCCTAAATGTTACTTTTTAAACAATTTTATAATGCATAATAATTTCTCTGGAGACTTTGATTTAACTCAGGCCAAAATAGATTATGGGTTTATAGCAGGCATCCTCAAAGTAAGGCCAGCGGGCCACATGCATCCTGCCTAGGACATTTATCCGGCCTGCCGGGTGCTTTTGCCGCCACTGCCTGTCCTGCTTAGTAGCCGACTCGTCCTGGGGCCCGCAGTCCGGCCCTCCAAAGGACTGAGGGACAGTGAACTGGCCCCCTGTTTAAAAAGCTTGAGGACCCCTGGTTTACAGTTTCTGTTCTCTAATTCTTATAGCTTTATTTTATTTATTTTTCTTAAAGTATTTTTTTTTTTTTTTTACAACATGAGAAACTTAATGAAAAATTTGCTGCTCAGCAAAGATAAATATTGATAGCAAAGTTGGTACATAATGTTATTCAAATTTCTTGTTAGGAATATGAAGAGAGTTCACCACCTTTACTTAAATCTTACTCTATTGTTCTCATAACCAGTAACTTTCTGTTGTCTCCTGCACAAAATTTAAGAATATGCAATGATAAATAAAAGTCCACTAAAAACACAATTTGAACTAGAAGCTCAACAGTAAAAATAAGTTAAACATTACATCTATTTTTAGATAACTTTTCCTTTTTTTTCCTTTTTTCTTTTTCTTCTCCTTCTATTATTTCTGAAATTGTAGAGGGAACAAAGTCATTTCAGACCTCTGAGATATATATCCTCTATGTATACTGTACAAGCTATAAATGAAAAAGCATTGTTATCAGGTATTCAACCTCAGAGTTAGCACATTTATTTATTTTTTTTGCTGTACAAGTTCTATGTTTGTGTACTGTTCTCAGTATAAATTTGGTATTATCTTTGTATTAGAAGAATCATTATTTACCATGTTCTCACTTAATCTAGAGCCTGAGATATCATTAATCAATAAAGTTTGAGGACAAATTTCACGAAATTGTTAGAATAATATAATCATATCCTTGCGTTTTTAAAATTCAGGTTACAATTGTCATAACCAGCTTTATTTTATTCTACAGATGAAGTAGCAAAATTTGCCAAAAGATTAAACCTTAAATTATTGGGCTATAAAGTATCTTTCACTTGAACACTCAGAATCTCACGAGTTTCTTTATCTTTTCAAATTGCTTAGGACTGTGAATTATTATTTGAAATGTAAAAGCAAAAGAGAGAGTTGTCAGTCGACCACTTAATTCTTAATTCTAAATTTTCTCACGCCAATCTCTTAATCTCTTTCTTTCCCTCATATCTTATGAACAAGTTCAGGATCAGTGCCCAAACTTTCATCGACTGAGTTACCTTAGCAAAAGCGAAATTCACAGTAAGGTTTCAACTGTGGGAGGCAAAGGCATTTTCCCTTCCGATTATACTCATCTGTAGTTTCATCTTTAGGAAAAAAGCCCATTTAAAAAAAAAAGTGGTTTATAGAAATCTTCTGTCTCCAAAGAGCTTCTGATTTTTTCCCTTTCTTTTTCTTGATTTAAATTTTTAAAGATATTTTCAGAGGGTTAAAAAAGTAAGTAAAATACTGAAAATGTCAAAATTATAGAATTTTCCTAATAGTTCCTGTTGGTGTCTTGGGAATAAAATCAGCAGTCATGAAAGTCATACGTCATAAAATGATAAGACCTGAGATTTTTGACTCAAACTTTGTTTTACAAATCCCTGGTTACTTCCCCAATTTTGAAACTCTTTCTCTGCCTGGGGTGCTTTTGCAGCCCTGCTCCCCTGCTCCACTCACAGGATTCCTGCACGATGCAATTCTCACAAACAGCAGGGCACTGTGGCATTCTGCTGGTCACAGACCTCTCCTGCTATCTTTGCAAAAGTCTTCATTTAGTGGGAGCCACTTGATTTCCATTGGGCAGCGATGTAGAAAGTCCAGACTCATGAGCACACAGAGGTATGTTACAAAACTATGATGAGACTCAGTGAGGAACCTTATGGACGTACACAATTTTTCTGCTATCAGGACATGTTTCAAAGTTGATCTGACTTTCCAAATGGTTATTCATGCAGTTCATCCTACTCATGTGGGAGTAGATGAGGGTCAGCCCTTTTTAAATGATACTGCCTGTTTTGGAAAATGTCATGGCTGCAGCCGGAAATCCAGAGGCTTGCTTAGTTCTCATTTCCAAGAGCAACCTTGTGCAGATTTGGATGGAGATGCAGGGTTCTTCTGTGTTACCCTGGGTCACCTCCACTGGGCCACTTTGTCCTCGGATGATATTTGTTTTTCTAAATTAAGAATGCTCAAGAGAAGTTCCCCATCCATCTAAATCTGTTCACAGATCCAATATACAGACACTTGCTAATTTGCTTCTGTGATTAAAAAAATAAATAAAAGTTATCTACACTTCATGCTGGTAGAAACTCAGGATCCAGGGTTGGTTGGAACATAATTTATTCCTCTCTTGGATACAAAGTTTCCTGAATTAAGCAGATGCAGTATGTCTAGGTATCACTCTCTGATTCATCAGGGAGCCTCCTCAGTAACTAGCATTTTCTTTTTGATTATTTGGGTTTTTGGAAAGTTTTTTCAATTAAGGTGAAAAGCTAAATGTGGTACACATTTGCAGGTATGGGCCTATGGGCACACATTCACAAGAAGGGGCTGCAGGATGGGCTTAAGGGTGCACTATCCCAAACAGGACACCATGGCATTTGAAAAAAGAGCCAAAGCAGCCTTCCCCTAAAGCAGGCTACATGGGCCTCATTTGAGAGGGGCCCTCCCTTTACTCAGAGCAAAGGAATATCCTTCTCCCTGAAGACAGAGAGACAGAGGAATCTGAATCCACAGGTCTTGCTAAGTCCCCTCCAGTGTATCAACATCACGCCCTGGTATTTATCCAGTTTTATTTCTTAATGTCTACCCACTCCTTCACCAAACCTAGCAGAAAAAATACACAGGTTTACCCATTTCTTTGGGTCTTCATTTCTTTATGAAGATTCTCATGGCATAAAAAAACTTACATTAAGATTGGGTGTGGTGGCTCATGCCTGTCACCCCAGCACTCTGGGAGGCTGTGGTGGGAGCATCTCTTGAGCTCAGGAGTTCAAGAACAGCCTGAGTAAGAACGAGACCCCCATCTCTACCAAAAACAGGAAAACTATCCGGGAGTGGTGGCCCATGCCTGTAGTCCCAGCTATGCAGGAGGCTGAGGCAGGAGGATCTCTTGAGCTCAGGAGAGTGACGTGGCTGTGAAACGTGATGATACTGCGACACTCTACCCAGGGTGACAGAGTGAGACTCTGTCTCAAAAACAAAACAAAACAAAACAAACAAGCAAAAACTCCAAAGAACCATTTATACTAAATACATTTATATACTTTTCCCTTGTTAATCTGCCTTTTGTTATAGAAGCTTCAGCTCTGAACCCAGAATGTGTGAGAAAAAGGTGTTTCTCATTCTCTACATACTAAGAAGTGACAGTTTCCTATCTGCAAAATTGTGGGACCTTCGAAGTTTATTTTCTCTCTTTCTCACGTACTGCAACGACTGGGAACGTGTTATGTCAGGAGTTCCTGAGCAATGTTTCATAGAACCCTGGTTGTGGCAGTCAGGGCTTTTCCCTAAAACCTGAGGGAATTTCTGCTGTGATTAACCAGATTTGCAACTTGTGTGGCACTTACTCCTAATTTAAAGTGTAAAGGATGACTTACATAGAAAATACTAGTTGGACTGTGAAATGTATAACTAGGTTTTCCTGCTTTGGTTTTTCCTTCCCTGCTTATTCTTTCAGATGGATAATATTTAAAACAGGAAGGACTTGCTGGGCTCTGGGCACGTGGCTTAGCCATTCATGGTGAGGAGATAACAGCTGCCCCGGTTTGGAGTTGCTAGTTTCCTAGCTGCACATCAATAGGCAATAGGATGATGTTATCTAAAAGCAAGGTGACTAAAGTATTAAATATTCATTTCTTAATATAAAAATGGGATGCAGCTGGCTGATTTGGCAAGGATGAACAATAGCTTCCTGGATCTCTCTCTGCTGACACCCACAGGCTGACATGGAGTTCTAGCCCCGTATCTCAATAATAGGCACCCCAAGGCATCTATGAAAGAACCCCTAATGGAAGCGTTCTTAAATGTGGGTCCCTTGAGTTAAACTAGGGCATTATTGTTGCTAATTATGGTGTGTTCTATGAGCTTTTAAGATACTGACAGCTACTGGTCCCAGCCCCACTTGTGCTCTGATCTGTCAAGGGCCCTACCTATCTGTGGGTGGCAGAACTAGGCTTGAGTGCGATCCCAGCCCGCCTCGTATGGGAGCCCTTGCTTGTGGCTGGGCCACTCTTTATCTTGTCATCAGCGGTCTCCTCCTAGTCTGTGGCCTCCTGACCAGATGGAGTTAGGCAAGGGCAGGGTGGCTGGAGGAGCTGTCCACAGTCAGGGTTCTGAAGGAGCAGAGCATGAGAGGAACGAGAGGACGCTTTCCAAACGGGATCTGTGCGTTATTTAGACAAGGGAGAGTATGGGCAGATGCATATTTTAAAAACAAACTTAACTGTGTGTTTAAGGTATAGAGCATGATGTTAAGGAGTGCACATAGACAGTAAACAGATTACTATGGTGAAGCAAAGGAACATAAGCCATCATCTCACATAGTTACCCATTTTATTTTGTAGCCAAAGCAGCTCAAATCTGCTCATTTAGTATGAGTCCCATACATGGTACATTTCTACACTTGTTTATATGTGATGATTTGTACCCTTTGATGTACAGCTCCCCATTTTCTACCCTCCCCCACCCTTGGTAGCCACTGGTTTATTCTCTATCTCTGTATATTTGATTTTTAAACAATTTCATGTATAAATGAGATCGTGTAATATTTTCCATGTCTGGCTCATCTCACTTCTCATATTGTTTCCCAGACTTATCCACGCTGTGGCAAATGGCAAGCTCTCTTTCTCTGGGGGGATGAATAATATTCCATTGTGTATATGCATCAGTTTCTTTATTGATTCGTCTGCTGATGGACACTTAGTTTGTTTCCATGTCTTGGCTGTTGTGAATAATGCTGCAGTGACCGTGGAGTGTAGCTATCTTTACAAGGTGATAATTTCATTTCCTCTGGGCTGTCCTTATTAGTATAGTGGTGAATATCTCCATCTGTTATTTCTTCTGAGTATATGCCCAGAAGAGGGATATCTGAGTCTCATGGTCATTTTATTTTATTATTATTATTTTTGCAGTTTTTGGCTGGGGCCAGGTTTGAACCCACCACCTCTGGTATATGGGGCTGGCACCATACTCCTTGAGCCACAGGCACTTCCCTATTTTATTATTTATTTATTTTTTTGCAGAGACAGAGTCTCACTTTATCACCCTCAGTAGAGTGCTGCGGTGTCACACTGCTCACAGCAACCTCCAACTCCTGGGCTTAAGTGATTCTCCTGTGTCAGCCTCCTGAGTAGCTGGGACTACAGGTGCCCATCACAACGCCTGGCTATTTTTTTGTTGCAATTTGGCTGGGGCCAGGTTTGAACAAAATCCATTCTAACACCCTCGGCATATGGGGCCAGCGCCCTACCCACTGAGCTACAGGCACTACTTGGTCATTTTATTTTTAATTTAGAAATGTTCCTACCATTTTCTATAATGGCTATGCCAACCTTCCTTCCCACCGATGGCGTAAAGAGCTCCCTTTCTCTACACCATTGCCAGTATCTATCATTTGAATTTTTGATCATGGCCAGGCAGATGAGTGTTTTTTATAAGTATTTCATAAGCCTGAGATATCAGAGTCTTTAGCAAAGAAGAGTAGTCAACGCGTGAAAGTTAAACTGTAATTTAGGCAACACTGTGCAATTCAGTAACCACCAGGCACGTAGGCCACTGAACACTTGAAATGCGGCTAGTCTGAAAGGAGATATGCTGTTCAGTACAAAATACTCATCTGAGTTTAAGACTTAGTGTTAAAAAGGATGTAACATATTTCATTAACAGTTTCTATATGATCACACGTTTGAGTAATATTTTAGTTACGTTGGGCTAAATAAATCTTCAAAATTAATTTTAACTATTTCTTTTTACTTTGCTTTGATGTGATAGTTAGATAATTTAAAAATAAAATATATGGTCATATTTTGACCTATATTATATTTCTATTGGACAGTGTTGATCTTGAACTTGGGGGGAATATTGCCTAGGAGATTCTGAAAGAAATAGTCAAATAAATGATGAATGAAAATTACAATTGAGGATGACATTCTATGGCTGTTGCAGCTTAGAAAAATTTGCAAAGAGAAAACATTAGACGGAGGAAAGCGATGACCAACAGTAGTTAGTGTACACTGACCGACCACAGGCAAGGTGTACTAGTCCATTATCTCTCTTCATCCCCACAATAATCTTGGTATGTAGGTAAGTGGTCTTTGTTTTCCACAGATGAGAAAACTGCAGTTTTGCAGAGGTAAGTAATTTGCTCCAAATTACTTAACCTAGTGAAATAAGATTAGAGGTTCAGGATCAGGTCTGCTTCCTGTCCTTCCACTTATCCAGGGAGGCAGATAAGAATGGTGTGAGGTGCCAGGGCCATGGCTATAAGGATGGGAAAAACCTAAAAAATACTGCAGCAGACAGCACAGCAGGCTTTGAGAAGAAACAAGTGCAAACAGTTAAGAAAAAAGAGACTCAGCACTGTTGGCTTGGGGGTTAGGGTGCTGGCCACATATACCAAGTCAAGCAGGTTTGAACCTGGCCTGGACCAGCTAAACAACAATGACAACTGCAACAAAAAACAGCTGGGTGTTGTGGCAGGTGCCTGTAGTCCCAGCTACTTGGGAGGCTGAGGCAAGAGAATTGCTTAAACCCAAGGGTTTGAGGTTGTTGTGAGTTATGATGCCACGGCACTCTATTGAGGGCAACACAGTCAGATTCTGTCTAAAAAAAAAAAAGAAAAGAAAACATAGACTTCAACAAATTTTAGAACCAAAGTCCCAGGGCTATTGAGAGTCCCAGGAGAGATAAAGTCTCAAGTTGGAAGTTATGCTGATGAAATAGCTAGCACTGCTCTCCCCCAAACCCATTCTATGAATCCACTCTAACAATTAGGCTGGGTGCAGTGGCTCACATGTATAATCCTAGCACTAGCACTCCAACAGGCCCAGAGAGGAGAATGACTTGAGGTCCAAAGTTCAATATAAACAACACATGTTTAGTAGACTCCCTTTTTATGCAAGGTCCTGTCTAGCAGGATGGGAGAGACAAAGAGTGACAAAATATATTTTCTAGTCTTTTGTCTACTTGGAAGGGGAAAAATAAGCCGCTGAAACCACTGAATGATAACCAAGTTTGGGGGAGTGGAACGATAACTTACTAGGTGTTAACATGGCTGTGGATGTTTGGATAGCAGGCAGCGTGACCTTGTACAAGTGATTCAACCCTCCTCACGCTCGGTTTTCTTATTTGTAAAGTTGGCCTGACATTCTCTGTCCCACCTTTCATAGTTGTTGTGAGAACTAATGTCCAAATGAGACAATGTATATGAATACATCCGGTGAATCGTAAAGTTCTATTTATGACTTGAAAATCTATTCCTTAGATGTTATTGGTCTAGACAGACAGAAGACCATTGATTGGGGGGGGGGGCAATGTTAAATCCACAGATATTGTCCAACTTCTGACTCATTCCCTGTAGCACATGAATGTGAATTCCATTGACTGAGTTAGCTATTTAAAAAAATTATTGAGCACATCTAACTAATTCTTCTCACAACTGTCCTGGGAAGTTGGTATTGTTCAACTTATTTTACTTATGAGAAAACTGCCACTCTGAGTGACTTTATTGGCATAAAGTGCAAGATGATGGTCTTAAATCTCTGATTTCTGATACAGGTTCTGTGCTCTGGCCTCCAATCCCCAGAGTCTGAGTCTCTGGGTCATGCATCTGCGTGTTTGTTAAAACTTTGCAGAGATTGCGACAGGTAGCTAGTCTCAGGAGTCTCTGCTCTAGCCAGCTCTTTGTGTCAGAGATTGCCCCATGAGGCCGCTCAGAGCCCTGAGTCCCAATCTGCTTCCTGGACTGTCAACTGACTGGTCCCAATCCCGTCCTGCAGGAATGCAGAGGTAGCCTAAAAATCTTTTGGTGACATCCTTTCAACACATCTGGAATGATGTGGGCTATTTGTCAAGAGCCCCTGTTGAAGGCAGCTGGGAGCCCCTTCCTAAGAGGCATATTCTCCAGACTTCAAGTCTATTATTACTTTCGTTACTAGGACATCTTTTGCTGAGAGAATAGAAAGGTGAGATTTAGAAATAAACGAGGTCATTGTCACAATCTTTGAGAGCAAAGCTAGGGGAGCTTGGTGTCTTTTGTGTCTGCCTAGACCAGATGTGTACAGATTCTAGCAGGGATGTCACAGAAGTGCCCTTAGCATCTTCAAGAGCCAAGGAAGAAAATCAGAAATTCTTCATGTTAGAATTGGGTTCCAATATTCCTTTTTCAGTAAAATGTGATATAAAAATGCATTTCTATGGGTTTTCTTTGCATCGTCATTTCTTAAAACAATTTAAGAAAACAGCAACAACAATACAGACTCTTCAAAAATAAAGAAGAAAGTTTAGATAGAGAACAGCCTACAGGGTGACAGCCAGCCTCCAGACAGCCCAGCTGTGAGGAGCGGGAGCTGTCAGAGAAGCTGGAGGACTCGGGAAAGCGAGCTTCTAGCCAGACAGGCCTTAAAGAGACCCCTGGGCCTCACTAGGCAGACACTGGTGGAGTCAGATAGAAGGAAAAGGCAGTCCCTCTGTAGTCTGCTGCACAATCTGGCCTTATCTCTCTCCCACAGGCTTTGCTGCAACTTTCCTGGGATTAGGGAAGATGTGTGCAGTCTCCTTCCAAAAGAAAAGGGAGTGGGAAGCTGAAACAATCAGCTGCTAATTTGTGTGCAGGGGATGCCCCAGGGCTGCTCAGGCTCAGAGGGCTGCGTACCAGTAACCCTGATGTCCGGGCAAGATGCCGTCTACCCTTCCCCACTGTCACTACCAAGGTCAGACTCTACACTTGTCCTCTAACTGCTTGGGGGGGAAGCTCTGAAATGTGTCTTTAGGGACATTTCCAAGAACAGAGCATCTTGTGAATGGGGACATTTTAAGTAACCTTGTCTTATCCTTATTGGAAAGAAATGAGGGAAATATATACCAAAATCAAACCGTAGAAGCTCTGGAATGATACGTGCATAGACCAGGCTTCGCTGAACTAGGGAGTTTTCAAATCTTCTGTCTTTGTAAGTGCTTGGTAGGCCATTGTTCTGCTTTTTGGTTGTCTTTATGTTAACCGACACCCCGAAGTCAAAGGGGAAGGAGCAGGTGGGCATGAATATGTGTTTAACTTCCCTTTGTTTACAAAGATACTTCGAATGTGCACGTGACCTCTCCTGCCAGTCCCTGAGACCTTCCTTGAACATAATCTCCACCTCCAGCCCTTCCTTTGTGGATTTAAATCACCCAGCCACGGGGCACACCTTGTGTGAGATTATCACCCTTGTGTGCTGATGCCCCAGTGGACTGCAGGCTCTGAGCCGAAAGCTGTGTCTCTGAAACACCTGCTGAAATCAGGCACAGTGCTAGGTATTTTGATGCTCATTCATTCATTCCATTGATGTAATTTATGTTTTTACTTAATAACGTATCATATTGGCGATTACTGTTAATGTAGCTTATATCTTCCCGGGGAACAGGTCGACAAATTAACAAACTAAATGAACCAAACAATTACAGCTATTGTTACACGTTAAGAAGGATATAAATAAGGTTCCATGATAGAAAACAATGGAATGATCTACGTTAGAAATGAGATTAGGATAAGTGCACAGTTCTCTTTGAATCTGAGCTCTGAGAGGTGCTGAGAGAGTTATAATCATGCCAGTGGCTGGGTGAGGTCTGCAGCCACAGAGCACTGCTCCACCCCACCTCTTTCCAGCATGAATCAGTCTCCCTTCCCCCACTCACTTGAGTGCCTGGCTCCTGGAATGCAGAAGCCCCTGATGCCTTCCTGTTCTTCCTCTTTCTGATACAGCAGTGGGAGGAATCCCCATTGGAGAAGGTCTTCTGAGGCGTCATGGACTGGTGACTGTCAGTCTGGTGGGTACCAGACAGTGCCACAGACAGGGCTCGGCCCACGCAAGTATTCTCCAAGGCAACCCCATTTTGATCAGCCATTCCCACGAGGCTGAAGGTAGAAAGAAGTTCCATCCTGGTATCTCCAATAGTTTTGCCAGGTTTTCCTCTCTCCTCCCTTTCTCCTTTTGGGCCACTTTCTTAGGAGCGCTGCTTCTCTCTACCTGCCGTTAAGACTTCAGGTCAGGGTGGCAGGAGGAGGCTGGGGAGCGAAATACAGGCTTGGCGGGTCCTGGTGGGCCGAGGGTTGGGGTTGGGGGCAGGGGCAGGCAGGAGGAAGGTGACCATGGAGCTGCACAGAGGGGCGGTGTCCTGCCGGGACTTCCTGCATGCGGGGCTTGCCTGTGTGAGTCCCCTTCCCTGTACCTTCTCGCCTCTTCCCCCTGGGTAGAGTGCCGTGGCATCACAGCTCACAGCAACCTCCAACTCCTGGGCTCAAGCGAGTCTCCTGCCTCAGCCTCCCAAGTAGCTGGGACCACAGGCGCCTGCCACAACGCCTGGCTATTTTTTGGTTGCAGCCGTCATTGTTGTTTGGCAGGCCCAGGCTGGGTTCCAACCTGCCACCTTAAGTGTATGTGGCTGGCGCCTTAGCCGCTTGAGCCACAGGCGCCAAGCCACCTTCTCACCGCTTGTCCTTCCCATGGTTCTCAGCCTGCTTTTCTTTGTTGTTCAAAGTCCAAAGTTGTCCTCCATGCAAATCTTTTTCTAAGGCTTCTTCCAATATGTTTGCTGCAAGAACTATTTCTCAAACTACCAACACATAGAGAAAGGGGTAGGATCCCTTCATCAGGAGGCCTTCTGGGGACTGCTGGGAGTCTGGTCTTCCACTACCAGTGCTCTGGGACGTGTTTTAGTTTGAACATTTTTTCCTTGTCTTAACTGGGGCAGAGGTTACAACATGAGGAAATAAAAGTTCGGCTAACAAAGATATCCCTTCTGCTGTGGTGGTGGGGACAGCAATGCATAGGACAGGCTCAGGCTCTGCGGACAGCTGAGGCTGACAGCTCTGTGGGAATTTGGGGGTCACTGTCTTTTCCGTTTCCTCATCTGACCCCAGAGATAATGCCTCTAGCACTCTTGTGAGGACTCAGTGAGATAATGCAGCTGAAAGTGTTTTGCAAACTTGTAAAATGCTAAAAAAAAAAAAAAGGAGGTATTATCTTTCCCCAGCTGGAAAGGTCAGGAATAAGTGAGTGTCAGGCAGAACATGTGCGGCTGGGTAGGCTGCACCCACCCTGCTGCCCAGGGTCTGCGTGCCAGGCTTCCGGGACCACTCAGTGACATTTGCTGTCAGAGGTTACTTTACCTCCAGTGGCTTATTTTCCACCTATTTATAGGTTATTGTTACCTGGGTGACAGTGAAAACCTCAAGCTTAGGGCTGAGCGGTCTCCTTGAGAGGCAGAGGGGGTTACAGTCATTATGCCAGGGTCTGCCTTCTGCAGAGCTGTGTGTAGAGAGAAGAGTGTGCATGGAGAGAACGGTGTGCATAGAGAGAATGGTGTGCATGGAGAGAACGGTGTGCATAGAGAGAACAGTGGAGGCCCGAGGAGAAAGGAGGAGGTTGAGGAGGCTGTGAAGTCAGACAGATATTCCAGAGACAGAAGAGTGACTCCTGCCCGCTCCTGGTAGCCCCAGCCTGCACTGTCCATTGTGTGTGTCAGTCTCAGAGTCCGTGGGTCAGTCCTCCTCTCTGTGTGCCAGGCATTGCCCTGCCGGCTGTGAAGCCTTTGTCATTTGTGCCCATTGAGGTAGTCTTGTCACTCAAAGCCCCGTTTGTGCCCTGGGCAGCCTCCCATTCCTCACTGGGGCCTGAGTTCTTCCAGGATGCCAGCCTGCCTTCTCTAACTGCTGTCCTCGGGCCTCACTGCTTTCTCTGGACCCCTGCTGCAGCCCAGATAAGAGTATTAACATGAGTTTGAGGTTTAAAAGATTTGAATACTGACCCCATATTATACTAGCTGGGTGACTTTGAACAAGCTGAGTAACCTTCCTGAGCCTCAGCATTTTCATTTTTAGAATGGGGGTAATAGGTGTTTTGAACAACTTTGAGGTAACGTACGTAGAGTACCTAACAGATCTGGTCAGAATACGTGGTCAGGAAACGGGTGATGTGATCATGGCTGGCGTTGCACATGCAGAGACTTCCTGCCCACCTGCAAAGGGGCAGAGAGTCCTCTAGCCACTGGATCTGAAATTTCAGATACTGGTCCTTGTTTTGGAATAATGCCGGGCACCCGCTAGCCTCTGTCATTCCTGTTTATCCTGAGACTGAGCCTGTTCTCCTGCCCACAGAAGTGGTCTAATAAAGCAGAGAGATAGTTCCACTTTTGGATAAGCTTTTCCAAGAAAATGTGTGCACGCTAATCAGAGTCCCTGTATTTATCAAAGCAAACATGATTTTTTATGTCTAAGGAAAAGTGCTAGACGCTAACCTGCACTCTTGCCCACGCCGGCCCTTGCTCAGGCTTTGCTTTGTCCTGAGTCTACCCTGAGCACGTGTGTCAGAAGTTCTGACACGCAGAAATCAAGCCCTGTGGGAAAGTTGGCAGTTCATCCTTCTAAACTGAATGTCACCTTGGTCTCCTTGGAGTGTCCTCTGATACATAGTGACTGGTTCTTAGCAGAGAAATAAACTCTTGTTATTTTAAACCTCAGGTTCTGGCAGTCCTGGCCGATGTTTACTACTCAGTAATTTAAATATGCCAGGCTTTTCACAAGTGCTTATTAAAAGGCTCATTAGGCTTTTAAATACTGAGTAAGTTGTATGATAGTACATGCTGATGATTGATTTAAAATAAATGAAAATTAGATCTTAAAATTATATTATCCTTCATTTAACATTTAACAAATATTTACTAATTTTCCACCTGGTGCCAGATACAGGGCTGAGGGTTCAAAACAATAAGCACATCTGCCCTTGTGAAGCATACCGTCTATGGGAACAATTAGCAAAAGAAATAGATAAATACTATGTTATGTTTGAAGATAATACTGTTATATAGGAAAACATTAGGTGGGAAGGAGGGTAGGAAACACAGGAGCTGTGGTTATTAACATGTCAGTGGGGACAGAAAGTGTCACTGGGAATTTGAGAGTGCAATGCACGGAATTCTGGGAGAAGAGCCTTCCAGGCGAGGACTGAGAGGGGAGAAGGGCACCTGAGGACAACGCCCAGCATCCTCCAAGAACCGCAGGCCACAGATGTGTCTGAACCGGGAACAGTGGCAGGAGAGCTCCTTCTGGCCGCCAGGTTGTGAAGGCCTGGGAAGCAATTGTGAAGACTCTGGCTTCTTCTCTGAGAAGAGGCCCTGATCTGGCCTGCCTGTTGGCAAGGTCACTTGTGCTGCACTGTGGGTGATGGACTGTGGCTGGGTTGTGGGGGTGGGGAGGTTGGAGCAGGGAGACCTGCAGTCTCTGAGGTGAGGGATAAAGGTAGTTTGGAACAGGGTAGCAGCAGTGGTGCCAGATTCTGGTTGTATTTTGAAGGTAAAGCTGACCAGACTTTGTGATGAATTAGATCAGAGGTTCTTAACCTGTGGGTCGCGACCCCTTTGGGGGTCAAATGACCCTTTTACAGGGATCACCTAAATACATCCTGCATATCAGATATTTACATTATGATTTGTAACAGGTGCAAAATTACAGTTATGAAGTAGTAACGAAAATAATTTTATGGTCGGGGGTCACCACAACATGTGGAACTGTATTAAAGGGTCGCTGAATTAGGAAGGTTGAGAACCACTGGATTAGATATAGGAAAGGACAGAGAGGAATCAAGGGCATCTTCTAGATGTTAGCAGCCACTGCTAGCCTGCATGGCCATTTCCTGCAGGACGCTGCTGGTCAGGCCTTGGCAAGGCAGGAGGAGCCTGCATGCTGAAATCTGACATTGTTTATTCACTTCCACAGCTACCGTCAGAGATGAGTTAGGGAACTGGACTCAGGGCACTCTGTGCACCCAGTGAGTGTTATCTAAATTTAGTCTAGAGTACAAATTCTTTGAAGATATAACCACCTAACATAGGATAGTGATGACTTTGTAACCTATGAGGGGGTATCTGTCTGACACGGAATAACGCTGGGGATATTTACTTTTACTGTGGGAATAAAAGGCAACAAAGAGAAAGCAGGGACAGAGCAGTTCTTTTGGGAGACATCCCGGCTGCTCTCCGGAATCACTGGCTTTTCTGTAAATAAAAGTGAAACTATTGATCTTTCATCTGCTTTTCTGTTGATTGACAGGCAGACAGATAGGCTTCTTGGTCTGGCAACATAGAGGGTAGCTGAAATAGGTTTGGAGGAAAACCGGACATTCAACTTAACACACTAAGTTTAAGATATATATTAGGCACTCAAGTGGAGATGCTGAGTTGGCAGTTGGAGCTATGAAATATCAGGAGTTGGGAGTTTATAGGAGGTGGTTACGGCCACGGCATCAGCTGAAGTCATAAGGTGGCGAGTGTAGAAAGAGGAGGGAAGAGATGAGGAGTGAACAGAGGAGCTGAGAGTGGCCAGTGTGTGTGTGTAGAGAGAGAGAAAAGAGAGAGAGAGAGAAAGAGAGAGAGAGAAACTCACTCTGTTACCCTGGGTAGAGTGCTTGGCATCATAGCTCACAGCAACCTCAAACTCTTGAGCTCAAGTGACCCTCTTGCCTCAGCCTCCTGAGTATGTGGGACTACAGGTGCCCACTACAACACAAAGCTAGTTTTTCTATTTTTAGTAGAGATCGGGTCTCACTCTTGCTCATTCTGGTTTGGAACTCCTCAGCTCAAGTGATTCTCCTGGAATGCTAGGATTACGGGAGTGAGCCACTGCTCCCTGCCTGAGAATTGATATTTTGATCTAACAAGTAGAAGTTTTAGTAAACTTGATGACAACAGTTAGTGTTATGTAGGCAAAATTCTAATTGAACTGAATTCGAGAAAGAGGGGGAAAAGAAGAATTGGTGAGAGTGAGTTATAGGCAGACTTTTAAAGAAAGAAAAAACTTACTATAAAGAAAAACAAGGCCAATCCTACAGGGAAGTAGAATCAAAGTAGAGTTCTTAAAAAACCGGAGAACTATGGCTTGATCCTGCCTTTAGGCTGGTGGTAAAGGTTCCACGGAGAAGAAAAATGAATGACATGATGTTGGGACACTGTCTTGGGTGGGCGCGGGATCCAGCGCTCTAGTGAAGGGGTTGTTCCCTCCCACACGCCTTGAAGACCCTCCCACAGTAAGAGGAGGGAAGATGGAATTTATGAGCACAGATGCCGGTAGGTGGGTCGCTGTGACGGTGGGAACTTGAAGGAGTTCTCTTACGGTTGCTTCTACTTTTATTCAGCGAATGGAAACTAGGGCCATCAGCTGAGAGGGAAGGTGCAGGACAAAGGGCTAGAGACAGGAGGTTTAAGGATGCAAAATGCAAAGTGGAAAGATATTACATTTGGCAATTGACTAGGAAAATGGAATATACTTGCCTGTGGGTTGAGAATAAAAATTGAGTCAAGGGTGGGGAACCTGTGGCCTCAAGTCTAGATGTAGCCCTGCAGATCCCCAAGTGTGGCCCCTTGACTGAATCCAAACCTCACAGAACAAATCTCTTTATTAAAAGGGTTCCATCTAGACTTGGCCACAGTCAAAGGGCCACACTGAGGATCCACATGTGGCCTCAAGGCTGCAGGTTCCTGGGTAAGAGAGTATGAAGGGAACAAGGCTGGTGGGACATGTGGTCAATGAACTGGGAATCTTCCTGCTATTGATGGTTTTTTGTCAGGGAAGAGCCGGAGATACAGGAGGTGGGAGGCAGAGCACGGGGGCTTCACACTCAGATTATGGGGCTGTTTCACCGCGGTAGGACCCGCCTGGAGGGGTGACCCTGGGACTGGGTGGCTGAGCTAGGAACACAGACAATATTACTGGAGGACGGGAATTTCAGAAACTGAAAGCCCAGGGTTCTGGAAAGCTCATCAGGGTAGATACTGAAGTTACTAAGAATTTAAAGAATCCCATAGAAAAGATACTGAAGGCATTAGTTTGGGATGTACTATCGGCCTCCTCAAATCAAATACTGTGCCTGACGGCCTCTCACTATGGGCATATGACAATACACGGTCAAGTCGGCATCCTTCCTCAGCGCGTCCTGGGCCTGTCCTCAGCCCTTCCACACGGCCAGAGGTTACACTGCAATTCTATTTTTTCTCATCAGCTTTCCTGACCCAGCTGCAAGCTCTTTAAGGATGACAGGATTTGTCGTGTCACCTTAGAGGCTGGCACGACGTCTGCAGGGTGCTCCACACGTCTTTGTTACTTGTGGCACATCCTGATTAAGGATACTGACACTGAAGTCTGACGGACCCAGGTCCCAACCCACTGCCCTGCCCCCCTGTACAGGTCCCTGTACACTAGCTATGTATATCGGGAAGAGACACACAGAACCACTTCCTCATCTGTGAGATGGACACAGCCATCCATGGCTCCCCCCCCCCCCCCATGAGCCTTCTCCTGGAAAGTGTGCAGCGGTCCTGGTGTATAGAAAGTGGAAACTCTAACTGCTGGAACATGAAGGCGAGATGACTTCACGTTTAAGTAATTTCCGGAGTGGGAACCTCATCGCCATTCCAGGCTGCCGTCCTTTGGAACATTGCCTTGAGAAACTGGCTCTCTGAGGGTCTCCAGTGACCCGATGACATGCCCAGTGGGAGACGATGGAGGGATTTTACCAGCAGAGAAGCCCTCAAGGGTTCCCCGCTGTGGACCTCTCTGACCACACAGCCAAGAAACCGCAGTGTCTGGGTCTCCATAGTTACTGGGCGAACTGACACAGCGTTGCCAGCTCCTGCTTCTGGGTTGTCAGCCATCACATTATCGTGTTCCAGGTTGATTAAGCCGGAGCACACAGACAGGATAAATGCTCATTTATAAGCACGGCAACTACCACCTTGCCAAAGCCCAGTTAAGGAGCGGTTCCGAGGCTCTTTGATTTCAGGGACACGGGGGCAGACGCAGAGCAGGTGAGGCGGGCTGACGAGCATGCTGTCTCCGGCAATGTGGCCGTTCTCTACTTCTTATTAAGCCCCTCAACCTTGTGACTGACCAGAAAACTGCGCCGCGGGTCATCAATTTCCCCTTCCGTCTGTGTTCGGCGTCTTCTCCCTAAGCTCAGGGCTCACTGCTCCAAGACTCGCGGGCGAGATGATGAGTGCGCACTGCTCATTTGCTCTGCCCCGCACAGGGCAGCGCTGGACGTGTGGGCAGACTGCCTCTCCCGGGGGTGGACGGCCACGGTGCCCTCAGACCCTCTTTCTTTTCTAAATGCCACAAGCTTTCACAATTAAGGGAGAGTTTGATTCAAAACATCTGTGTCAACCCTCAAAGCAACTGAAAAATGACTCTTTTCGTTGATGTGTGAGTAGAATTGCTCACGAATTGAAAATTTTAGTTACAAGAAAGTTTGCTTTCAGTGGGGGCATTAGGAATTTTTGGAAGTAATTAGGCATTTTGGACTCTCTCTCTTGATCTCTTTAGATCTCTATAGTTTCAAACCAACATAGACCATTTCCTTGTAGCCTGCATGTTTTTTTTTGAGACAGAGTCTCACTTTGTTGCACTCAGTAGAGTGCTGTCGCATCACAGCTCACAGCAACTTCAAACTTTCAGGCGTAAGCAATTCTCTTGCCTCAACCTCCCAAGTAGCTGGGACTACAGGTGCCCCCCCACAACACCTGGCTATTTTTCGGTTGCAGTTGTCTTTGTTGTTTAGCAGGCCCAGGTGGGGCTTGGACCCACCATCCTCAGTGTGTGGCCGGTGCCCTAGCCACTGAGCTATGGGTGCTGCCAGCCTGCGTGTTTTTATGTGTGAGTGTGTGTGTATGTGGAGAGGTTTGACTTTCAGGAGTTAATCTTTAAACGTAAGAATCAGATTAAATCTGTACCTGCTTTCTATTCCAGAGCTGATTTGACTGTCACTGTTACTTGCTCCAGCCTTTACTATACCCAGATCTCCCAGCAGAAAGACTCCATCCCC
The DNA here is from genome assembly GCF_000181295.1 of Otolemur garnettii. NCBI lineage: Eukaryota > Metazoa > Chordata > Mammalia > Primates > Galagidae > Otolemur > Otolemur garnettii. The sequence goes on from NW_003852473.1 coordinate 2,186,532, forward strand.
TTTGGGTAATATCTGGACTGGGAATTAGAAGACCTAGATTTTAGCCCCAGAGAAGTTACCAGCAAATGGGTGACCTTGGGCAAATCACATCACCCCCACTCCAGCCTCAGCAACTTCAGCTTTTTGACGGTGAAACAACATAGTAGAGAGGCTGAGGCTTTGGACTAGGATTCATACGACAGGGTTTAAATGCTGGATTCAAGACTGAGGAACTGAATGACTTGGGGCATCAGTTTATCATCTGCATAATCGGGGTAATGACTGTATTTTATAGTAATAATAAGGACTGAGTTTTTCTGTTAACACAGTCCTCCCATGCGTTGAGCAATGAGCCATGATCTTTAGGCAGGTTTATTCAGCTAATTTCAAATCCACCTAATCTCAATACAATGAAGACCTTAGAACACTAACAGGTAGCATTAAAAGAGTGAATTCTTGTAGTTATTACTGATAATTAGACCTCTAAGGATTCCTCTGGTTTTAAATGTTTTCTTTGCTTGTTTCAATATTGCTACTTCCTTAGTTCCCATCCCCTTCTAGAAGAACTTTGATTGCTGTGACTGGTGTTAATGATGCCTCGTGGGGAGCCCAGAGATGCTGGTAGACATTCTACAAGCACAGGACAGCTCTGCCTGCCCCCTCCCCACGACACCCTTTGTGCTGCTAAGGGAGAGGGACCTAAAGGCTGGAGAGTCTTGGCAATGAGTTTTCTTTTCTTTGCCAAATTAGTACATATTGACAGTGGTGATGCTCCTGGCTCTCCTCCTCACATGGAGGAGGGAATGGTGGTAATTCCCGTTTTAAACCCTTCACTTTATAGTGGGAAGGCTCAAATTCCATTCCTCTCTCTCAAAACAATAATATGTTTTTGTCGTTGTTCTGGTCTGGGGGAATTAGCAAAATCTTGCTCTGGCCACCTACGAATAAAACTCTTCTTGGCTGTCTCTGCACTTCCCAGGTGCCTGGCCTCATTTCCTGGGTTTGCTGCTGCTTCATACTTTATCTTCTGCTTGGGACAGGGTCCCCCTCTACTGCTCACCCCATCATCTTCTCTACCTTAGAATCCTCCTCATCCTTTAGGCCACATCAACCTGTGCTGCTTTACTGCTGTCCCACAGCCCCACGAGCTACATCTTATGGGATATCTCACGGATTACAGGTGTTGATCTGTTTGCATCATCACGTTTCCTACACGTTAGCTCCTGGAAGGCAGAGATCGCCTTTATATTTATTTTTGAAGCGTGTTTAGAGTTCAGAGATCGCCTTTGTATTTATTTTTGAAGCATGTGTAGAGTTTAGCACGATGTGTTATGTGCAGTGAATGAACTCAACCAACACTTGTTGAATTCTAACATTGTTCCCGAGACTGGACTCTGTTTCCATGTGGACACTGCGGTCACCTAGGACCTCCCCAGGCCTGCTCTGGGATTCCTGTTTTAATGTTTCCAGTTATCCCTTTGGAAACCTCCTTACTTTGTGCTCTCCTTCTCTCGCCTCTATTTTTGGTGAAGGTTAATTATTTTCATTGATGAAATCTGCCGTGATACACTTCATCTTTTTTTTTTTTTTTTTTGTCCTCTATCTGTTAATGTGCAAGCTATTTTAGGAATGCAGTAAAAGGTGGCAGCTGCTATTTATAAAGCAAGAAGCCATCCTGAATTCCCCCGCGGGTCACGTCCTCATCCGTCTTCATTTACGTTTGAGAGGTGTTTCCTATGAGCCACATGATTTACTTATCGCGCTACCCATCTTATTCTCTATATCAATCACTGAGGATTTTCATTTTATTTTTGCACTGGCTCTAATTTCACATTAGATTTGGATTCCTCCCCTATTCCTGTCTTCTCATAAGAAGGAGAGGAGAGAGGAAAACCCACTAAGCTACATAAATATCTTTTTATGAATTGGAACTCTAGAGAGGAGAGCTTCATTACTGGAGAAAAAGAACATTCTTTCCCCTGTGACCTGGTAATAGAAATGTGCCACTTTATAAAGTCTTAAGTGTTTTTTTCAAATATAACAAACCATTTAATGTTATAATCACTTGCTATTGAAGCAGATGTGAACAATTGGAGTAAGTTACTAGACGTAATAATGGCTTTATTTTCAGTGCTGATGAATTGAATTAAATTTAGATCTGCTCACAAGTATGCGATGCCCACATGCCTGTATGTGGGGGTTGTGATTCATTCTCAGAAACTGTAGGCATACTATTAGATTGGTGCACAGATTCATAACTTTAGGACCTAGTGAGTAATGAGATTCATTACTTCAGGACTTAAAAGAATTTCTGAACTCAGCCCCCTGACACTTCTTTCCTACCTCTATCTAGCTTCACCTCTGGCAGGGTTATAATTTTAAAGATGATCCCACATCTTGCTTCCTTAAAAACTTTTGCAGAGTCTCCATTGTGTGTAGCAAGGGGTCCATAACTCCTCAGTGTGACAGAAGAGGCCCTTATACTCCGCCAAATTTATCTCTCAGCTTCTGTGTTCAGTTCACACTCTACTTTGGCCTCAGCAAATTTCTTTCCCATATTTAAACACACTGTGGGCCCTTCTGTGCCTTTCCCTCCTTCTGAATAAAATCTTTGTATTTCCTGGAAGGCCCTGCTCAGCCCCTCTCTTTGTCTTCTCTTAACATACCCCCTGCTTCCTTCTGTGGAGGGGTGAGTGAGAAAGGGATTAGCCGAGGGCTTGCTGCAGGGCAGGGGCTCAGTATACATGTTCTGTGTGTGAACAGACAATGGAGTGAAAAATCACAGGAGGATCTCTGCCTTATGAATGGGTCCATTCTGGATGTTTCTAAGAAAGTTTAACCCAGCATGACTGATCCGCGTACAGTATAACTATTAAGTAAAAATAGACACATACTTTCCTTTCTTAAAAACTCCCCAGGAAAACATAGGACCCTTCTTTCTCAACAACCTTATTGTCCCCTCACCAGTCTGCTTTTCTATCAGCCTGGGAGACCAGAAGCCACAGGGCAGGGGAAGGAATGGGCATTGGTCAGGAAAGCTGGTGCTCAGGAGCAGGGCTCTGGGGAGCAGAGGCCTGGGAGGGTAGAGTTCTGGTGGGCCCTAGCTTACTAGGGCTGCAGAACAAAGCACCCCAGACTGGGTGGGATAAACAGAAGTTTGTTTTTTTCACAATTTCAGAGGCTGGAAATCTAAGACCAAAGTGTGGGCAGAGTCAGTTTCTTCCAAGGCTTCTTTCTTGTCTTCACTGTGTCCCCACAAGGTGTCTTAGCTGTTTTTTGCTGCCACCTCAAAATACCTGAGACTGAGGAGTTTATAAAAGATAAAAATGTACTTTCTCACAGTTCTAGAGGCTGGGAAGGCCAAGATCAAGGCCCCAGCATGTGGGTTTGGTGAGGGCCTTCTTGCTGCCTCCTTACGTGGGTAGAGGCGGAAGGACCAGTGAGCCCGCTGCTGCAGGAAGCCGCTTCCATAAGGGCCCTACTCCCACTCACAGAAGGAGCTGTTTAGCCCCCTAACTCCCTAAGGGCCCTGGCCTTCTGCTATCACACTGGCACCACCTGGATTTTGGAGGGGGAACTGTTCACACCACAGTACTTGGTCTCCCTTCCGGGTGTGTGTGTGTCCCGATTTCCTTTCTTTATGGATACCAGTCAGACTGGAGTATATAGAGGATCAACTGTATTTAGAGACAGTCTTTAAAGAGGTAACTAAGTTGAAATGGGTTACTAAGGTGGGCCCTACTCCAGATTCAACTACCTTGGATTGAAAATATTTGGAAAAAATAATAATAAAAAGTAAGAATACAATCATAAAAAATGATACAAATAAAAATACAGCAAAATCACTATTTATATAGCACTTACACTGCATTAGGTATTATAAGTAATCTAGAGATGATTTACCATTTACAAGAGGATGTGCATAGGTTATATGAAAATACTATGCCATTTTATAAAAAGGGAAGTGAGCATCTGTGGATTTGGTGTCTGAGGGAGGTCCTGGAACTAATACCCTATGCTGTTAATTCTAAGGTATTGGGAGTCAGGACTTCAGCATATGAATTTGGGAGGGCATAATTCAGCCCATCACAAGGTGATAATAGGGACAGCAGTGACTGCTCATGGAGTCATGGCTTGCCTGTGCATTTCTCTTAGTGCCTTCTTCATGATGGGCATTTAAGAAATATTTCAGAATGTTTAGAATTCAATGACTGACCCTACATAGAAGTGAAGTTAGATTCTGACCATGACCGTTCAGCATGTAAGCGTTCCCTCTCAATCTTTTCTCATATGTGAGTTTATCTGCATATTGTTAACATGCTCATTTGAATAATTACTGAAAATACTGCCTGGGATCAAGGACTGAGGCCTTCCATGGTGCTTCCCTGCTGTGAGTTGGCAGCAGCTGTTCTATCAGGCGAGTTTGTTTAGCTTATTTTCAGTTTACCTAACTATGTCCTCATGCAGGCTACATTCTTCTACAAATATGTTTGTTACATGTTTATTTTACCAAAGGCATTCATGAAATTTTATTTCTGTGTTTATCACCAACCTGTCTCCTAGAAAATGATTCCAGGTGGCTCTTGGAATACAGACACAGTGTGTCTAGAGCACGGTCCTCCCCACCTCTCTCACGACCCTGCTGCAAATGCCGATGGTGTTGATCTCCTGGTCTTGTTCTCAGTAAAGCACATTGGCCTCACGATTGTCATTCTCTGAAGGGTCCACAAACTACTTTCTAGAACATCAACACCTACTTCTCTGGTTTGTGGCTCTCCAAAAGCACATAAATGTCTACACTGAATAAACTGGTAGGGGTGAAACACTGAGGACTCCGTAGCTGCTCCCTGTGGCCAGAAAGGCCATATCATGTATACCTGTCAGCTTTAGCTGGAGGCTTAGGGGGCACACTGTTCAAGGACACCTCTTCACAGAATTTGTACAATGGAAGAATGCCAGGAAAAGCTCAGATTTGAGACACTTGGCTTGTGTGTTCTCATATCAGATGTATGATATAGTATGTGTCTCACATAATGAATGGCTCAGCCTTGCCATTGATTATTATCTTGACATTATATTATGCATGTATTTGGTCACATGTTTATGAGTATCTCTCATTCTAGAAGATAAACTCTATGAGGGTAAGAATTTTGCTGTCCTATTGCCGACGATCAAAGTAGTTCCTGATAGTAAGGTCATCACTTAGATCCTGCGAGGCTAAAATCACTTATATGTCACATTATAACACCAATACTTGTTCTGCTTAATTCAAGGTCATTGAGACAGCCAATGGGATGTATAGGCATTTTGTAGATTGTAAAGTGCTGTGTAAAGATAAGTGAAACAGTTAGAGAGTTGGGTGGTTTTGAATGCCAGGAAACACAATAAGGAGATACTGTAACGTAAGAACTTCAGACTTGATGGAGTACACACCTTTGAAAAAAATCAGTTTATTTGCTCGATTGCCAACTTAGCATCTCAAACGTTTTTATTATTCTTTAAAACAAATGTAGGATTTCTTTCTGAAGAAATTTGAAATAAGATAGACACATTTGAAAGGACAAACACTTGCATTTATAGGTGGCACATGAACCTCTCTTCCTTGTGAATAAACTCAAAAGTGTGACTTCCCCCTCGGATGAATCCTTGCTATGAGAAATGTCCTTTGTTGAAACCTGAAAGGTCACTGAGAATTCCTTGAAGCTCTTTGTTTAAATAATCGCATGAAAAGATTCCTCTTAAACTCTCTGTCAGTGAACAAATACCACAAAGCAGAATGAATTCTACACCTTTTGGGAGTCCATTAATTTACTCTCAGTGGCATCACGTCATGAACACACGTACAGCAAGGTCACGGTTCCATTTTATATCGCTAACTCTCCTTTCTCATGTAGAACACATGAAGCACATTTCTTGCTCAGGGCAAAATGTTTTATTAAAATTGTTTCCTTTGTTCTTTTTTTATAAATTGTCCTTTGAGACAAGACAGATTATCTGTACAATATATCTCTTTAGGACATCCACTGTATAATTATACCAGTAGAGCTTTGTCTAATGCTATATTAATTTTCCTCCATTACTTTCTCTAGGAAGGATTCCATTATTGTTTACATGACAATGTAATTCATCTACCCATCCCTCTCTCCCTCCCTCCCGTCCTTCCTTCTTCTCTTCCTTCCCCTTTTCCTTCCTCCCTCCCTCCTTCTCTTTTTTTCTTCCTCCCTCCCTCCTTACTTTCTTTCCTTCCTTCTTTTCTTAACTGTGAGAATTTATTAAAAGAGCAATAAAGAAAATCAAACTCTCAGGTATGGGGAGGCCTTTTTCAATCCTCTGGGCATGAATGATACTTGAAAGTTACAGATTTTATAGAGCAAATGGGCCAATCTTTATACTCTGTCACCTCCCACTACCATGATTCTGTTTTTCAGCCATTATTGATGAAAGGGAAAAACACATCCTGTAGCAAATAGGACTACATGCCCAGATTGTTGGACTATAGAACCATCCTCTCTGTTTCTTGGAATTGGAATTTTATAGTGTTTCACCCAGATTATTTTATCAACTTCTCAATTATTCTCCCTTCTATCTCCACTTCCTCTAAAATACATTCTCCTCTGTTGCCTGAGAGATCTTTCTAAAATGACAGTTAAGTCATTTATTTTATACTTTTATTAAAATTAAAATCTTGACCTTCTTCCTCCATCTCAAGCATTCACAGGAACAGCCACACTTCATTCCTGAGGGTCCCAGTGTAGCACATGAAGTTTCTCTGAGTGGGGATGAACAACCCTGTCCTGCCCTCACCATCAGGAGGTTCTGACGTAAAGGCACCACATAAACTGAAAAGTGACAAGTAGGAGGTCATTAAAAATAATCCAAGTGTCACCATGAATACCCCTACTTCCAATTCTCTCCCTTCTAGATGGTCAGCAGGACCAGTTTTATTCTTTTGTGATATCTTGTATCTTTTCCACTGTCAAGCATTCCTTTATACTTTTTCACAATCTAATTATTCTCCTGGCCACCAGTGTCTCATCACTGATATGTGGTATATCTTTCACACCAGTTAAATATCCTTAAAAAACTCCTTTGCACCATGCTAAGAAAGCCCCAGTGGCTTCAGATGCCTATAGGGGAAGCCAGAATACATGAGTTTTACATTTACTCTAAAAGTCCTATGTTGACAGTAAAGTGTTATACAAGAACGAGGTTAATACTATTATCTTTTAATGCATTGATGCCAGTTTTGGTATCAGCTGGGTCCCTGGACAGTGGTTATGTAAAGTTCAATCTTTTCAATATTATACATGACTTGGGGAATGAAAAAGCAATCTGCCTTCAATTTGTACTTTGTTAAGCCTACCACAAGGTTCACGGGATTTTCTATGTCACAAAGAAATCATCTGGAGATAAGGTTAGGAATGTTTTTGCTGTTTTAGTAGTTGACAGTTTAAGAGTCACAAGAGAAACCCACATCACCTAGAAAATACAGAGGGTATCAAAAAAGTACACACATTTTAAGAAAGGAAAAGATTGATTAAAATTGTAATACTCAATATGTACTGATAAAAAATAAATACAAGCCACATTTGAGTACTTTTGTAACTGCAGAAGTCAAATTTGACTTGAGTATTACAATTTTAATATAGTTATTTTTCTTGTTTTAAAGTGTAATGTAAAGTGTGTGTAATGTTTTTTGGCACCCTCTGTATTAAGGAAAATTTTCTTTCTTTTTCTTTTTTTTTGAGACAGAGTCCTACTATGTGTCCTTGGTAGAGTGCTGTGGTGTCACAGCTCACAGCAACCTCAAACTATCAGGCTTATGTGATTCTTTTGCCTCAGCCACCCAAGTAGCTGGCACTACAGGTGCTGGCCACAATGCCCAGCTATTTTTGTCTTGTGGTTGTCATTGTTGTTTAGCAGGTCTGGGTCTGGTTCAAACCTGTCAAGTCTGGTGCATGTGGCCAGTACCCTAACCACTGAGCACAGGTGCCAAGCCAGAAAAAATTTTTTTGAAGGCAGGTGTGATGTGATGGTGAAGACTTGAATTTATAATTCTTAGATTCAAACTTCAAACACTCTTTTGTGTACTAGGTAAGAGAGCTTATTACAATACTGATTATCAAGGAATCACACTATTGTATGCATACCTTTGTTGAGTTCTGTCCATATTAACCCTAAGCTTGGGATATTAGCCCTATGATGCAAGCTTGATAAATGATTTTTCACTGAGGCTTGCTCTTTTCCTCTGCTCACTGGGGATCATTTGTCACCAAGTGAAGAAACCAATGCAAGCCTCCATGAAGATGACAAACCCCATGGAGAGAGAGGTGTTGCTGTCCCAACCTTCACATACAATAAGTGAACCTAGAACACACCACACTGGAGCAAAGATGAACCATTCCAACTGAGCCCAGCCCAAATTGCTGACTTAAAGAATTGGGGTGATTGATTGTTGTGGTAAGCCACTATATTTCAGATTTTGTATAGAAGAGCTACCTAATACCTGGGATGAAGTTAAGTAACTTAATTTCTCTTAAATACATTGTATGATGCCTAAATGTAGCTAATTTTTGTAATTTAGGATTGTTGTGAAGATTAATTGAGGTAATCAATTTGGAGATCTTAGCATAAGTGATCAATAAATGTTATTATAATTATTTTGCATAATTAATTATTATAATGATTAAAAGATCATTCAATTTGGAGCAAAATAATTTTTTTTACATTTCTTATTTCATACTCAGAAATTCTCTGTGAGATATTATTATCTACATTTTATCAATGAAAAGGTAGAGATTAAACGATATGCTTGACAAGTTAAGTGTTTTCAGGGTCTGGGCTCTTTGGTTCATTAAGATACAAGGTGATACAAGCCCTGGTTATACTTTTTGTACCACAGAAAAGGTACAGAAACTTATCATGTGTACTTTTTATATGTACCCCAATAGCCCTCAACAATCTGCATCATTTATTTCGTATTCATCATGTATTTTATGTATGTCTGTATGTTATCTCAAATCCTTTTTCAAAATTTTGATGAGGTATCAGGAAAATAATATTAAAATGCATTAAATATCAACCTAAGTAATGACATGCCCCTTTAAATAATTTATGATGTTAGATAAAGTTGTATAAATGGAAAAACTCTTGAAGGAAAATGTGAAGAAAATAGTTTAGCAAAAGGTATTCTACTTTTAAGATTATCTATGAAAGTGGAAATTTATTTCTGTGGCTATATAATACTTTAGAATAAAAATATCTGTGCTCATTATCATGAAAACAATTATTTATTTAAAACCAGTGTTAGTGCCTCTGAAATATTTTCTGACCAGGTTATATCATTTCTGAGATGAATATTAAAAACATATTATTTAAATTCTAATCAAATCTCAGTGACATCTGTTATCTTCTTGGATTGTTTCATTTCTCTGAGCTTCCCCCCTTCTGTAAAGTAGGATGGTAATAGCTGCCTTGCCATGCTGTGAGGATTTTATGTCTAGTATTACATACTGTGCTTGAAACAGTTTCTGGACTAGAAGTGGCATTCAGTGAATTGAAGATATATAGAGAAGAGTGTATTGGAATTACCTACTGATTGCATTAAATGTCAGATTCTGGTTCAGTAGATTTAGGGTGGGGTGTAACATTCTGTATCTATAACAAGCTTTCAGTTGCTTGTGCATGGACCCCACTTTGAGTAGCAAGAATAAAAATCAAGGGTTGGCAAATTATGACTCACAGGCCAAATCCAGCCAGCTGCCTGCATTTATAAAGAAAGTTTTACAGGAACACAGCCAAGCTTATTTATGTATTGTCTATATCTGCTGTGCACTGTAGAGGGAGAGCAGAGTGATTGTCAGAGAGACTGTGTAGTCAACAAAGCCTAAAATATTTGGTGTCTGGCTCTTTTAGCAAATGACATATAGAGAGAACACTTAAAACTTGTAACACCTTGAAGGGCAATGCAAAGCTGCTAGAAGGACATGGTAGGGATCAGTCAGAGGTATCAGGTCAGTAGATCCCAGAGGACCCACAGGACCACTATACAGAGAGAAGAAGATGCTGGGGATAGGGGAGTCTTGATCTGTGAGTGTGAGGCTCTGTAGGTGTGCAATAGCACAACCTGGTGTCAGGTGAGCAGACTTAGGAGTTTTACCAACTCTGTGACCCTGAGCAAGCTATTTAAACCTCTGTGAGCCTCAGTTTGCTCATCTGAAAAATGACATCCATTAAACCAGCTCCTGGATTCTCTTGGAGAAGTAGTGATAACATATGAAAGACATTTAACATCTAACCTGCCACTGTTAGCAGCACAAAGACTGAGTGGGAGTGAGGTGGTCTCATCAGCTGTGACAGACATGGCTGCCGGAGTTTCTAGGTTATTTTCTTGCTTAGAGTCAAATGAGAAGTTGATTCCTGGGCCTAGATGGTCCTCTTGGGACCAAGAGCTCTGGTTAGAGCTCAGACCCAGCCAAGTGGGTTGGGCTTCATGACAGAGCTCCAATCTTGGTGGTAGTATTTCAGAAACTGTGAGAGAAGCCTTATTACACAGATAGGGAATATTCATAATAAAATAATTACTTCTGGTTGAATGCTTGCCATTATCAGATGCTATACTGAGTATTTGGCATACATTATCTTCCATGATGATCCATAAAAATATGGAAATATCACCTAAGATATTAAAAAACTAAAATTCAACTAAAAAGTATAATTAACATATAAAAATATAGAAAAAGAGGAAGAAGCTGAAAATACTCATGAGGAGGAATCAGCTGAAGAACTTTGGCAACATGAAAAATCAGAGCATGTCAACACTTCCTGGGGATGTCAAAGAAAATACAATAGAGAATCCCATCCACAGACAAATTGCTGAAATGTCAGAAATACAATTTAGAAGATGGATGGCAAATAAGATAATTGGAATGGAGAAAAAGGTGGAGACAGAGAACCAAAAAAAAAAAAAAAATAGTTCAGTAGTTGTCTCTAGAAATTAATTAATTAAAAGTCAAAATCACCAAGGATATGGACATGAGGAGAGATATAGCAAAGCTTAAGGAATTGAAAAAGGTATTTGAAGAGCTTCAAAGTCTAGTAGAGTCCCTCAGAAATAGAGTTGAACAGGGATTCAGGGCAAGATGGCAGACTGCAGCCAGCTTTCCACAGAGGCTCCTGTCCAGAAGGAGAGTTAAAAGACAGAAGTTTAGCAAGTAAGCCAATGGTTTGGAGCTGAGCCAAGAGAGAAGGTTGAAGAACGCACATCAACCCTGCTAAGGTGAGTGAAGGACTCGCAGAATACTCCATAGAAATAAGCAATCAGAGTTCAAATGTCCTCCCATTCTATCCCATGGAGGAGACCCTCTAAAAACTGAACCTCCTACCCATACTAGGGTGCCATGGCACTCTCCTGCCAGGCATAAAATTGTATAAAACTGTATATATTCTGTACCTGCAATTCTGACTCCCAACACTCTCCTCCACTCTCACCCCAAGGTCTGGAAACCTGTCCCCCATGGAATCCAGATTCTTGGGCATTTTCTTGAGAGGTGTGGACAGGACAGGGGCTATTGCTGGTCTGTGCTGATTCTGTGGCATGGGAGTAAGGAGAGGACTGTCAGCTCAGAGGGAACCATACAGGAGCAGTGGTGCCCTGAGGCACAGAACAGGAGCTGCAGCAGTGGGGAACAATAAGGCTCACGCCCATGGGACTATTCCAGATAGACATGCCGTGTCTCTCTGGGCAACCAGAGGAAGCCGGGCATCTTCTCCAGTGGCAGTCACCTGCTGAAAGGATCTGGGACAGAAGCCCAGGCCCCATGAGTAAAGGGAAGGCCTTAGGCAGTAGCAGCCTGGGCAGGGCGTGCGGACTAGAATACACACTCGAGCAGAGCTGGCAGACTCCTAGGGCAGGGCTGAGCCAGAGGACTGCTTTACTGAGTCTAAGATGCACCCTGCCCTCAGGGGATCATAGCTGAGACAAAGGTGGGCAGGCGGGGGCTGGAACTGACAGCTAAGTGTGAGCTCTAACTGCTCACCACTGCTTGGGGGCAATGGTGGTTTCTGTCAACTCAAGCAGCGTCTGATCTGCAGGGGAATATAGCCAGGACAGAACAACTTCACAGAATTTGATTTGATTCTGCGAATTTGTTCTGTCCTGTTCTGGCAGCAACATCAATCAGAGATAGGGCTGGAACTGAGTGAACCGCCCCAGCCTTCATTAAGCACTCGAGGTTGTCAGCCTCACCTCCCCCTGCTGGATAGTGGCAGAGGGTGGCAGCCTGGCTCAGGACACATAGATCTCCCTGTGACTCAGGCAGTCATAAACCCTTGGAGCATCTGCTCATTGGAGGGAATTGGGTCACAGCCCTATGGGGTTACCAGTGACTGGGTGTGAGAGAGATGCAAGGTAGGGAAGGAGGCATCAACCTTCCCAGATTAATTTATTTGCCGGGTTGGTCCTTCTGACCTCACAGAGCACTGGAGCAAGTCACACTTGAGCTGCCATAAGACCCCTGCTACCAAGTTGCAGGAGACCTTTTGAATTCTCCCACCTGAGACTGGTGCTGACTGGGTCAATTGATTTGGACCTCTAGAACTGGGCCAATCACCCAAGGAATATCCAAAGTGGTACCACCCTAGGTATGTGGTTGTGGGAAAGTTTGATTTTCCTTTTCCAATTATTGCCTGTGGGAGGCAGGGTGACTTAATTGTTGGTATTTCTCCACAGCTGAGACTTCAATCCAGAGTAACTGATTCACTAGGGTAGGACAGAGACCAGCGGAAAACAAGACAGAACCACTTAGCCCCACCACACCAAGGAGGCCCCCAGTTCCTCACGCTGTAGCACTGTACGGATCCTTGACAAAGCTCTAGGGGAACAGGTACAGACACTAGTCCCAGCATTTGGGCAAAGAGCAAGTTAATCACTATCCCTAGAGTCTCCAACCCAACTTGTCCTTATCTGCTCATCTAGCCAAATGGTGTAAAATAAGCATGGGGCGGAATCAGTGAAAAAACTCCAGTAACATGAATAATCAGAGTAGATCACCCCCCACCCCAGGGAAGGATATGGCAGACCCAAATGAAGATCCCATTCATAAACAGATGGCTGAGATGTCAGAAATCAAATTCAGAATTTGGATTGCAAATAAGATCAATAAAATAGAGGCAAAGTTGGAATTAGAAATTTAAGGAGCATTTCAAAAACTCTCTCAAGAATTCAATGAATTCAAAGACAAAAGTCACCAAAGATTTTGACACATTGAGGCAAGAGCTTGCAGCCCTCAAAGATCTGAAAGACACGGTAAAATCCCTTGGTAGTAGAATGCAGCAGGCAGAAGAAAGGATCTCAGACTTTAAAGACAAAGCATTTGAATGCACCCAAGTGCTCAAAGAGGAACAGAAATGGAGAGCAAGAATGGCTCATTCTCTCAGAGACCTCTGGGATAATTTGAAGAAAACTAATATTCACCTTATAGGAATCCCTGAAGGTGACAAAGTTGCTTCACAAACACAGAGGCTCTTCTTCGTGAAATTATGAAAGAGAACTCTCCAGAAATGCCAAAAGATTCTGAAATTGAGATAGCAGACACTTTCAGAACCCCAGCACGACTCAACCCGAATAAGACATCCCCCAGGCACATCATAATTAACTTCACTAATGTTAATACGAAAGAAAAAATTCTGAAAGCAGCCAGATGTAAGAAAACCATAACCTATAAGGGAAGAATATTAAAATGACTGCAGATCTCTCTGTTGAAACCTTTCAGGCCAGAGGAGGGTGGCTGTTGACTTTTAATCTCCTAAAACAAAATAACTTTCAACCCAGGATCCTGTATCCCACTAAACTGAGTTTCATTTATGATGGAGAAATTAAATACTTTAATGACATGCACATGTTAAAGAAATTTGCCATAACTAAACCAGCTCTCCAGGATACTCTCAGACCTGTCCTCCATAATGACCAGTGCAATCCTCCACCACAAAAGTAAACTCACTCAGAAACTTGATCAAATTCCAACTTCCACAGTGGCAAAAGGATTAAAAATATCCACTGGACTTTCAAAAAACTTGATATACAAAATTTTACCAGGCTTATCAATATTCTCAATCAATGTGAGTGGCTTAAATTGTCCTCTAAAGAGGCACAGATTGGCTGATTGGATACAGAAACTCAGACCGGACATCTGTTGTATACAAGAATTCTATCTTACTTTAAAAGATAAATATAGACCCAGGGTGAAGGGATGGTCATCTATATTCCAGGCAAATGAAAAGCAGAATAAAGCACGTGTTGCAATTTTATTCACAGATACAATAGACTTTAAACTAATAAAAGTTAGCAAGGACAATGATGACCATTTTATATTTGTTAAGGGTAATACTCAATATGATGAGATTTCAATTATTAATATTTATGCACCCAACCAGAATGCACCTAAATTTATAACAGAGACTCTAACTGGCATGAGCAACTTGATTTCTTCCAGCTCCATCATAGTCAGAGATTTTAACACTCCTTTGGCAGTGTTGGATATATCCTCGATCAGTAGCTTAGCAAAGACATTTTAGATTTCAACTTAATCATTCAACATTTGGATTTAGCAGACATCTACAGAACATTTCATCCTAACAAAACTGAATATACATTTCTCTTATCAGCCCAGGAACTTACTCCAAAATTGACCACATCTTAGGTCACAAGTCTAACCTCAGCAAATTTAAAAGAATAGAAATTATTCCTTGCGTCTTCTCAGAGCATCATGGAATAAAAGTTGAACGCAGTAACAACAGGAATCTGCAGACTCATACAAAAATATGGAAGCTAAATAACCTTATGCTGAATAATAGTTGGGTCAGAGATAAAATCAAGAAGGAAATTACCAAATTTTTGGAACAAAACAATAATGAAGACATGAATTATCAGAACCTCAGAGATACCACAAAGGCAGTCCTAAGAGGGAAATTTATAGCACTGTAAGCTTTCCTTAAGAGAACAAAAAGAGAGGAAGTTACCAACTTAATGGGACATCTCAAGCAACTGGAAAAGGAAGAGTAGTCCAATCCCAAACCCAGCAGAAGAAAAGAAATAACCAAAATTAGACCAGAATTAAATGAAATTGAAAACAAAAGGATTATATAAAACAAATCAATAAATCAAAAAGTTGGTTTTTTGAAAAGGTCAACAAAATAGATAAACCTTTAGCCAACCTAACCAGGAAAAAAAGAGTAGAATCTCTAATTTTATCAATTAGAGATGGTAAAGATGAAATAACAATAGACCCCTCAGAAATTAAAAAAATCCTTAATGAATATTACAAGAAACTTTATTCTCAGAAATATGAAAATATGAAGGGACTAGACCAATACTTGGAAGGATGTCACCTTCCAAGACTTATCCAGAATGAGGTGGAAATGTTGAACAGGCTATATCAAGTTCTGAAATAGCATCAAGTATAGAAAATCTCCCTAAAAAGAAAAGCCCAGGACCAGATGGCTTTACGTTAGAATTCTACCAAACCTTTAAAGAGGAGCTAGTACGTATATTACTTAACCTTTTCCAAAATATAGAAAAAGAAGGAATACTATCCAACACATTCTATGAAGCAAGCATCACCTTGATTTCCAAACCAGAAAAAGACTCAACAAGAAAAGAAAATTATAGACCAATATCACTAATGAATACTGATGCAAAAATATTCAACAAGATCCTAACAAACAGAATCCAGCAACACATCAAACAAATTATACACTATGACAAAGTGGGTTTTATCACAGGGTCTCAAGGCTGGTTCAATATATGTACATCTATAAATATAATTCATCACATAAACAAATTAAAAAATAAAGACCATATGATTCTCTCAGTTGATGCAGAAAAAGCTTTTGATAATATCCAGCATCTCTTCATGCCAGAACACTTAAGAAAACAGGTATAGAAGAGACATTTCTTAAACTGATAGAGGCCATCTACAGCAAACCCACAGCGAATATTGTATTGAATGGAGTTAAATTGAAATCATTTCCACTCAGGAACCAGGCAAGTTTGCCCATTGTCTCCATTGCTCTTTAACATTGTTAAATGGATGTTTTAGCCATCACAATTAGGGAAGAAAAAGGAATCAAAGACATCCATATGGGGTCAGAAGAGATTAAACTTTCAATCTTCGCAGAAGATATGATGGTATATCTGGAAAACATCAGGGATTCTATTACAAAACTCTTAGAAGTGATCAAGGAATACAGCAGTGTCTCAGGTTACAAAATCAACACTCATAAATTTTTAGCCTTTATATATACCAACAATAGTCAAGCTGAAAAAATAGTCAAGAACTCTATTCCATTTATGGTAGTGCCAAGAAGATGAAATATTTGGTAGTTTACCTAACAAAGGACGTGAAAGATCTCTGTAAAGAGAACTATGAAACTCTAAGAGAAGGAATAGCTGAAAATGTTAACAAATGGAAAAACATACCATGCATGGCTAGGAAGAATTAACATTGTTAAAATGACCATACTACCCAAAGCAATATATAATGCAATCCCTATTAAAGCTCCACTGTCATACTTTAAATATCTCAAGAAAATAATACTTCATTTGATATGGAATCATGCTACCAGACCTCAGACTATACTATAAATCAATAGTGATCAAAACAGCATGTTACTGGCACAAAAACAGAGAGGTAGATGTATGGAACAGAATAGAGAACCAAGAGATGAACGCA